>NC_056735.1:1815819763-1815949763 GCF_019279795.1 Protopterus annectens
AGGGTGTAGCCAGTTATTTGTATGATATACTCAGACCTGAATGTTGCCTCTTCCAGTACACAGTTGACAGTGTAGAATTGTACTCACCCCTAGAAATGCTAACACAAGATACATGGGAGTATGGAGTTTCTTTACAACATCTACAATTAGCTGCCATACATATGTAGTTATTGAGATGTTTTAATTGTGGCACATGAACTGTTTGGGAACAGCTATACTGCGGATATTAATGTACTCACTTCTGCACTGTTTGTGCTTGTCATTTTGTTGACATTATCACAGGATGCTCATGTCACTGGACAATTCCAGTACTGAGTATGCCTACCTACATCCTTGCTGTACCTTGAACACACTGGTATTTTGTACATTTGGGTGGGGATTGTCCTGCTATGATACTGTGTGGGGGTTGTGAAGTGCTGCTGTAACAGTATTCACTGTTAGAATGTCTGGTTCTGTTATCACAGTCATGTAATGCAATTCCACAACTGCTGGTAAAGTTCCACAGAACAGGTTTTGTGTTATGGCATTCCTATCTTTCCTTTACATTCACACATTCTGATGCATGATATATATATTTCAGCAACATCCTGCTGTATATCTACTGTGGCTTCATGGTATTTCTTGCAGACTACTGTGTCCAAGGTCCATGGTTTGAAACTGACAGTGGTGTTTTATTTTGCTGCTGAGCAGAATAAGGCCCCTCATATGCAGGGTGACTAAGGCACTTTTAAGCAGTTGTAAGCGGGTTTGCACGATGCTTAGCAATACTTAGCTAAGCGCACACATATGCACACTCACTCAAACCCGCTTACTGCTGCTTACAAGTGCTTACTCCCGCTAACCCCCACACTCATTTCTTTGAAAGAAAATAAAATGGGGAGATAGGAAAGTGGTGACAAAGGGGCACAAAGAGGGAAAGACAGTAGGGAAAACAGCTTGGGATGTGTAGGACCGGTGTAGGGAAGGTCCATAGCTGCCCATTTCTTTAACAGCAACAGCTGTGCATATACTAGTAATTTGGAGGGAATTTTGAAACCTTCCACCCCTGAGAGAGGGGTGAGGACAACAAAGTATGTTGTACTGGCAATTGAATTTCAGTTTCTGTGTCCAGTGGGCATTTGTGCAAAATGGGCAGCTATGTATGGGGCGTAATTTTTTTGTGGGAGCAGATTGCCCATTTTTTTTCAGGTGAGAATGGAATGTGGGGTAGGGGAAGTAGGTATGTTTTGGGAGGTAGGTTGGGTAGGTAAACAGACAAGACAAACAAGATGCATACAGGGGTGGAATATGACACATGGGGTGGGTGAACACAATTGATGGGGAAGGATGTTTGGAAATCGCAAGCCCATGAGCCCACAGATGGTAACAGTGAAACTGAGATCCCCACCCATGGGCAGTCACCACTGCACATTCACAGCCCGGAGGGTGGCTGTGCTGGGGGCTGCGTAGGAGGGGCAGTCTCACCCATGAGTCATACTACTCTTGCCTCGAGCTGGCATAGGGGATCAGTGACTGAATGCTGGATCTCCCTACGCACCACAGCCCGGATCCTTCGGGGGGTGACAGGTTGCCCTCCTCCGGCCATGCTTGCACGGGGGGGATGAGCCCCATCCCCTGCAGTGCTTCCACCCGAAGGTGGCACAGGGCCAATGGAGGAGGAGGTCCCAGGCTGGGCACCGGACCTGCTGGTGCCAGGTGCCATTGCCAGCTGAGGTGGGACAGGTGGGTCCGCTGGGACCGGCCTTCCCATACGTTCTGTGTTTAGGTGTATTTAATGACAATATAGCCAACAGCATTCCAAATTAGTTGTAACAGCATGCAGTAATATTCCCATTAACCCAACACACCACAGTTCCAACAGTTGAGCAGCAAGCGTAACACATGCATATATTGAAAGACAGTGGACATTCCAACAGCATGCAGGAATGATTGGTGGCAACAGGCCACCAAGATTGTGGTGTTTGAACAGGGCACATGCATCAAAGTTATGCAGATATTTATAAACCAATAGGACATATGTCCCAGCAAATGTTTTGAGATTACACCTACCCATTGAGGTGTGGAATTGCATTGTTTATGCACATACAGTAGGGTGTAAAAAGATACCTCCATTAACAACTTATATGCAATTATAGTTTACACTACATTCCTATTGACTGCAGGTATATATCCACTACATGTATTATTACACTAGGCAATGTCCAGTAAGTTGTGGGATGTGTTTTGTTAGTTCATTATGTACCTGACCTGTATCTAATATACAAACTGTCCAGGATGCAGATGTTACTGCTACGTATTTATATATTTTATTTATATTCATATGTCTACATATCTGTATGTGTTCAGGTGACATTATCAGTTATATTTTAACAGCCCCCTACATTTTTAGCAGTACACTGACATTTCCGGTGCACACAATTACAAGCTACTCATGTGCCAGATTTACCTATACATGCCAGCCTTGAAACTACAGTTGAGGACTGTATATATGCTTAAGAGATACTGGCACTCCCTTTATCCTCTTTCTATGGGCCTACCCAAGTGTGGGTTGACAGCACTTAATACAACACTACTAGTTCTATACTGCAAGAGTACATCAACATTTCAAAGAAAGTGACACGGACACACTACAGGTGTTATACCTTTATTAATTACATTACACACTTTTCTAGTGGCTCTCTCATTTATTTGTTATTACAGTGCATGCAGACATCTTATTCAGGATGTATTATACCTTCATTTACAGTTTACAACACTCTTTTTCAGGCTCTCTCACTTATTCTGTATAACAATACATGCAGAGAATTCATTCAGGACTTATTATACCGTTATTAATGGGTTACAACACTCTTTTTCAGGCTCTCTCTCTTAGTTTACATAACTGCTCATGCAGAGAGGCTATTCAAGCCTTATTATACCTTTATTATTGGGCTACGACACTTTTAGTCTGGCTCTCTCACTTATTTTATATAACAGTACATGCAGAAAATTACTAACCTGCCTGGTGGTGCAGCCTTAGCAACCTATCTGCATAGGCTTGCTGATTCGCAGCACGGACACCTGCAGCTGTGATATTGAGACATATACCTATCCATATTATCGACTACACTGGCAATTTTTACATACTTCAGTCCATGGCTACCTACTCAGTAGTGGGGCATTCTGCATCCCACGGGCCTCCTGTATCCATTGGTTCAGTTGGTCCTGCTTGCATCTCTTCAGGTCTGCATGGTGATGTCTAACCTGCTCACCAGTCCGAGGGACGCCTGTGGCACTGGTGAGTTCATGTGCGAGATGGTTCCAGGCCTCCACTTTGTATTCTGTGCCTTGGAACTGGCCCTGCAGGAGTCTAGCATCATGAAGATGGACGAGGAGCCAAACCATCACTTTTGACTTCTCAATGCCCCACCGTTGCGCTCGGAAGTGAGAGCCCTCTCCGACACCAGCCATTTCTGCATGCAGATGGGAGCTACAATCAGTTATGGTGAGTATTCCCCGCCTATGGAGATTAAATATGCCTCATTTCCCACACTTATTTGTGATTGGCCAGATTTGAAAGTTCTCAGTTGAGTGCACACCTGCTTAGCACTGGGTAAACTTTGATTCATATGTATATATTTGTTGACAGTCCATGAACATCAGATGCTGTCATGGCTTAGTGGATCAGTACTGTGATTATGGTGCACACTATCCCGGTTTCAAGACCTGTCATTGCTTTTTTATTTTACTACTGGCCTGACTGGTAGGGGGTGTGGCTGTGTTTAGCTGACTTTGGTCAACTTTGCCCAACATTGCTCGACATTGCTCTACATTGCCCGACGTTGCGCTAGTTAGCGTTGTGCGCACCTCCGCGCAAACATGTTTAGTTTTCGCTAGTTGGCACAATGCACAGCTCAGCGCAAAGCTATTGCGCTAGTTAAACCAGTGCTTAGCTATGAGCAGTTATTCTTAAATCTGCTTAATACTGGTAAACGTTGCTTAGCAGTGCTTCACATTGCTTAAGATAGGTTACTTATGCATTCATTAGTATGCTTGACCGTTTCACCTTCTTATATATATTTAAAATATCGTTCACTACTACATAGGCCATTTCGATGCATTTTAATATAATTTAAAAGGTAAATGTCAGGAATTATTTTTATGCACGGATTTCCTACAGAAAATGGAAAGGGGAGTGGTTGGGCTTGAACCGGGAATACCTCCTGTTTGTGCAAAGGCTCTATCACTACACTATTGCTATTTGGCTTAATTTGCATATAAGTGGTTTATTATCCTCTTCAATGTCTAAACTGCTAACTGTAGCTAAGCAATGGGCACACCCGCGTACACACGTGCAAATACAAGCAGCTATATGGTGAATAATAAAAAAAATTGTTTTACATTTTATTTCATTTGTACAGGGCTTTTGAATGTGGGGGAGTGTAGTGTTGGGGGTATACACATTTGAGCAGACTCGCTCATATCTGCTGACATTTGCAGAGTAAGGCACTTGCAGGGGTGTGGATATTTGGACTGCTCAGCAGTCTGACATGCCCCCTGCCCTCCTACATGCTCCGTGTTAGCCTGGGAGTTGAGTCAGCATGCCCTCATGCATATGCATGACACACTGATGTCTAACTCTAAGACGGCAGTCTCCAATTAGGACTTTGTTCATCCTACATGGAGGATTACTGTATCCCCCCCTAAGACTTTTCATAAATCTGATCAACTCTTTGTTTCCTTTCATCCTACATACTTAGGTTTGGCTGTTTCCAAGCAAACTATTTATTCTTGGATTTCTAAGGTCATTTCTTTTTGTAACACCTTCCATGGCACGAGCCTTTCTTCTTCTAAGGCTCATTCTTCTACGACCATGGCTTCTTCTGATGCTTTTTTCAAGGATTTGAATACTAACTGTAGTTCTTGAGGCAGCTGCCTGGTCTTCTGTGCATACATTTACCAAGCTCTGTAGGTTGGATGTGATTTCCAGAGCTAGAGCTGGTTTTGCTAGGACCATTCTTCATGGATTCCTAGAGAGCTCTACTGGTCCTTCCTCCTCCCTCTCATCTTCCTGAGTTTTTGCACTCTCCCCATTGTAAAGAATACTGCAACAATGAAATGTAAAGACATAGGACAATTGTGTAAGATATTACCATAATGGTAGATGTCCATCTCTTCACTGTTGTAGTATTCACTCTCTCCTTCCTTCCCTCCGGTTCATTTCTCTTCTGGAAGTACTGATTTCCACTTTTTTCCTTGGACTGGCATTCCTACTGGGGCTCTCAGTTCTGAGGATGGTATGTCCAGATGTCACCTCCATGCTCCATGACATACATAGTGAGCATACGTGTGATATACAGAGTACCTTAAAAGAACCTAACGGTTTTGACATACTGGTCAGATGTCAGGCCATCCTTGGCAGGTGATCACTGAATACTGGAACAGTGAAGAGAGCCATCTACCGTTATGGTAAGATCTTACACAATTGTACTTTTTTTTCACTGACAAGTCATCCAAAAAATCATTCACTTTGCACAAACTTTAAAGAATAAGAATATGAATAGGCCAAAAATCTAAATTCTTTTGCTACTTCACAGAATAGTTCAGTTCTATGCACTGTTAGTGTTTCCACAGAGCATCCTAGAGTGTGTCTGATTCAAAGCAATAAGTCACATATCAACTTCTGTTTCATTTTATTAATCAATACATGTTTCATCCTCTGCATTTTCTAAATGTTTGTCATGCATTGGAGCTTTTATCCTTGGATCTCCACTAAAAATGAGCTCAGGCTCAGTCGGACCAACCTATCAAATGTCAAATAAACATAAAAGAAAAAATAAATACATATACAGAAAAAGCAGAAATACTTCAACAAGCTGGATTCAGTTAATAATCAGTAGTCTAGCAGTCAAGATATAAAACATATATTAATTGTAATAAAACTTTAAACCATCTCTTCATTGAAAGAGTGAAAATGTCACAATGGGTGATAATTTGTCTCATCCAGAACTTTCTTTTGAAACTAGTCATTATCCTGATACCAACAGGCTCTCATCAGCTATTTAAAGTTGCAGTTTTAGGTTTAGAAAGGTGCTATGAAATTAGTTAATTATAGTGGCTCTGTATAGTGCATAGATGCCAAATATGTCATTAAGTTGATGTAAAGTGCCAAATATAATATTATAGTGACTGCACGTAGTCAGTAAATGTAAAATATGCATCTTTTTCAATAGTTTTTTATGGTTCACTTTTCTGTGTATTCTATATGCCAAACATAATATGGATATAGAGCAGTATTTTATAATGCATGATAATATATATGCATACAGTTCTTATTTTTTTAAGTAAAGAAGATGTCAAATATATAATTATACCTTACGTATTAAAGTGTCTGCATCTTTAAGAATAGTACTGTTGGTAAAATGTCTATATCACCTGAATTTTAAATCTATCTGAAGTAAAGTTTCAAGTCTTAAGAATCATGCCTATACCCTCTTATTTTTTCATCTATAAAACACCAACAGCACAATTACATTCCTAGAGTTTAATAAAAAGTAAAATGCAAGCTTTTACATCATATCAGTGCTTCATCAGGCATTAAAGATTTTTATACATACAGTACTCATTAAATAAATGTTTGCAGTCACATCTTATAAAATATCCAGTAGAAAATATAGAATAATTTCATATAAAATGTTTACATTTCAAAACCGATTTAATTGACATAGCTTCATTTAAACCAGGGGTGTGGTCTACTCATTTTTAAAGTGTATTTATTTTCAGTTGTAGATATGCTACAGCAAAAACTTGAGGACAATGATGTCAAAAGCATATGCAGTTATCGCTAGCTTGAAAATTGTGGATATGCATGAGACTTGACATTTAGAGCATATATCTTTAGGTAGAAGTGCCTGCATCAAAGTGTCTAGACATACATGCTAGGACTCATGCCAAGCTGGAAAGGACCACGAGTGAAAGCAATGTAGGACCGGGTGACTGGAGTAAGCACATACCCGTATTACTGTAAGCTTAACCACACAGTCAAATATGTCATCACATATAGTGTAATGGATTACAGATGGTCTCTGGATATTTAAGAGTATTTAGCAATGAAAAAATAAAAATATTACTGGAAAACTGGTGATCACATTATGATGTGGCTTTAGGAACTTCAAGTAACATGGCCATTGCAATTAAAGGTTAAATACAAAGTTTTGAAATCCAAAGTGCAGACTGACCTATAATTCTGAAGTGGCTCTATGAAATTCTGACCTTCGGGTACACACTATCAGCTGGTAAAAAGTAAGTACTTAAAATATTGTGATAAAATGGCAATGATAGGGTATTTTGGAAGGAACTGAATGTCTTGTCATGCTGTTAAAAAAGGTGTACATGTGTTATAAAACTGATTCCACAGACTACAGTATATGGCATGAACATTGAACTGGTCTGGCACTAATTTCTTTCTTGATGCTGGCAAGTTAAGCAAGTGGTGTGGGTCAGATTTATCTATCTATCTATCTATCTATCTATCTATCTATCTATCTATCTATCTATCTATCTATCTATATCTATCTATTGTAGTGGGTATTTCTATGTGAACAGACACATTTTGCTTCATATAGACTCATGCAAATAGCATTGACATGACTGTGGATCACAAACTCAATTGTTTAGTAAAAAGAAGAAAAAAAAAACAGACCCAGTTTATAAAACAAATGGTATGATAGAAATCACCATGGTTATTCTGAGAAGCAGCAACACTGGAGAGACAAGATAGCCAAAATAATTTTTATGCATAGAGAGAAGGGAAAGTCACGGAATACAAAGATTAACAGTGTAGAACATGTGCTGTAGTTATGAATTGTTTCCTTTAAAACCATCTCCTGAGGCCAGGCTATGACATTTCCATGCTTTAGTGGTTTGGCAACTTTGGCATTTTGCTGTTATGTTTTATATACTTTATGTTTGTGATGCAGATATCGCACTACAGTCCCTTTATGGACATCATCAATATCAGGACTATAGATTTCAAAGAGGTGTGTGTGTGTGTGTGTGTGTGTGTGTGTGTGTGTGTGTGTGTGTGTGTGTGTGTGTGTGTGTGTGTGTGTGTGTGTGTGTGTGTGTATGTGTGTGTGTGTGTGTGTGTGTGTGTGTGTGTGTGTGTGTGTGTGTGTGTGTGTGTGTGTGTGTGTGTGTGTGTGTGTGCGTGTGTGTGTGTGTGTGCGTGTGTATGTGTGTGTGTGTGTGTGTGTGTGTGTGTGTGTGTGTGTGTGTGTGTGTGTGTGTGCGTGTGTGTGCGTGTGTGTGTGTGCATGTGTATGTGTGTGTCTGTGTGTGTGTCTGAGTGTGTGTATATCTGTCTGTCTGAATGTGTGTGAGCTTATCTGTGTGTTGTGTATTTATGATGATAACTGTTTTTAATTTTTGTGAAAATTGTGAATGCTGAAACATCACTCATGCCTTTCATGTTTACATTTGTTTGTAATATGGCCCATGATTATGTATATACATACACCTTTAAACAAGAATTAGAGTTTTGTTTGGCAATATATTAACCATTAATAGCATACAAATGATGCAAAGCAGGACTAAGGTTTAAACAATGTTTTACTGTGAGTTTAATGATATTGACTTCTTGACAGATATGCCATATAGCAAGTCTATTGTTAAAAACAATCATTTTAAGTTAAACAGAGCATATATTTGCTAGATCTTCAAGATCATATGTCTTAGATTTGTTGGTTGGAGGCTGAGTATGGTTTTAGTGACATCATCAACAAAATATGAGCGAGCCTCCAGTGTACTGGTTGTTCCACTCTGGCTCTGTGCTCTCTTCATGCTTTTCATTATCATTCCAATCTGCACTTATTTATAAGAAATTACTTCTGCCTGTTATGAACTTCATACACAATGACAGCACAGCTTCAGGTGATTAATGGACGTTTCTATGACAACAGTGCAACAGTTAACGTTTTGGGCCAAGTGAAGGAGTTAGAAGTCTCAACATGCTGTTTATTTAAAAAATATGGTCCTTTTTAACTTTCATATCAGTTGACACCAGGGTATCCTCTCCTGTGTGTTTTTTTTTAATCTTTATACTACTCCCCTTATAATTCACTTCTGCGCTTAGAAGTTGGACTGGGATTCAACACTTCAGAATATACATATCTGGTAATTTGTACTAAGTACTCCAGTAGGAGGCAAAAACTGCAAATGTTAGCTACACGAGTCACTTCAGTTGCTGCTTCTTGCTGCTTGTCCCGATAAGACATCTTGATACACAAACATGTGTAAAACATCTTCATCAGCACTGTCTTCACTGTGTACATCATTACACATCCTAATTATTTAATGTAAACGTCAGACAAGGGCTGCGACAATTATATAAATGACCTATTACATACAATCTACCCATTTTATCTCTGTCCATACAATCAGCATATAACCAGCATAAATGTAACACAGTCTGTGTTACAATCAATAGGCCCTTTTCCTTTCCTGTCAATATTTATTAGCTAAATACTTGATCCCTTAGTAGCATGAACCCCATCAGTACTTCCAGCGCTACAACTTCCGTTTAATTGTTTGTCCCTGCTGTAGTCAGCGTGTTATTCATCATTTCCCTTTTTAGGTCTGTACGTATTGATCTCTGGAATTTTGAAATAAAGAGTAATTTTCATCTCTTATTTTGATTATCTCTGTCTTGTTTCTACAGGCTTTTGCAAATGCAATAATACCTGCTCTTGCTATATATCCCATATCCTTCTTTAGTAACATCAGTTTAGATCATTCTTAAGATGTTTTTGTCATTTTTTTACCATTTGTCACAGTAACGATAGAAGCTGTTTTCTTTTGCAAGTGGTGGTACTTTTATTGGTTCATACTAACACTGTCTGCCATCCTGGAGCTCCTTCTCAGTTATTGACTAAGCCTTGCTTGACATTGTTTGAATCAGGGCCCCATTACAATGAAAATCATTAAGATAAACAGCTGGAGACGTTGGTGAAGTGGAAATCAGGGTAACCTAATTCAGTGCCAGCCTGGTGGGTATGGAGGGCTTTTTTGAGATGCCCTCCTCACCTTCCTGTCAAAGTTACAATGTGCATTTGACATATGCACATACCTTTTAACTACTTTTATTGGTCTCCACTAATTAAAGCTAGTCCTTTGGCTGAAAGCTCCATTTTATTATCTGAATTTTGCTTAAGTAAGCGGAGGGAGGAACATTAATTTTCATGGGTAGGAAACCTGTTCAAGAGAAGAGGTAGTCTCTGAGACACATACCTGTCCCTCCAACTTGTCTTTTTTATGTTATAGATGATTTTTGGGGCCCTAGGTTTAGTGTTTCTAATACCATTGCAGCTGTACAATGGCTTCACAAAGGCGGGATCAGAGGATGCTTTGAAGGCCAGGCTTAGATTGCCTGTGAGCAGTCTGTAGAGACAGAGTACAAGGATAAAGCTTTGAGACATGTTGTACATATAAAGAAGTTATGTCTTACCATAACGTTCCATCTGTGTTGTAGATCTTTGTTCATTCATTACAAATAGGACTTCAATGCCATCCACGTAACCGATATAGCCTATTCCAAGCTCGCACCAGACAAAAACTCTCAGCTAAGACCTACTCATAATGCCCCTCTCCTAGTTACTTCAGATTGAGTTTGCCCACCTTGATCTAATAGAGGTAGTAATAGAAAAATAGTAGAAGGCTCAGTCTGAGCAAATACCCTAACCAGGAGTTCCTAAAGTCCACCAGGAGTCCAGGCAGGGGGAAGGAGGGCGGGACGTAATGAACGAACAAAGATCTACAACACAGATAGAACATTATGGTAAGACATAACTTCTTTATCTGATGTTGTAAATCTTTATCTATTCATTACAAATAGGACCAAGTCCCCAGCTACTTGAGTCCTGGGTGGTCCTAAGGAAGGATATGCCTGAGCACCATAGAACCAAAAGTTGCTCGTCCCATGGAGGCCAAATTCAATTTGTAATGAGAGATAAAGGTATGAGGTCTTGCCTAAGTGGCTGCTGCACAGATATCATCCATAGAGGCTCTGGAATGAAATGCTACATAAGTAGTCATAGATCTGGTAGAATGAGCCTTTATTCTGGAAGGTAAGGATAGCTTATTCTGTTGGTAGATAAAAGTAATGACATTTCTAAGCCAGGAGGATAAAGTCACTTTGGAAACAGGTTTACCCAATCTGGGTCCTGCAAAGGCCACAAACAATTGATCTGTTTTCCTGAAAGATTTATTCCTGTCCAAATAACAACAAAGCTTCCAATGCACATCAAGGGTGTGCAAAAGGTACTGCCCTATATTACAATGCTGTGGAAAGAAAACTGGCTGATCAATAGATTCATTAATGGAAAATCGAGAAATGACCTTGGGCAAGAAAGAAGGGTCAGTACGAAGAGATACCCTATCCACGTGGAAGATCAAGTAAGGTTTCTTGACACTCAAGGCCTGTAGCTCAGATACTCTTCTCACTGAGGTAAGTGCTACTAGAAGTAAGGTTTTCCATGACAAAAATTTTAAATCACATGAATAAAAGGGCTTGAAAGGAGGACCTGTGAGAGATTGAAGCACAAAAGTCAAGTTCCAGGGTTCTAAGGGAGGCTTGACCGGAGGTTTAACATGTAATACTCCTTTCAAAAATGTCTTGCATAGGCGGTGTGACATAATCAAAAAATTATCAAGTCCATTATGAAAATTGGCAATAGCTGATAAATGGACAGTGATCGTTGATGCTGAGGCTCCTACATGTAAAAGAGTCATCAGGTATTGAAGGATCTTTTGAATAGACATAGAGAAGGGATCTATGTTCTGATTTTTGGCCCAAATAGAAAACCTAGTCCATTTACTAGAATAAACTTTGCTGGTGGAAGGTTTGTGTGAAGCCATGAGAATTTCACAAACAGGAGATGGGATGTCAGGCAGCCTGACAATCACTGGAAGTGGAGGAACCAAGCTGTGAGCTTGAGACTGTGGAGGTTTGGATGAATCAGTCCCTGAGGATGAGATAACAGGTCTTGGAAATGATCCAGGATCCATGGTCTGTGAATCAGATGAGGCCATAGAAACGGGAACCAGACTTGACAGGGCCAGAAGGAGGTAATGAGGATCACTTTGCTTCTTAAACTCTGAGCTTTCTGGAGAAATTTTGGAATGAGGGGAAACAGGAAAAAGGCATACAAAAGACCAGGGGGGCATTTGTGCGTTACAGTGTCCCTCATGGGTTCCCCCTGAGGGGAAAATCAGGGCAAAGTAGCTTCTGCATTTGCAGTTTAGGGAGGAAGCAAACAGATCACAGCAAGGCTTGCCCCAGCATTGGAAGATCCAATCCGCTGTTACAGGGTTGAGAGACCACTCGTGAGGCATCAGGATGCTCCTGCTCAGATTGTCCACAATAAGGCTGGAACTCCCAGGAATGTGCATCGCTATAAGAAAGCGGTTGGAAGCTATTGCCCAGTACCAAATCCTCATGGCTTCCCGACACAGGGGGTAAGACCTGGTTCCACCTTGCTTGTTGATATACCAGACGCCTGACATGTTGTCTGACTGAATTACAATGGTCCCAGAGGGTAGGGATGCATGGAAAGCTTGCAACGCTAAGAGATCTGCCCTCAGTTCCAGGAAATTTTTGTGCAAATTGGCCTCCATAGGGAACCAGATGCCTTGGACATTCTTTCCCTGGAAATGCCCCACCCACCCTAACAGGGAAGTGTCCATGGTCACTGTGGCTGTGGGCTAGGGAAGACAGAATGGTTGACACTAAAGATTAGTTTGTGGCTTCATTCACCATAGCATTTTTTCCTTGCAACAGTTTGAAAGACGTATCATGTGGTTGAGTAGATGAGTTAGAAACGACCATTGTGCAGAAAGGAGCCACTGCAGGATTCTCATGTGCAGCCTCACCAGAGGTACTAATGTAATGGCAGCTGTCATGGAGCCTAAGAGTTGCAATACAAGATGTGCTGGTACATAGGTCTGAGGAAGAAGGTCTTGTATTTGGTGTCTTATTTTCGAAAGTCTGTGAGGGGGGAGAGAAGCTTGACAGGATGTTGTGTCGAAGGCTGCTCCAATAAATTCCAGTGTCTTCATTGGGGACATTTGAGATTTGTCCTTGTTGACTGTAATCCCCAAGTGGAGAGCGAGACCTTGAGTGTAAGAGAGGCTGCGCTCCAGGAGATTTCTGGTCGGAGTGGTAAGAAGCCAATCATCTAGATACAGAAACACCTGGAATCCTTGTAGTCAAAGATGAGCTACCACAACTGCCATACATTTGGTGAACACTCAGGGGGCTGTTGAGAGACTGAATGGTAGTGCCCTAAACTGGTAATGACTGGCTCCCAGCTGGAAGTGGAGAAATCTTTGGGAGCAGTGATACATCTTTATGTGGTAGTACGCATCCTGGAGGTCTATAAAGTGCATCCAGTTGTCTGTCCCTAGGAAGGGAAGATTGGACTCTACTGTGACCATCTGAAATTTTTGAGGTTTGATAAATTTGTTCAATAGGCTGAGATCCAGGATTGGTCTCCAGTCCCCTGTCTTTTTTTGCACTAAAAAGAACCTCGAGTAAAACCCGGATCCTGTCTGGTCTGGTGGGAATGGTTGGATGACTCTTTTTCTTAGCAGCTTTTCTATTTCTAAGGCTGATAATTCCTTTTGATTGGGTGGCACATCGGGGATTCATTTGACGGGTCTGAGAATTTATTTGAATCATATTTGGTAGCCTCTGGATATTATTCTCTGTACCCAAACATCAGTAGTAATAAGATGTCAGGCTGGTAAATTCAGAGAAAAACTACCCCTGACTGCTTCTAGAGGAAAGCAATCAGGCTTCTGCTCAGGATTGCTAGGAGGGTCTGCCAGAGAAGGAATCTCTAGCACCCTGGTTATGCAGACCCCCCTCTACACCGAAAGGGGTGTCGTCCAGATGAGTTGCCCCATCTGCCCCGGGGGGATATTTCACCATGAGTGTCACAAAAAGATCCTTGGGATTTCTTGAACCACATTTTTCCTCCATTCTGGTTCCTGGAGTAATACTTCTGGGGGATGGAAAAGCATATGCCCACAGCAGACAAGGTCTTTCTGGCTTTCTCATTTCATGCAAGTGTGTCTCGTACTTTCAGTCCAAAAAGTGCAGATTCATCGACAGGTGCATTGATGAAGGAAGATTTAAAGGGGCCTGCAAAGTCACACAACCGCATCCAAGCATTACGTTTCATGAAATTGCCTGATGCGGCAGCTCGAGCTGCTCCCTCGGTGGTGTGAGATATCAAACATAGTGAGGAGTTCAAGATGGCTTCAAGGGTAGCTAGCTGTGAGGTGACAGTGTCACGCACCTCATCAGGCAGTACCCCCATCAAATAGGAAGACATTTTGGAAATTAGGTCTCTTTGGAGGCAAGTAAAGTGTACCAGATAGTTCAGTGACCGAATGGTGAAGGTTGCTGAAGCATAGGTCCACTTCCCTAGTCTGTCCATGGTCCAGGACTCCCTGTTCAGAGGATGGACAGTGGAACTATTTTCTGCCAGTTCCCTCTTGGTGGCCATTGCCATGACCATAGAATCAACTGTCAACTGCTTGGACCAGTGGGACTGGTCTTCAGGTGTAGATAAAATTTTGTTTGGCCTCCAGGGGACAGATTCTACATTGTCCGCTGCCTTCCAGGCATGCTGCACAATGAGCTTAACAAGGTCATCTGTCAGTGGGGTCACTCAGAAAGTAGATGGCCTGGCACAGAAGGCCTGCAAGAACACCGATTCCTCAGAAGAAAGGTTAGAGTCTCCCCTCTGCTTGAGGATTTTGAGAATGTCTCCGAATGAGACATCATCTGGGGGAGACCATGGGGAACCTTCCCCCTCATCACAATCGGTGTCTTCCATGATAGATTCCTCCGGGGAATCAAGGTGCTTCCTCTTGCACCATTTCTTCTGGATTGGCTGCCCAGTAGGATCTTCTGAGAAGGACTCTGGAGAAGGGGTTTCTTTCAAAGGGGTGGTCTTGTGACTCCCATGCCTGGGGTCCCAAAATAGGGCATTGAGACAGCTGCATGCTTTCTGATACTGATGTCTTTGGTGCTGAATGTCAGCTTGCAGAGGCAAGGACCCTCTCCATCACCTGGAAAGCAGGCCCGCCCGAGGAGGGATGGGAGCTTGGAACTGGGAAGGACAACCTCAGAACTGGAGCCACACCCTGCCCTGAGGAGCCCACCTTCAGGTGAGAAGCTCTGAGAGGACTGGAAGCCATTGGAGCAATGGACATAGATGGTGCCAGTGAAAAAATAGGTGCTAGGCTAGGTACCAAGGTATGGACAGTCCAAGCACTGCTCCAAGAGAGCATCAGCTCCACCAGAACCGATGCAGCAAGGGTGGGCGGTGCCAACATGGGAAAAACTGCTGTCAGAGCCGAGACAATATGCACCAGGGTGGGCATCGGTACTGAGATCTCCAGGACCTGGGTAGAGGCTGGAGGAGGAGGATAAACAGGAAAAGATGCAGTAAAAGATTCCAAGCCAAGAGGGATGGAAGGTCTAGCCGGAATGAGCAATCTCCTAGCTGCCAGAAGCTGGTCCACAACCTGCACTAGATCTAATTAAGAAAAACTCCTGGTGGATCTAAAGGAGGCTGCTGAAGGAAAATCAGGTCTTTCTAGAAAGGGGCCAAACCTCTGCCCCAAAAAAGGGTCTAAGTTGGAGAGTATCTTGTCCTTGGCAGATATTTGAGTTTTGGAGCCAGTGGAGCTGAATAAACTATCAGCACCATGGCTGGCGATGGTGCTGAAGCAGGTACAGTCATAGGAGCCAATGTCAGATCCAAGGACAGCACCAAAGTCAGTGGTGCCAAGGTTGGAACCAGAATTAGGGGTGAATACCATGGACGGCACCAAGGGAGAAGATACAGAGCCTGGTGCCGAAGAGGGTGCCGGCAAAGCACAAAGCCAACTCGGTTTCATAACTGACGGAGATGCAGGGACTGAGTTACTCTATTTTTCCTTATTTTTTTTGGTCTTGGGGGGGGGGGGTGAGACCTCCAACCCAGATAGAGCTTCCAAAAAAGGTGTCTTGATTAATTTTTTTAAAATAAGCTTATTTTTACATTCTGCTAGTGTACGATTACTAAAACTAGCACAAATGTCACAGTCAGCTTTAATATGATCCATGCCCAAACAGTAGATACAAGTGTGTCATTCCACATTGGGCATCTTATGCCCACACTTGTCACACTGTTTAAACCCCAACTTAGCTTTGTCTGACATAGTAAAGCAACAAGGCATCTTATAAAAAAAAAACAAAAGAAGGGAGAGAAAAAGGTGAGAGAATACCAACAATGGTATTTAAAAAATACCACAAGTGGTAAGGAAGGGCCTATCAAAGGCAGGAGAGAGGGACAGTACCAATAATGGTAGAAATTAAATTACCAAGGTAAAGGGTAGGGAATAGAATTAGGTTATAGATGACAGGAGAAAAGGATAAATTGATTAAAAAATAAACATTTTGTGGAGAAACTATCTTAAAAATTATCATTTTCTACTTAGCTTTGAGAGAGATAGAGATAGCACTTCTGACTAGGAACATGGCAAACGAGATCTGAAGTAACTAGGAGAGGGCATTATGGGTAGGTCTTAGCTGAGAGTTTTTGGCTGGGAGCTTGGAAATGGTTATATAGGTTCCAAGGACAGAATCAAAGTCCTATTTGTAATGAATAAACAAATATTTACAACATTAGATCATGTATTATTTTTGTGAAGAACCTCTGTGGACAGTCCAGTTGTTACATATACCTAGTGAAGTACATACCAAAAGGGAAATGTAATCAATGAGTGATCTAGCGAGGGCTAAGTACAACAGAATAATGATTTATTTGGATCTAGATGCTATATTCAAGTTGCTCAGCTTAGAATAATATAATAAGGAAATAGAAACATTCTCAGTGAGAAATAAGAAGAAAACTGTTATCCATACATTTTACTCAAAATAGCTGGATTACTTTTATATGACTGTAAACTTGCCTATGTCACAAGTGATAATTCAATAAAAATGTTTGAGAAAAAGGAATTCTTGTAGAAAAGTTTGAAAATATTTAAAATTCTTAATTATAGATTTGAGATTGTATCATTCTTGTATGCTACTATTGTTATATCTTCGAATTTTCATATCTTTTGTATAGACCTTTGTTTTGGTCTTTTGTTTCTGTTTTACAAGCTTCAACTGATTAACTCAAATGCATTTGTATTTTGCTCATTCAAATTCATCTTGTGTACACTTTGCAGTTATATAGCTCTGTTGTTTTAATCCAATGTGAAATTAATATTTTTTCCCAAAAAAATACCAGAGAAAGTCATACCAAGATTTTCTGCAGACTTTTCAGAAAAGCTGCATAAGTAGACAAATACTGGTGCTGCAACTTTCTTTGTTCTGATTCTGTGTTCTGAATTTCTAACTTTATTTTCCTGACCAGCCTTCACATAATATGACTAGAACATATGCAGGTTATGCGATAGGTAGGACTGATTCAAATTTAGAAGTTAACGCCTGAGGTAAAGCTAGGAAATAGTGCAATACTTTGGAAGTAGATTTTGATCATCATAACTAAATCCTCATACCCAAGGTATCTGATGTCCCCTTTTGCCATGTTTCTGAAGACAGGAGAATTAATAGAGCTGCAGTTATAAATAGCGATGGTGGACTCTGCATTCACCATGTTACTATAATCCCCTCAGAAACACACATGCAAAAAATACATGTAGTGTAATAGTGTTTGTAGAACAGAACAAGATCTCATAGTCCTGAATCCCATACTGTGGGATCCTTATAATGAATATACCCGTCAATCACTTTAGAAATGGGCTGTATGCAACAAAATGTCATTTAAAAGATTTGCTTTGTATATCTATGCAATGTCGAAGGTAAGAGTTTCAAGTTAAATGTATTAATAATATGTTAATTTCAAGTAATATTTTAGTTTTAGAGGTAGCTGGTCAGTTTGAGAGCTACTTTGTTACGCATCAAGATACAGTTTACAGTTTGGCCATTTTTTTTCAAAGATGGCCGCTGTTCTGTAAACACTGCTAATCTATAGGTCTTCAATCCTTATGGAATAAACTCATCCCAGAGGTAATCCCGGGACCTACGTTAAACAATATCCTGAGCTAACAACACTATTCACCATCCAGAAACTCAGAGAAAAGAAAATAAATCTAAAGGTCCAGGAAATCTATCAAGATTCTAACAGATTAACTGGAGCTGAGAGAAGAGACAAGGAAAAGAAGCTGTGTGCTCAGGCCAGTCTTCACACTCACTGTATCTATAAAACAAGATGCTCTACTTTCACAAAATGTCAAAATAAGATAAAAATATGGATACTACAAGAACAAAAACTAAACTATCAGAATTACTATCACCGGAGAAAGATTTAAACTCTAAAAGTCAGAAAATAACAAAGCAACAAGACACTGCAAAATCAGGAGCTAAAAGTAAAGCAGATCATCTGGCAAATATGGATGATATAAAAGCAGCCCTCCTACCTATCCAAGAGGCAATAAAAGAGCTGTCTACTCAACTACACTCATTTGGAACATCCTTCAACCAAATCTTGGAAAGAATGGACAAATCTGAAGTTAAAATCACAGAGAATGAGGAAAAAATAGCTCTTCTATCCAAAAAATCTGACTCACATGAGGCTGAATTACAAACCATGCAAGCAAAAATTAATGATCTTGAGGCAAGATCCAGAAGGATTAACATAATCATTAGAGGCATGCCGGAAAACATTCAGCACAATGAACTGATTCCTTCTATCATACAAATATCTGCAACACTCCTTAAAGACCAAAAAACAGCCCACCAGATAACAATTGAGAGTGCATACAGAGCCTTGAGAGAATCTCAATCATCAAAGTATCCAAGACCTGTCTATGCTAAACTCCTTAACTTTCAATATGTCAATAAAATATTAATATCTGCAAAGAAAAATGGGGGGGGGGTCTTTAGTATGGAACAACAACAGAATTCCACTTGCCCAGGACTTTCCCCTACAAATTAGACAAGCTAGACAGCTCTTATCCCCTTATTGCAAGTTTCTGATCGAAAAAAAATTTAAATTCCAAATGAAGTATCCAAATACACTAATATTTTCTATGGATGGAGTCAAATATTCAATCGCTGATATTAAAGAAGCTAAATCTACCTTCATGGCTGTATTTAAAAGAATTCCCGCCATTGACAACTAGCCACATCCTCCGATTTCGAGCACTGATCCTCCGCGATCAGGTCCATGCTATAACACAAGTTGAGGACTTATTTTAGCTATGTTTTGCTTTTGCCTTGCCCTAGGCCTCACTTTTGGAGTGGCACGACCTTTGCGAGCCACGAGAGCTCCAACAGGATATACACAACATGTTCGTCCCTCCTACTTTCTCACGGGAGGAACTGAAAGTCGTTCTGCGGATGTGGAGATAGTTTTCGGGAAGTGGCACTTCCAGAAGTCCATCTGCAACCAGAAGTCCCCCTTTGAGAAGCTAAGTAATTGGCTTAGCTAGCCAGAAACTCAGAAAATAGTCCAAAGAAACTGTAATCAAAAATAAAGTAAAAAAAAAAAGTAATTTAATGTTTTAGTCAGTTATTAATGGCTGCTTAGATAATGCAACTCAAGTCCACTACAGTAATGCAAAGAGACTTGCAAAATGCAAAAAGGACACTTGTTTCTTAACACGCCACATTGCATAGGTAGGTCAAAGGAAACTCGCTGGCCTTCAGGGTCTTTTTCTGTCAAGTACATTAATGTTTCTAGCAGCTGTACTGACATAACCTATAATGAGTTTGGACAGTTATGCAACATATTGGTTTACTATAACTACTATGATACATAAAGGAGAGGTACAGAAAATCTGGAATTCCCCTAGCATTATTTCTTGTCAGAAACAGGACTGCAATCCTATGCCATTCAAGTGAAGCATTACAGCACAAATTGTGGCCATTATGAATAATATTATTTTAATTGTTTTTATTTTAGATGAATAATATTATTCTTCAAGTTTTCAATGCATATGAGCCTACGTGCCCTGTTTAGGATACTATTTATGTATCATTTTCAGAATGTTTCACTTTCTTGGGTATTGATGCTTCTATAACAACTGTAGTCAAGAATCTTTCCTCTCATTTCCTTTCATAGTTTCATATTAAGTACATTTAATTTTACCTTCTCTTACGCTCTCAAATTAAATACATTTGTTTTTACTGTGTCATACTCTATTTAATTCCTGCACATTGGTTTAGCCAGCTCATTCTGAGATCTTTCCATGCAAATATTTTTTGCCCAACCTGCAGCTACGATTATGTTGTGTTTTCATTTACTGCTTTTGTCGACAAGTGCACTGCTTTAATCATGGATGTGTATTACTCTGGTTTTAAATGCTTATTTAGCGTTTCATATTTTGGTAAAGTCAGTATTTGAATTACATTAGTTCAATAGCTTCTCCTGGTTATGGATAGAATTGTTGTCCTGATGAGCTATTACAGTATAAATACTCATCTCTGAATACTACATAATTTATTGCTATCATTCATATTAAGCTTAATGCAGATTGTTGTGTCCTTGTTGGACTTTTGCTCAGACTTAATGAGGTAGCTTAGAGAAAGTATTGGCCCCTGCACAGGAACAAACTGGTTTCAAACTGAAAAACTAGTTGACTCCGACACTAGCAATAGCATACTCACTGATGCTGAGACCTCTAATCTGCAAGAGGCTCTATTATGTCACTTTTATGTTAAGAATTTAATTTACCTACTCAGACAATATTTCTAAGTAGTGACCCAGATAAATTAATACTGAATGAAAATAAAATACTGTAATAGATGATATCACTAAAAGTGTATAAAGGACATCTAAAGTTTCAGCTTTAAATCTTGCTACAGGGGGTACCATATAGAAGACTTATTCAAACATAGTTGCACAAAATTACAAATAGGCATCATATGCAAAGATTAATGCTTTGAATAAACACTCCTCAAGATACTCTATTGAGTTAATGCTACTATGCCTCACTGTATCTAGAAGCAGGTCACTTAAATTCTTTTGTATCGAATTGCATTTTGGATTTGAAATTTAATGATGAATAAGTTCGTATAGCTTGGGGGATAAAGAAACATATATACAAATCTATGTAGTGCTATTATAGCCTTCAATAAAGATTAAGACCCCTCACTCTTGTATTTAATAGATGGTACATTAACCGTAATAAGACACCTAACTCCCTCCTATTTCTGTCCAACCCTACACAATGATACAATAATATAGAGAATGATAATTGTAGATGGACTACGATCTTAAACTGCTTATTTACCTACATATAATCTTAAGATTTATTGGGTATTAAGACTGAACTAATATCTATACACCCTCCTTTCTGAAATATGTTACTAAAGGATCAGTAAAACCTTACAGAATGACTTACATTTTTGTCTCTCATGGTTATTGAATATCTGTTGTATAAACCTACTTGAATTGACCTTTAAATGACTGCTAAACTATGGGTGTCTCTAATCATATAGTTGTGTAAGTTCTAACTGATATATATCTACAATGTTTTCTCCAGGACGTATCAGATTAAGAAGGATTAATATGAAAATAGTTGTTGAATATTGACTGTGTGTTAGAGAGAAGTCTCGTCAAGACCTACATAGCTCATTGCCACTAAAAATGTAAATAATTCAGGGCATAGGTAGTAAAACTGGCGAGATCAATGAACCTTGGACCATCCAAACCTCATTACTTATTATTCCCCTTAAGCAAAACAACCAGAGATAAGAATCCTCTTTCTAGGGGAGGAAGAATCATTCACACTCTAAGAATAGACGGGGAATTAGTATGCTTTTTGAGTATGGTTAATAAAATAAGCTTGAGTCAACAAGCTACAGTTGATAAACATTTAAATACTGTTAATGATAGATTTCTTAAATTGAGATTCCCTACTATTAGTTTAGTTCAAGTCTGGATAGAAATGGGTTTTTCAAACTTGAGCATGTCATATTAAACCTCATAAGAAGAGTTTTGGGTTATTAAGCAGTGTTTGTTAGGGAATGAGTGGGATAGGCTTTGTACAAATAGTTTTACGTTTTACAGGGTCATTACGATTTTGTTACACTTTAAATATAACACACAGGATATTTCTATACTAATAATACAAAAAAATAAAAAATTTAAACTTGCCAGGCCCTGTTATATTCCTGGTCCAGGAGATTAGTGGATAGGCACAGGGAGGGGACGGGAATAAAAGAATACTTTCATAACATATTTTTGTTAAGAAATAAACACAATCCAATACATCTACTTAAAGCTAAAGTTTGCTCACACAAAGTAAAAGTACTATAAATGTGGGATTTGGACTCATGGAACATCAAATGGCTTCAGAACATTAAAAAAAGAAAACTGTTTCTTCACCTTGTCTTGCAAGCTAAGGCAAACTTCATACTAATTCAAGAAACACATTTAACTATTGAACAATGGTCAGAAATAAAAAGGAAAAATGGATAAGGGAAATAATAGCCTCTGAAGGCAAAACCAATAGTGCAGGAGTAGCTATAATCATTAAGATTCAATACCAAGACAAAATTTTAGTAACCAAATCAGATAATGATGGAAGATGGTGTTACGTAATCCTTTCAACTCCCGATTTTGATAAACCTATTCTACTTTTAAACATCTATGCACCCTGTAATAACCAACACTCCTTCTTCACTTCACTATATCCCATCTTAAATCAATACAACAATCATTACTTGATCATAGGAGGAGATTGGAACTCATATCAGAGCCCAAAACAGGATAAATCAAGTCCAAATGGATCATGCAACAAATAAGCAGTTTTAGCATTAAGCGAACTTAAATATGACTTTAATCTATACAACCCCTTCAAGTATGGGGATGCCCCAAATACCTCAAATAACTTTACTTTTTACTCTAACTGTCATAAAATGTGGTCGAGGATTGACTTTTTCCTAATTTCAGAAACACTAATCAAACTAGACCCCACAGTATCCATACATACACAGTACTTGTCTGACCACTCTAAAATTACCTTAAACATCACCAAGACCACCAAAAATAACACACTAAACCGAGGATACAACTTGTCCATAAACCCCAATCTTTTAAAAAAAAAAGGAAATAATCCAGGAAATACAGGATATTCTTAAAACATCCCTAGTCAATTTATTCAAAAAACAACACCCCCCTGATATTGAATGGGCGACAACAAAAGCTCAGATAAGAGGTATTTTTCTTCAAAAAGCTTCTTATTATAAAAGAATTCAACTCAAAGAGGAACAACAACTAGAGGCTAAAATTAACACATTGGAACAGGAGTTAATGAAAGACTACAATATGCAAACTGAAACAGAATTATTGAAAGCTCAGAAAGACCTTTTTATGATTCACAATAATAACCTATCATTTCATGAAACTAGAATACTTGCGAACTATGCTAACCAGGTACAAACGCCATCACAAACACTAGCAAGGATCATTAACCAATCTAAATCATCCTCCCAAATTTCTGAAATAACATATGAGAATAAGAATTTTACAAAAAACTGGTGATATTATTAACATTTTTGAAGTTATGTACTCTCAAATCTATGGAGTCCAAAACTCCCTACTCATAAATGAAAATAGCAGAGACTTTCTATAAAAACTTAACTTCCCAAAAATTAATGAGAATTTACAAAAAGAATTAATAGAACCAATAACCATTGAGGAAATAGTATCAACAATCAAAAAATTAAAACCACACAAATCTCCTGGCCCAGATGGCCTCACAGCGGAGTTTTATAAAACATTCTATAATATCACGGCCCAAATTCTATCTCACATATTAAACTATATAATAAATAATAAAATGAATGATATACACTTTAAAGCTTCCAAAACGATTTTCCTTCTTAAAGAAAAGGCAGATCCTCAAAACCCAGATAGCTACAGACCCATATCATTACTCAATATTGATACTAAAATCCTAACATCTATTCTGGCTAATAGACTGAAAAAAATAATGAACATAATTATTTCTAATGAACATGCTGTTTTTTTTAACATCCAGGCAAGCCAGTGACAATACACTAACTCTACACACGCTAATTTCATATGCTAATCAATATAACCTAAATTTATATGCACTCATTATAGATGCCCACAAGGCCTTTGATAGGGTGAACATAAAATTTCTATTCCAAATTTTACCCTACTTTAACATACCCTCAAAATTTATTAAAATCCTGCAAACACTATATAACAACCCTTATACAATATTACATATTAATAATATGTGGTCTAATAGAATTCAAATCAGAAATGGCACTTGTCAAGGATGCCCTTTATCCTCCCTATTGTTTAATCTATATCTAGAACCCCTATTTTTAAACATCAAACAAAATATATACCATAATGCCCCAATAATACACAACACAAAAATGTCCCTGTCAGCTTTTGCTGATGATCTCAACATATACTCTTCAACGCCAACCACAGACACCAAGAAAATACTATCGGCTATTGAAGATTTCGCATCAATATCAAACTATAAAATAAACCTTAAGAAAACTAGCATCTTCCCTTTAAAAACCCCAAAACCCTTCTCACTTTTACCATTGATAGGACAAATAAAAACTGAAGAAAGGATTAAATATTTAGGTATTACATTCTCTACAGACAACAGAAACTTTTATTTAAATAACATCAAACAAAAATGGGATCACATTATGCCAGATCTAAAAGAGATGGAAGAACCTGAAATTACCACCACTAGCTAAAGTCTCGGTTATTAAAATGAATATCCTGCCCAGATTATTATATATTTTTAGATCTACCCTAATATCAATACTCAAGAAATTCTTCAAGCAAATCTACACTGAATCAACTAAATTCATATGGGAACCAAAAAAAAGTAGAATCTCATATGTTAAACTGATGACCCCAAGAAATAAAGGAGGATTAGACTTACCAAACTTTGAAAATTGCTACTTAATCATAAACACCAATAGAATCTTAAGAATTGCAAACTTCAATACATTAGGAAATACTTGGTCCCCACATTGGGTGGGACTATGTTTTAAACATACTGAAAGCCTAAATCTAAACCCCAAATCATTACCTTTCTTAAACAATAATAATATCAAAAAATATAATTTAATGGAACCCCTTAAAAATTCCGTAACACTAACACAAAAGCTTTTTAAGTCAGTAAATCTCCTTTAACCTATGAAGATTCTACAACTTATACACAAAAACCCTAACTTGAAAATTAATAATCAGATGCTAGACTTAAGAAAATTCCCACTTATAATCAATATAACACTACAAGAACTATACCCATATTTAAACTGCACTGCTCACGAAATAAAAAGACAATTTGGCCTTCCCAAATCATACTTAGTGATCCTAAGACAGATTAAAGAATTATGTTTAAGCTACATTCAAGATCTAAACTTCAATAAAGATGATTTATTGAAATGTGAATTACTATGGAAAACTCTTTTACAAAGTAACAAATGTATAACATGCTCTTACAAGCTGTTGAAAGACCTGAAATTTCAAGAACACATACTCATTTCTAACTATTGGAAAGAAAAAATACCATCTGTAGAGAACCACAAATTAATACAAGCAATTAATTTAACAGTAAAATCCATATCCCTTCAAAAGTTAGCATTTACCCAGCTCATGATATATAACAATGCTTATTACACACGCCTTAGCTTGCATAAATTTAACCCTAGAAACTCCCCAACCTGCCCACATTGTAAAAATGAAACTGCTGACCTTTTACATATGTTCTGGAGCTGTAAATGTGTATACAAACTATGGAACTCCCTGAAAGTACAACTGCAAAACATGGGCTATCAATCTTCAATGCTCACCTGGGAATTTACGATATTACACATCCCTCCAAATTATTTATCTAAAAATCAGTCATCCTCATTAATATTTTCCTATTGATGAAGATGTACATAGCTAACAACTGGATGACCCCATCCAAAATCTCATGGAAGAACTTTAGAATACTGGTGATAAAACATATTTTAGCCCATAAATACATAATAAACAATCAAAAGATAAATCCCAATATCCTTAAACGTTGGGAACAAATTTTCAATATTATACTTACATAGTAGTAAACTATTTTGTTGGAATTAACCCTGGAGAAAACAATTCTTTTTCTTTTCATACTATTAAACTATGAAAACATTCATGTAAATAGTGTAAATATGTTTTATGTACATTGTTGCTTTATCACCTGTATACACTCTTGGAAAATGATATGTAATAGAAAAGGAAAACAATAAAGAAATATTATTGAAAAAAAAAAAAAGATACAGTTTACAGTTTCATCTTGTCTTATATCACATCCTGAAACTTCAAACAAGAGTTATAGGGAAATACCCCATTAGAAGCATTCGGTGTATCTTGTTGACAGTCTCAAGTATACTTCATCCTTGCATTGTACATTTATAATACTGCACTTTGTAACTCATCCATCATGCCACTTTCATTGTTCTAGAAGTAACTTTCATAGCTCTCTTATTTGTCTGACTGCTCAAAAAATCTTTCTAGCTACCTTTCTATATCCCTTTTAACATCATACTTACACATTTCCTGTTGTTATCCCTTCCTTCCTGTCAACAAACATATAACCTTGCAGTCTTATAAAACCAAAGCTTTTCTCTTTTGTTTCTGAGTTACCACTGTGGATTTCATATCACATAATGATTGGATCATCTTTTTCAACCATGCTGAAGTATGTGCACTGACTTTGTCTATGATGAAGTTATTAGGAATCTTCCTTAAAAAAGCTCTGTTTTACTAGTGCAAAATAACATGCACAGCCACGGATAACTTCCCTTAAAGCAATACAATGTTTGAATCGCTGCATGAAGATGACCATGGCTGTTTATGGAATGTGATGAACTACAGGAATCTTACACCACCTTCTGAAGTCCTGTAATTGTATATTAGGAATAATTGTTAAATCAAATGTGTACCCCTCAACATCAATATTTTTGCTAGCTGCGTTGCAAATATGTTTTGTTAGTATTGTGAATGTATATGTTTTGCTAACAGCTCTGCAAAATTTTCAAGATTGGTGTACTTTAATTATGTGTTAGGTTATTTGCATTCTAAGCAGGTTTTCTTTTTAATATTTTCTTTTATAAGCCATACGGATGGTTGGAATCCCGTGGTATACTTAACCTAAAATGTTAAGAAATATAGAAAGTGGTACAGTTTACTATGAAGTATAGTCACTGTGTGTGTGTGTGTGTGTGTGTGTGTGTGTGTGTGTGTGTGTGTGTGTGTGTGTGTGTGTGTGTGTGTGTGTGTATGTGCGCGTGTGCGTGTGTGTGTGTGTGTGTGTGTGTGTGTGAATGTGTGTGTGTGTGCGTGTGTGTGTGTGTGGTGTGCATGAGTCCTAGGGCATGTAGACCAGTGGCATATCCTAACATGAAATTTTCATGATATATCTAGAAAATATCAGTCCATAAATACCATTTTTCTAAATATTTTGTTTAAACAGCAATTGTTTGCATACATGAAAGGAGAAAGACAAAAGAAGCAAGTGAAGGTTAATAAGAGACTGATAAATGATGACTAGTGAAACTGCCACTTATTAGACACACTCATGAGACTCAGAAAAAGAGCAGTGGTTGACAGCTAACTACTTCTTCACAACACAGGACAGGATCATAAGCCATGATAAATGCCATCTTTTTAATACCAATACTTTTTTCATATCAGTTCACAATTACATACTGTCCACTCCTCATGAATGGTGATTTTTGTTTTGCACCAGTGATTCATTGCATGCCATTATTATCCAAGTTATTTTACCTCCCATCCCCTTTTGACTGGTGGCAACTCAGCACCTTCTTACATTTTTATATTGTTTTTCTCCATTCCCTCTTATTTTCCTCTGCTTTATATTTCTCATTACAAGATCTGGTAATCTCTCTTGCTCCCCCTTCTAGCACTTCCTGCTTCTTGCTCCCTGGTTTCTGGGTTATTGCACTCTTTATCTCTGTTGTTATTAGTCTTATTGTCAGTATTTCTTTTTCCTGCAAACACCCACCCATCATTCCCTTTACCCGAGATGCAAAAGTCCCATGAGTTTTTGGTTTTTCATTTCCATACTGTCTCCTCTGGATTTCCAGAGCTCTGTCCAGATCTTTTGTGCCCAGTTATACTCCCAGAACATATGCTTCATGCCTGCTTCTTCTGTCATGCATCTGCAGCATACTGAATCTATTTTCTGTTCCACCTTATATAATCTCTTCAGTGTGAGATACCATATGTTTAATACTCTTTGTAGCTGATCTCCAACCCCATGCTTTTTCTGGACCTTAGATGTTATTTGTGGACTTTTTGCCATCCAGTTTCCCAGGTCTGACACCCTTATTCCTTCTCCCATCCTTTCCTTATCTCTTTCTTTATGACTTCCTCCACTTTCACCCTCAGGTATTCATATATCATTCTGCTTTTACCTTTCCCCATGTTTTTTTCCATTTCCCCCATTGGGGCTCTTTGTTCCCTTCTCTCCTATATTTTCTTTTCTTTTCACAGGTTTCTGTTTCATCCCTTTTCTCCAGCCATTTTCCACTCAGTCTGATATATGTAGAACATTCATTTTTGTGTTAATCCTAATCCCTGTTTCATTCCTGCAGGATTTTTGAATAATATATTTCCTCTATTCCCTTCCTTTTAGTCATGCTTTCCTCTTTCCACTGTTTTTTTTCTATTTTTCTCCTCATTTCTTCCTTAAAAAATCGAATTAACTCCTTCCTTCCACGTGTCTCTTTCATTCCCTTGTCCCCGTCTCATGCTACTCTATGTCCTTAGTACTTCATCATTCATTCTATTATACTTTTCCCACCATCCTATTTGTCTGCTATCTTATTGCATTTGGTGTCATCCTCAGTCTATACCCACATTAGTTAGGTATAAAGACCTGTGCGGGTATGTGTGAAAGTCTGCAGACCCGTTTTTTGAGACCCTTTCCCTATCTTCATACATGCTTCTATGTCCTTCTATAATTTTGTAGTTTGGTCTCCACTGGGTCCACTGGTAGATTTCTTACTACATGCATTATATCTGAAATAATAATCATGCTAATCACATTGCTTTTACTTAATTATGTGCATGCTTATCTCCTTCCCTCTCCAATATTCCCTGCATTTTTTCTTTCTGTCTCTCTCTCTCTCTCTTTCCCCTTCACCAAATTATTTTCTATTGCATACAAAAGTTATCTACTTTCCATAGTAATAGAGCTGTGTCATCTGTTTATTTCCTCAATGGATGGGACTTCAGATTTGACCTTGGATCCAACTTTGGCCACTTCAGACATTTGGATCCACAGCTCAGGCTTCTTCCCTTTCCCATAATCCCCTTCTAGTGGCAATATTACTTCAGATTGAGTTTGCCTGCGACCCCATAACATAAAAATTATAGTAATGACAGTAATACATATGAAGCTGAGAAAATTAGGGAGGAGAAACCAACCTGCTCTGGAGCTGAAACAGACATGGTTCAGGAAGCAGACTCTATTGTCATATCAGGAGCTCATAATGCAAAGACTTCCATGAAATAGAAGGAGGAAGGAAGGAGGAAATTTGAGGACGGATGGAAAGATGCAATACTGATCTGTTGTTATGATATTTTTTTTCCTAAAAAGGTAAGATTTTTCACAATTGATGTAATTGACTTGTTTACTTGCATCCCACAGGAAAGGGGGATGAGCCTTTTCACTGAACATATATTAGAATGCAAATTTCTATCAGGACATAAATGGAAATTAATTTCTGAATTCATGAACATAGTACTTGAAAACAATTATATTTACTTTGAGGGGGAGACATACTGATAGACTATAGGGGTTCCAATGGGTGCCTCATGTACACCTGATTTCACCAATTTAGTTATGTATGGTTGGGAAATAAATATATTTAATAATAATCAATTTTTTGCACGTGGCACTTTATACCTGAGATACCCTGATGACATCATTATTTTGTGGAATAGTACAGAGAATGTGGCTAAGGAATTTACTGATGGTATGAAAGCGACCACTGACTCCATCAAATTTACTTATAAATACAACAGAAATATTATTTGGATGCCTACATTTTTAAAAAAAAAGATAAGAATCTTGGGTCTAATATATAATATTTTAATTTTAATCACGTGTTTAAATGGAGCAGCTGTTGTTCTGTTTGCTCAGTGATCTCCATTCAGAAAGTCCAAGTGTTCTCAGACATGCACAGTAGGTACTTTGTTCTTACAAGTTTTGATATGGTGTAATTTCATTATACTAAACTTGCATCTTTTCATCTCAACAACTAGCATATTGGTTATTTTGGCTACTTTTCATGGCCATCTGAACTGGGGAGTTTGTGGCTGCATGCCACACATTTCTTAAAGCCTGAAGGCTTATCTGCCATTACAGACATTAAACACTAAAAAAACACAACAAGACAGAAAAGGCCTACCAACAACAGTATTAATAATAGCACTTCAAGAGAAAAACAAGCAATTTTCTTATAATAGAATCTACCAATGATGTTATTAAAGCTAACCCAATAGAATGTATTGATAGAGGATAGCAAGAAAAAAGGGATCAAACGCAAATATGACGATTTTCCTTTTTTTTCTTTTTTTGGCAGAGAAGGTAGAAATTAGAATGTAATAGGAGAAAGACACAAAGGGAAAGAGAATCTTTCACTACAGTATCAGAAATCTATAAGTAGCTGAGAAGAACCCCAGCCAGTGAATCATGTTTGAACTCAGCAAGTGCGAAATGAGATCTGACCTAATGTTGCTGTTTGGAGGGGAGGAGCCTGAACTGTGTGTCAAAAAGTCTGAAGTGGGCAAAGCTGAATCCAATATCAGATCCAAAACCAATACATTGGGGAATGAACAGTAAAGACATCAGCTCATTTAGTAAGTGTGCTACATATTCTCCTAGATATTCGGGGCATTCTTCTTCCTTCTCCTAGCTTGGTCACCACTCTCTTTTTCTTCGAGCATCTAGGTCCTGAAACCCTTTAAAACCTTACAAAAACTGGTAATATTTCTTTTATCGCCATCTCAACATTCCCCAATATAAATATGCAGTCACCTGTATACATTAGGAACCTTAAATGTACTCCTGTTCTTTCCTGCAGTTCTCCTTCTTCCTCACTTCAGTCGCCAGCTGTTCTGTGACTAGCATGAGGAGCACTAGGTAGACAACACAACCCTGTCTGGTCCCCCTCCTTACTTATAGTGCCTTGGAACCTATACCGTTTACTATTACCTCCTTTTATTTCTGGCTCATTTTAAATTGCCTTTAACAGTCCTATAAAAGTTCCCCATCATTTGCCTTTTTTATTTTTTCTAGTATTTCTCAAAGGAATGACCATCTGATTATGTGGAAGGCCTCTTGTAGGCTGAAAAGGGCCTTCCCTGCCTATCCCCACCTTTTTTACTTTTCTCTATCCATAAACTGCATAAGGGCCCACAAATTCATTTCTGTCGTTCTTCCTTTCACAAATCCATTCTTCTTCTTCTCCTTCTTGCAGATGCTTCTGTTAGGGGTTGCCCCAGTGGATTATTGTGTCCACAGAATAAATGGCAGTAGATTTTACAGAGTCAAGTTGCCAGGCCAGTCCCCAACCTTTCTTAGAAGGCACACACACTCACACCTAGGGCCAATTTATAATGTCCAATCTACCTGTAGCATGTCCTAGGAATGTGGGAGCACCCAGAGGAAACACACATGAACACAGGGAGTACATGCAGACTCCACACAGAAGGCACCCCAGCCGAGAGTCAAACTGGAGATCCTCTTGCCATGCGGCAACAATGTTAACTGCTGCAGCATTCTACCTCTCTTTTACTATTCTTGGCAGAATCTCATCCAGTCTCTTTGTGTGAGTGTGTTTGCCATCAGATTGATATCTATGTTTATTAAGGATATTGGTCTGTAATCCACTACTTCCATCCTTTCTCTGTCCTCTATTGGGGATCACTATCACCCTGGCTGTTTTCACTGTGTCTTTTATTTCTCATTTCACTTGCCCTTTCATAGTCTTCCTTCATAACTGCCCATATTGCCTCTTAACGAAACTTCTAGAACTCTATCATGTACCCATCTGAGCTTTCTGTATAAATATTGCCTTTTAGTAAAAATATTTTATTAAAAAAACAATCTATTCAGGAGCCAATGATTATCAACTGGCATTGTGAATATTTATGAATATAATATTTCTAAGTTGTAAGTTATAATTATAAAATATGCTAATTACAGGCTTTAGTATTTTTTTCATTATTAAGCCTATTTTGAATAGCAAGGCTTACTCTTCTGCAGTTGTCTTTTCCATGACAACAGTATGTATTTTCCTTATGGCTGTCGCAATGTGGTCTAAACTACTGTAAGGGAATAATAAATCCAGTGTCATAAAATGAAGTAATATAATACGGATGTTTGAGATTTTTTTCTGCCACTGTCATTAATGTTGTAATTTTTGTTATACAGGGCTGCAGCTTTGTTAATGTTGTGACATGGATTGTCCATTCACTTCCACCCTGAGGCACAGCACTAGTATGGTAACAGAGACAGAGACTGTGACACTAAGTACTGTTTTACATGGCTGTGTCAATCAATGCACTTGCCATGCAATGCAGTTTGAATTGATGTGTATGGATTTACTACAGGCGATCGAGTTCCATGTTCTTGGAAACAACTGACTTGAAGTCAGGGACTTGAGCATGTTGTAGCTTATGTGGACTGTTCACTCTTAACCTGAATACGGGCTGCCATTGAGAGGGAACAGGAGTGGGGTTTGGGTTAGTGAGTGGGAAGGGAGTTCTAGTGTTGGGGAGCTGGAAGAGAGTTTTAGGTTTCTGAAATGGGAGAGAAGTTGTAGGGTTAGGGAGTTATCCGAGAATTTAGATTACGGGAGGTGGGGGTTTGGAGGTTTAGGTTTAGAAAGCAAATTGGGAATTTACTGTTAGTGAAGGAGAGTGGAGGCTTAGAGTAAGGGAGCAAAGAGTCAGATTGGGAACTGGGTGGGAGATTTAGTGTTAGAGTTTAGTTCTGGTAGGGTTATATAGTTTTATATAGTCAGTTATGGGAAAAGCTGTGCATAATTGGGAGAATGGGTTACTGGAAGTTCAAGAACTTGCTTTAGTGAGCAAGTGGCAAATGGCAGGTGTATTATGAGCAACAGAAGAAGTATATACATACATATGCAGATCTGAGCTAGCAGAAGACCGAATGTCTGTTTGCTCCAACTGATTCCTGCAGTTAGCACTCTTTATCCGTCCAATGCTTTCACTACTCATTCTCTCAATCCATATCAGCTGTTGTTGCAGGAGTTCTTTTTTAACCTTGCTGTGTATTATCTTATTTTATTTGAGTACATTGTGAATAAAAATGTCCTTGAATACAATGTATAACATGTAACTCTGATAAACTATGAGCCTTCCTCCCATTTCTGTCCTTCCTTTTTATGTCAGCATCTTCACAGTTTTTCATTGATTGCTTTGCAGACTCAGATGATTTCTTGTTTTTCCTTCCAGTTGTCAAGGAAGAGCAGATCTTTATCATCAAGCATTTCAGCACAGATTTTTAACTGTTTTCCAAGAATTTTGCTATTGTCTTCAGTTACCTCTGCAAACCTCATTCTGGCCATCTCACCTTCCCACCTACCTGTGTTGCTACTCTTCCCACCTACCTGTGTTGCTAGTCTTCCCACCTACTTGTGTTGGTAGTCTTCTTCCACATTCCTAAGTTCATAGATAAGTACTAGTTGAGCTGCTGTTGTGGGCCATTTTACACCTAGCCAGTTTCTCTTTTTGTTCTTGAAATAACCTATCCCATTTGCTTATAGACTGGCCTTAACTATCCCATGGTTAATAAGGGTCTATATGACAGTATCGAATGGACTAAATAGCGAATGCTAAATAGCGAAGTCGATCCGATACTGTAGAAATGGCAAAATAGGGAAGTCACGGAACATCAAATTTTTTCCCAGGGAAAGAATTCAGTGGGCCATCTTCAGGACTTTGCCATTTCCTCCACTATGGTGCGATCTCAGATTTGGAATATTTAAGTAGGGGGTGTGGAGACTGAAGCCCCCCACTTAAATTTTAATTTTTTTTTTTTTTTTTTTAGAGCAGCAAATTTTTTCCCTGGGAAAAAAAATTTGCTGTTCTGTTTGTTCCATATTTTGTTGTTTAGATATTATCAGTACGATGAAATAGCATTCGCTATTTTCATCATACGATAATATAATATAGACCCGTTAATAATTATATGTTACCACAAATGAGAATAACTGGGATCATACAATAGATAAATCCATGCACAGGATATAACATTTAGGAGCTGCCTCTGTCCATTAGTAATACAGGGGGTATGAAGGATATACCTGTCCCTCCAAACTCTTCTGTTGATGTTGCAGAAGAGGTTTAGAACCCTAGACTGAGTATGTCTGATGCCATAAGTTCTCAAATCCTGAACAACTATGTCAACTCTTAGAGGTGTATTGTCAATGTTGTAGTTTCCTTCAGTAGATACAATAATGCATATTTTGGCATTTCATTTCATTCCATGATTTTGGCACCTGCTATTTATTTAGGATCAAACTTCCTGCACAATTGCTAAATAATTTTGGAATTTAATGACTGCAGCTAGCTTGCAGCCATCTGCAAACTTAGTCAGCTAAAGCCCTTTGGTATTAGCTTTTATTTTAGAAAAGTAGATGCCTAAAAGGAGAGGTTCCAGAACAGAGCCCTGAGGGACTCCACTGGTGATGAGTCAATTTGTAGAGGTAGCTACCCCTATTTTACCTGTGAGCCAGTTGTCAATTTAATGGATGACAAAGGGGTTTATTACCAGTTTATTTAACTTTTTTACTGTGCCAGAGTGAAGAATTGTGTCAAAAGCTTTGGTCAGATTGATGTATGTGGTATGTACCATTTTGCTTTCATCCATAGCTTTGGTGACCTTTTCAAAAAAATCCACCATATTGAGTAAGCATGACCTACCCTTCATGAATCCAGACTAAGACAGGTCCAGTGTTTGGAAGTTCCCTGTGTCCTGACTGATTAATCCCATGATAAGTCTTTCCATGGCTTTGCATAGGAGGCAGGTCAGACTTACGGCTCTGTAAATGCTTGGTCTGTGGAAGGTCCTCCCCTGTGCAGGAGAATAACTGCAGCAGTTCTCCATTTGCTTGGTATAAAACCTCTATGGAGGCTTATACTGAACATTGTTGTTAGGGGTGTGGCTAAACCATGTTTCATGTTATTTAAGATGCATCTAGGGATATTGTCAGGATCCACTGATGCAGTATTTTTTGCTTTTGATAGTACTTTTAAGACTTAGTCTTGCGTCTTCTGCAGGACCTCTCTTCTGTATTATTTCCCTAACTTCCTTACTGAGCCATATTGTTCACTTCTTTTTTTGGATTTGCTCCTTCTGCATATTCCCTCTTCCAAGACTTCCATATACCTACTTTTTTTTCTCTTCTAGCATGCACCCCTTTAATGATCCTAAGGCATTCATTGCTCTTAATTCTAATTCAACCAGAATGCTATAAGCATCTGAGTCCCAGTACTCATTCACTTTCCCTTAGTGCCAGTAGTGAATCGTATTTTGTGTGATCACTTCTAACAAATGGTGTCTTTTCTTGTACTCCTTGTTATCATAAGTTAACAACATAGTGTGTACTATTTTATCCCTCCTATTGGCTTCGTGACACTATCATTGTGAATTCATCATGATCTATAACTTTCACAAAGCAGCACCCTGTCCTGTAATCTTTCTGTTTCTGAAAGACTGAAATCTCACACTATAATAAACCATTTGTCTGGAAAGGTCATTGCTCTTTGTTGTGTTATGACTACAACACTTTAAAGGTACACTATATAAAATTTTCTGCAGAATATTATTGGTTGACAATAGCTACCATAAATTCACTTAATGCATTAATCACACAATGATACAGCTAAATTGTCCCAGCCATGCATTTATTGAACCAACATAGCCAAACTATTCATTTAAATCAGTTCTGAAATTATGTGGAATTCAGAATTTGCAGGAAGAAAGGCTAAATTATATTTGTACAAAACAAATTGCACTGATAACTTCCAGTCTCTTATCAACAATTCCATCATGTTGTACTTTTTTATAAATTATGAGGTATACTCATTAATAAAATAAGTAAAATAAAAAAAACTTCACAAGACACTCACATAAGAGAAATAAAATAATGTTATTATTGGCTAACTTTTGAGCAACTTTGCTTTTTTCAGGCAACAGATTAAGCCCATATTGAAGGCGCACCTGTATTTATATAAGCTCTAGAAAATGAAATCAAAGACTGAATAAATTAATCAAAAACCCATCATGTGATAATATCATATGGTGCATCACTAATCTCATCATGTGATGACAGCTTTCTTAGTTGGTCTGTCACGTTACACAATCTTATGAACTGTTAAACTAGTCCTTTCACCTCACAGTTGTTTAACTCTACCCACCATTTCACTTCTGATGTCAAAAGCTAATCAGATGTAATAATATACTAAAGTAATTTGAACACATTCTGTAATACATGATGTTAAGAAGAACAATCACTTTGTACCTCAGCCTAGTATTTAAGAAGAGAGTTGTTTGTGTTCTTATTTCTGATGTCCCTGATTTGTTCAGAAATTCTAACATTCAAACTTCTCTCCGTTTCACTAACTATATGTCTTAGTTGCATGTACCTCTCAGAGCATGGAGTGTTGAAAATGTCTGATATCAGCAAAATGATAAACTCACTAACTCCTTTCCCATCGTGAGATCTGATTTTTAACAGCACCCCTAAGCACTGTTAAGATCTCTGAAAACTGACAGTGAACAATGCTGGCCAGCAAAGAACAGGAGCAGAAGGTAAAGAAGCTTTGTTTCTATCTGCTATCCATGCCTGTCAATTATCACTGATTTTGTCCCATATTTTCTCTCTTTCTGTCATGATTTTTTCGTTTTCTGATAAATTGGTAAGGATTACATTCAGTCACTAATCCCTGACATTAAGAGTTTCATACTTCTTACTGTTTAGAAAATGCATGGTGCATATTGATGCAAAAGATGCTGTTTTATTTATTTTTAAAGGAATATGAAGACAATTTAAAAACTGCCCCTGATTTTAATCCTTTATCCCCCATTGGTTTTGGATTTTTTTAGAATTCTAATGCAAAAAGCTGAGAGGTGTGTTGTTCTCTGTCTGACAGCACTAAGTGCGTTATTGCTTTTCAAAGGAGATAAAACATTGCATACTCATGCATTTTTTTCCGTAACTAATCATTCATGAGGCAGATAAAGCTCCATGCACTGTAAAGAATGATGATCAGGTTACCAGTCATAATCATAACCTTTTATTATGTTCTCAACATGGATGTGTAGATTCACATTATAGTTTTGCTGTCTAGGTGAATTTGTTGGCGAACATGTCTCAAACACATAATGAGTCAATTATGATTGGAGACCCGATCATAATCCTCAATGTTAATATTAGAGTATATAAACTTATTACCCAGATTAACTTGCACATTTTACTGGTAATGACAACCACACATACTTTGCAAAGTAATCACTGAAATGTCCATACAAAAATGAGAAAATGTTCATCAATATTTTTGTTCATAAGAAATGCAGAATCCTCCTACTGACTACCTGCTAAAGCTAAAACTTTGATGTGCACACCAAAAAAAGTAATAGATCAGCCAGGCACTCCGTTCTGATTTCTGTTGCCATAACTGATTCAATTAACAAAAGATTAGTGAACCAGCATCCAGGCAAATCCAGTGATGCAAAAGCTGAGTCCAAAACAAAAAAGAAATCACTGGAAACCAGGTCGGAATGAGCTAAAATCCTTTAATAATTCCAAACAATTTTTCAGGTGCACAGAGTGAAATGGGGTCCTTTAATGATTCCAGGCAGTTTCCAGATACCCCATATTTATATCTTGTTTGTGGATGTGCTATCTTGTTGAATATAATCTAAATCATTACCTCTTTCCAGAAATTTCCAAGTGAACTCAGAAAATGGAGTAACTAATTCAACAGGTACAAGAGTGTACCTCAATTTCAAACTTAACTGACCTAAATTTATATTTCTAACAACATTTGGCAGATGCAAACTGTTAAATCTCAATAAACTATTAGATACATTAGGGCTACATTATAGTTTAGACTGCAAACAGCCACCATCCTTAAAAAAAGCAAAATCCAAAAAAGGATTATATTCAATTGATACCTGTGTACCAAACAATAAAAGCATATAATGATGTGGTATTGTAACCCAAAAGTCTAACTATTTAACATAACTACCCCTCCAGATCAGGGGGCAGTCATCAGTATATTGTATAAAAAATAATATGTTGTTCTTAAAAATACATACATAAAAAAACAATTTCTCTAAAAGATGAAAAAGCACAGGTATAAAATGGAGCAAAGGGAAACCCACAGCAGTCCCTAAAGGACGTAAGTAATGCTCACAATTAAAGTGAAAGATACTGTGAGTCAAAATAAACTTGCAACATTTGCAAAATAAATGCTAATGACAGGAATAAGTATTTAAGATCCATCAGATATCCTCCAATCCATCTTCATGGCTGATATTACTATACAAAATGTTGATATGTAATCAAAACATCATTTTTTCCAGTATGAAGTTATTAATTTAAGCACCACCCAGTTTTAACTGTGCTGTGTTTTAAATCATAATAAAATTGTCTACAAGCTGCAAAAGTAATCTCCCCTTTATGCTGTGGATCTCATCAAATCAGAAATGAAACTCTTGTACAGCTTTGGTATGTTGAGGAGTTAAAATGTACATCTGTACCTTGGGTACCAAACATCCTTCTAAAATAATATTCAGCATTTATATTTTAACTCATTGTGATTGCATTACAAATAAACTCTAAAGGAACACTTGTAACTGCCCCTAACACTAACAAAATCCATTTCTTTGTATACTTGTCACTACCCATTATTGCAGTGGCTAAGAATTTGCAATAATAATGTCTTTCTTAGTTCTTAATTCAGTCAGTTCCTGCTCCTAGGAGGTAATAATCTGAAAATATATTATACAATTGATGTGGTCATTTAAATCAGCCTGATTTATTGCATCTAATTTCACATGCCACTCATTCTCTTTTACATCCAACATTTTTTTATTAAAAAAACACAAAGAAAATGAGATTTATGAGTTAAAATATTCTCTCATGGAGAGAATTCAGTAGTTGAAGCAAAGTTTTATGGATTGAAAGTATGACTACACCACAAATTTTCTTTTTAAAAAGTAAACAGCAAGGAATTAAAATAATTAAAAAATATATAACGATTTTCAAGGATTATGATGAAAAATAGTAATTTGTTGACAGGGGTGTAGTAAGGCATACTCAGTGTACTAAACTGAGTACATATTTTTCTGATCATCTCTCAGAAGCTTTATTGCTCAAACAACACTGAATATTCAGAATTGCCCAAAAAAGTGTCTACTGTATAGAGCTAACAAAACATGCCCATGTGAAAGGAATGCACCACTTAAAATGCTTTTATATGGTTATAAGTAGCAACATTTGCTCCTTTTTGAAGTGTATGGTGGCAAGATTTTTAAAATGATAAGAGGGTGGTGGGGGTAGTAGCTTGAGGTCTGCGTACAAAATATAAATTTCTGGTTCGGGTTTGCTGATAAGGAAGAATTGAAAGAAACTTTGATGAATCTAATGGAGAGTTTGGACAGGAGTTTTTTTTTTAAGCAAGACAGTTTTACAACAAAAGTTGGCCAAAGAACTCTTGGTAATCTGTTAAGAGGATGTTAATACTAGAAAAATGGACATAAATAATTCTGAAGAGGACATATTTGGTAATGATATTAATAGTGCACAAGAAGGAGAGTTTACATGGAATTCCAGATAAGCTGTAAGTACTGAAACCTTTAAAGTTTTGTAATTTGTCTAAAAGAGTACTAAGTGCATTTGAAATTGGCTTATTAAATTCATGTTTTGTTTCCATCAAAAGGGCTACAATAGCAGATACTAAAACAGCAGTTAAGTCATTTTCAAGAAAGTTATGATTTGGCAATGTATTTTAAAAATGGTAATATCAATATTAGTCAGACTTTGAATGTTTTGACAGAACCTAGTATATATATTCCAGCATCATTTAATGTTGTTGACAGCTTTGAAAAAATGTGTGAGAAGGAAATATGGAACGTTTTACTGTGACCATGTTATAAAAATATTTTAATTTAACTAAAGAAGAAAGGGTAGCATTCTATAATTTAAATAAGAACAATACTGCTAGAATAATGAAATCTGACAAGGGGATCATTAGTAATAATGGACGCTACCTTCTATGAAGGAAAAAAATGAGAAATATTAAATGACATATTTTTTTTATACAAATGTTAAGGAGATGATAGATGCAGGTTATAAAGTTATAGACTCATATTAATTTGTTATTTGAAGAAATGTGGATTGAAGAAAAAATAAAATATCTCTTTACTGTTTCATTTCATAGATTGGAAGTGATTTTATGGTATTCCAAAACCACATAAAGATGTAAATAATCCACCCTTGAGGTTGATAGTTTCTGCAGGAGGATCAAAGAAAGAACTTTCAGGTTTATACACAGAGCATACGTTGAAGGCATCTGTGAAGAATATCTCTTTGTTTGTATTAGATTCTACAGATTGTATAATAAAACTCAAAGTTGTAGAAATCAAGGCAGAAGATTGGCTGATCACAATGGATATTATCAGTCTATATAAAGTCAATCTTATTGATTTAGGTTTGATTCGGTTTAAGAAATATTTAATAGAACATAATATATTCGATGGAAAAGATTTGGAACTTACATGTTCCATACTAGAATTACTGTTAAAACATAATTATTTTATTTTTGAAAGAAAATATTATCAACGGGTACAGGGAGTAGCTATGAGTGCTACTAAGCCACTAAGCTGTGCACATATAGTTTTGGGACACTGGGAAAATGTATTTCTATATTAATGTGTCCTCTCGATTTTCCTAAAAAAAATTGCATTTTATTGATGACATATTTATGGTATGGTCTAGAGTGTTAGACCTGTTAAATCAGTTTGAGGTTATATGAATAAAATACAGCTTTTTAAAGTTTGCCTTTACTTATAATAAAACGAGTGGAATTTGTTTTTGTTTTTTTTTGTATTCAGTTGAGTAAGTCTCATCAAAATGGATGGATGTGCACATCCTAAGTACCAAATAATAGTGTGTTACATTTTAATAGTATGCATCCCACTTTAAAAAATATATAGTGAAGGATAAATCATAAGTGCCAGCAGACTGTCATTTTTTAAAAAAAAGTGAATTGGTCTTGTTTCAAAGGAAGTTTAAAGAAAAAGAATAATCTGATTTATTATTTAATAACATAGAAAAGCAGGTGGTTAACCACAGAAAGAATTTATATAAGCCAGTTACAGAATACTCAAATAATAATGATAATATCTGACATAGAAAACAGAATACTGAGTTCAATATGGGTCTAATACTGATGTTGATACACCAGTGGTAAAAGAAGTTCTTAGAAATAACTGGTGTATATTGGCTGATGAACCCATAGTTAAGAGTATAGTGGGAGATGAACGGATATTTATCAACAAAAGAACAAGGAACTTAAGGAATTATTTTAAAGATGGTAAAAAAAAACTAAAAGAATGTTTCAATGCAAGTTAGAGAGCTGCAGTCATGTAATACATGTACTCAATGTAAATTCATGTCAAAATGTCCCTAATTTTTTTTGCCTTAATACAGATAGGAATATATATATTATATATATATATATATATATATATATATATATATATATATATATATATATATTATATATATATAGATTTTATATATATATATAGATTATATATATATATATATATATATATATATATATATTATATAGGATATATACACTGCTGCAGAATGAAGTTTGTTTCATCTAGACTGGACAGGAGTTAATTGCAGAGTGGTGCAGGGACTATCAGAGTGAGTACACTAATTGCAGAGCAGTAAGGGAAGTGTGTGTGTGTGTGTGTGTGTGTGTGTAAATGCCCCCAGCAGGGTACATCTGGTGGCTAGAGGTACTCAGGCTCAAACCCTGTACCTTGGGTACAGGTAAAAAGAGCCTAAAATCCTTAGCCACCATCACTTGTGAATTTATGCCTCACATTTTTGTTCTGTTCTTTCTGGTTTGCATGAGTGGTAAAACAAAGCCTTTTATTATAGCAATTTTCTAAGGTTATAAAAACAGTATTTGAAATGTGTCTCTATTTTGGGGCTGTATTCCCCCATTATTGGCTTTGTTCAGTATTTTTGTGCTAAGAGGTTGAGAGCTATGGTGAGAAGTGAGAACTGAATTCACTAAATGATATGATAGTCATTTAAGTTTGTCTTCCTGTCTTTCAAGAAACTGCTGGTTTAGTTTAGTGGTATGTTGCTCTGACTGTAGTGCACAGTGTTCTGGGTTTAAGACTTGGCAGTGAAATGCACGGTGGTAACAATGTTTTATGCAAGCAACTTTCCAAAATTATACATGCAATGTTTAAAATGTGTCCTTGGTTTTTGGCATTTTGCCCCCCCCCCAACCCCCAAATGAAAATAAGTTCAAGAAGCTGTGCAGCATATCTAGGGCTTACAGTCTACTGTGATTCTGTATTTATATATTGTGTGTAGAAGTAGACTGTTATCATGAAAATGTTCTGAATAGGGCAGTTTTGTCATTATTGGTGCATGCATTTTGCTTCATTGTCTACTGGAAAAATGTTCAAACAATAAATTTAAAATGCAGTTGTGTGTGGACGTAGACTGTTATAATGGAAATGTTCTGAATAGGGCAGTTTTGTCATTACTGGTGCATGCATTTTGCTTCATTGCCTACTGGAAAAATGTTCAAACAATAAATTTAAAATGCAGTTGTGTGTGGAAGTAGACCTTTATGATGGAAATGTTCTGACTAGGGCAGTTTTGTCATTATTGGTTAATGCATTTTTGTTTCATTGCCTACTGGAAAAATGTTTAAACAATAAATTTAAAATGCGCTCTAACTTAAGTCTAACAAGTGTGCTGTATTATCCAAGGAATATAATTTAATACAATCAGGAAGGTGAATCAAGGAATGCATACATGTATGCATGGCCCTAAAAATGTGTTTGAAAACAGCCCAGAGGAAAGTGTGAAAAGTTCAAAATTATGGGCAAATTTTAAGCTTTACTCTTGTTACCAAAGCAATGGATGAAGGTAAAACAGTTCACACCACATTACTTTGACCTGGCCAAGTCTTTTGACACAATCCCCTACTCAGATGTAGTACGAAAGATGAATAATGTAGGAGCAAACACTTACATTGCCAGCTGCATTGCCAACTTGCTCACAGGATGCAGGAGATCAAAACAGGGGAAGCGACCAGTCACCAATGGAGTTCCCCAGGGTTCGGTGCTGAGACTTTTTCTGTTTGGCAAATACATTTCAATAGTAAAAGGAAATACCAAAGAGCTTTGGCCAGCTAGGTTTGAGAGGACTTGACTGCAAGCTAGGAGATGTTATTCAATCCCCAAATTACTTAACCATCATGCAGGAAGGTTTGTCCCAAATAATAACTGGTGTCAAAATCATGACAATGCCCTCTGAGAACTGATCCAATTGTTTGGTATTTGAGAACTGTGTGTACAGTGACCTAACTTTTGACCAATATGTGCCCAGAGTCATAAAGCCTTTCTATATTGCACAACTTATAAACAAATTGATTGCGACTAGATCTAGAGATGATGTTGTCCCCCTTTACAAAGCTCTCATTATGTCAATCATTTTGCATAATGCCCACTTTGGCATGTATCTGTCCAGCCCCATGCAACAATTGGAATACCTTCAGAGATACCTTACTAAAAGGATACAAGTCATAAACAATAGGTCTTGCATGGAGCACCTCAAAGATTTATTACTATACTCAGTATCCTACAGAGTGCTTAGAGGTGACATGTCTGGCATACAAAACATCCTCCGACATAATACAGATGGACCTACTGAACATCAGCAAGTCAAAAGGCATTAGAAATACTCAGTCCAGGTATCTAAACTGAATGTTGTGGAGAGATGGATATATATCACAGAGGCTACCACTGTTCCAGAACAGACTATCCATAAAAATAAAGCAAAGCTCATCCATCCATATTCAAATGCAACTTGGATCTAAGGATGGGTAATAGAAAATGTACTCCAGGATTTCCCCTCATGCCACTAATGGATAGAGGCAGTTCCTAAATGCTGCATCCATTACATGGCCCCCTCAAATTATTTATGTTATGATCACAGTTGTTCTCACTAGGGCTAATATACAATTATTAGCCATGGGGATAGCTAAGACCAATCAGAAAATGTTAATTCAAGACCCAAAAGGGAATTGGCTAAGTTTAAAATGTCCTCCAAGTGAACCTACGTTGTGGTAGCAAATAGTTATAAAAAAATTACCCTTTTAGTTCACTAAGTGCCCCTGTCACCCTCCACCCCACCCCCCAGTCTTTAACAGCTTCCAGCACCTATGGTTGTAGGATATCTAGAATAAGGTTACTTTTGAATAGAATGACTATTCTCTCTCCTTTTTTGTCCATTTTATCTACTCTATACATACTGTAACCTGGAAGTAGAATTTCATTATCATTAATTTCTGATTTTAACCAGGTTTCAGTAATCAGAGTGATGTCAGGAGAGTAGTGGGTGAGAGTGGCATGAAGTTGTTGGATTTTGTTAACAATACTTCTAATGTTCAAATTTAATAAGAGGTCACATCCTTTTCGAGAGAGGTTTAATAAACTATGGCTGCCATATTGGCATGTTTGTTGAAATAGGTTGGTGTTGGGGCCAGGGTTTGGATGGATATCTCCGGTAAGTGTTAACTGTGAGGAGATCTCTGATATGGTCTTGAGGAGTTTTACTATGATTGTGTTATATTTCAGTGAGACATTGGGATTGTTTTGTTGTGGTATTATAGTGTAGGTAATCTGATCAATATAGGTAATTTTGCAGATTGAGGGTTATATTTTAATATTTAAAGGTTTTATTTGTGGTGGATAGGGAAATGGGATATTATAGGGGGGTTCTGACCAATTGAGAATAATGTGGTATGAGGTGAGGTTTGCTGCTATTGTTAGGACTATTATTGCAATAACATGGATGGATATAATGTTGATTTATTTGAATGTTAGTGACAGTAATGATAGTTTTTGTAAATGTATTGCTGTTTTGCGTAGCCTCTTGGACACTTATTCATTAGTTTTATTTAATATTTTTGATTTTTTACTCTATTTTAATTTTGTAATTTTTCTTGCTAAGTTTGTACTGTGGAGCTCTTGCTCAGTCAGACTATCCCAGTCAACAAATGTCAGATAAAATAAATAAATATTATAATAGTTGGGAGAATTCTATTAGTTATAAATATTGTTATCTTGTTATAGAGGGAGACTAGTACTATGTGAAAGTGATGTAATTTAATTTGTTAGTTGGGTTGGGTAATAGGGCTTGTGGGTGTGGCTAATTTAAAATAAATTTAGGCATAGTGGGCTGAGTGGGAAATGGCAATAGGGTATGGAAGCAGACTGAGCCTGAGGGCAGCGAGGGCAAACAGAGTGGGTAGAGCCAGACGGTGGAATGCACTAAAAGAAAAATGATCAGCTATCTAGGTTTGTTTTAACCCAGTTAACTTGCTTTCCAGTTCAGAAGCACTTTATTTAAAAAGTAAGGATTATTTCACTTGCTGGTGATTAGAGCCTTTTATTAACAAAAGTTACAGAGTTATTACTGCTTAACCAGGGTTTATCAGAGTATACTCAGTTATTATATCCTTTTTCAGCAGCCAGATTGCATGACTATTTCTATATGCTACTTGTATTTACAGCTAAATGTAGGTTTTTTAGGATAGGTAGTGGTCAGGAAAACCTGTTTGAGCCACTGACCTAGGTAGTGTTCTCACTAGATGCACTGTAAGCCTTTTAAAGATTTCTCTAATTTAGTTAAAATAAACTCCCTTAACAGGTGATCTACACTATTTTCAGGTGGTTCTCCTTTTTGTCGGAGTAGCTGAAAGGCCTTGGATGCTTGTGTGATGATATGGGCTACTGCCAGCATACCCAGCTGGAGTTTTGTAAAGAATGAATTGTCCTATGAATATCAAACTGATTTATACAAGATGCTTGTGTTACAAATATATTAGAACTGTGTGTATATATGTTAGCAAAGGACACTAGAAGAGAAAAAGTTAACCTCAGTCCAGTTAGTTTTGGAAAAACCTGGAAATTAAATTAGCTTTTAAGCCATAAACATGGCACCCCACTGTGCTGAATAGGACCAGAGATGGTAGGTCTGGAAGAAGCCTTTGTTCATTAGCTCAGTAAAAAGAGGGGAAGCCCCAGTCACTGCCATAAACATTTAGATATTTATTGTAGCCATCTATGTTAAATTCCTATCTCAACTTCTAAAGGGGATACTGTGAGAACCTAGAGTCAGTTGACCATATGAGGTCATTCTGTCAGCCATCTTGGAAATTATGTTTTAGATATTACAGAGAGTGTTCTCTTAGTATTGAGTATTCTGTCTTGGGCCTGACAACAAGAAGAACCATTCAGCACATTGTCTCCCTTGCTCTAAGTAAGTAGGGAATAGTAATTCTCCTAGATTCAGTCAGGAAAATATAGTGAAGCTTAGTTTAGATATTGTTTTTATTTGTCTGAGTATGCCCATCAGTGCTATTTTCAATATTTACTGTGAGTTGAACTCTTTGTTTTATTGTAAATATATATTCAGTATTTTTGTGCTCTTTTATTATTTTTTATTATATATTTAACTTTTATTGTATCTGGCTCTTTTTAGAAAGTATTTAACCTTTGAAAGTGCTTATATTTATTTGATGACACTGTGTGGACCACTCCAAAAAGCGTAGCTGTCTTGGTCAACTACTACCATTTGCACTATTATTAATATTACACAGTGAAATTGGACACCCTTTGTCAAGGGTTTTAGAGTAGCTGATTGTGGAGTGTATGGTGGCAGTGATAACTACCTTATACACTTGGTAGTATGGGGCACAGCAGATACATCTGTGCCAGCCTTTCCCAGGTGGCAGTGGTAACCTGGGCAGAAGGGGGCAGAGCTATTAAACCTGTACCAGCCTCTCCTAGGTGTGTGTGTGTGCGTGTGTGCGTGTGTGCGTGTGTGCGTGTGTGCGTGTGTGTGTGTGTGTGTGTGTGTGTGTGTGTGTGTAAAATTAAATCTCAAAGGCTGTGTGTCAGCTACTTGGGGCAGGGACACAAAGCATTGGTGTCACAGAGAGGGTGCTGGAGGACTTGGCTTGGAAACTCTCCTGAGGACCTAACTCTACAGCTGTACCAGTGGGGAGTCTTATTGGGGACCTGGAAGGAGACACATATAGAGAAATCCAGACCCCAGGCCGAGTGTGTTCCCTGTAAGCTCTTAATGGAAATTGTACTTGATGCAGAGACGTCTGCATTAGGAAATACTGAGTGTATCCATTTGTATTCCAAGTGAACGTTCCTCTCAGTGTTAGTGGTGAGGATTCGGGCTCCTTGATTACTGGCCCAGTGTGGGGTCATCACAAACTGGTGAGCAGTGGTGTGGATATTGAATTTCTGTAGCCTGTAAGTAGTGGTCACTAAAGAAGGTGTTTGTTTTCTCAAGCAGCCACAAAGTAGACATTCAAGGTTTCATATCACAATAGTTTTATTTATTTACTTTTTGTTAGCTTAGTTACTCAGGGAGAGTAGGCAAGGATACCTTACACAGAAGTAAATTACTCAGGGAGAGCAGGCAAGGATATCCTACACAGAAGTAAATTGCAAAATAACAATCCAGCCACAGGCAGGGTTAGACTGACACTTTAACTCATATAAAATAAAATAATAACACAATGATACCTTAAATAATATCCTTTCATATAACATTTTATATTCAGAAAATGACAAGTCACTTAAAATACTTTGATTTAACTTGTCCAACTCTGGCCCTAAGTTACCCAAAGCAAGTCATTATAATTCAGCATTTTAGTCATCAGTTCAATACCGCATTTATCAACAAACTTAGTAAAATCTTGAATTATTTCATCACTATAATCAATTCCAAATGAAAATTTGAACATACGTAGTCCCTGAGGAACCATTTTTAGTCTCATACACTCGCTTAACTAACTATTTTCAATTTGCAAACATTTCAAATTAAAAAGCTTTTTGTCAAATAAAAAAATAATTTCCTTTAAAGTCGGGTAGTCTTTGGCTTGTTACTGTATGCCCTTCCTACTTTCAACTCTTTTATTACTTTTAAACTCCAAAGTCCTATCAATTATCTGTTTGAACTGTGGAACAGCAGTCCCTTGTTCCACAATTAGCATCACTGCAGTTATTGAACCATTTAGCCACACTAGCCTCTTTTACAAAAAGTTGCCACAGTACCAGTAAAGTCAATAGAAAGGCAGTTTACATTGAATCCTTTCTCCTGATACAACACAAGTCTTTTTTTCCTTTCTGTACAAATATCCTTATCTCCACTGATGGCTCAAGACACTCAGATGTTACTTGCACTATTTTCACCATCGTCTTGATTAACCAGTACTGTCTAAGGTGAGGAAGTGCAAATATCACTTCCTATCATTATGGGAGAAAAATAACAAGTCACATTGAACTCCTAACCCAAAACAAAGACAAGGGTACCTTTAAGAAAGTGGGTGGTACTGTTCCATCTACCGTAATGATAGGAAGTGATATTTGCACTTCTGTGGCTATATTATACATAATTATATAATAATATATTACACTTATATTTGTATCTTCGCTAAAGCACTAACCTCTTTCCCTTTATTAATGCAATAAACATGTTTATAAATCCGATCTCTCAACCTAAGTTCAGTTTTGCCTATGTAGAAACATTCACATTCTTGGCATTTTGCCAAGTATGCCACTCCTTTGGTGTTGCAATTATACTTAGTTTGCATGATATACTTCCTATTTCTTATCGTGAAGTTTCATTCAATATCAATCATTTTCCAATAGGGTCATGATTCACATTTAAACATCCCCAGGTGTCTACTAGCACTCCTTTTTTTCTTTTTCAAGAATAGTTTTTAAATTGACTCCCTTTCTATACACAATCTTTGTCAATTTGTTAAATTTATCTCTAATACTGGTGTCCTCTATCAGGACACACCACTTCTTTACTAAAATACTCATTAATGGGTTAGACTCCAAGCTGTAAAACATAATAAAACTCAACCCAAAATTAGTTTAGACAGACCCTTCAATTCCATCCACATGGGGTTGTTCTAATACAGGTCTTGTTATTCCCCATACTTATGATGGGTCTGAAATACTCTTCTCCTCTTTTCCTCTGAACTTCTTTGGTTAACTCCTCACTTAAATAAGAGGAGTAACCCCGTTTCATGAACATTTTTTTTAGGTTGGTATATTCAGCCAGAAAGTCTACTTCAAGGGTTATCATCCTAGCAGCCTGTACTAACTGCCCCTTCACTGCCAAATGTTTTTGTTGAAATGGGTGTCCACTAGTGAAGTGGAGGAAAGAGTTGGCATAAGTACTTTTTCTGAAAATCTTGGCTACATAAGGCCTATTTTCCCCATCCTTAATTAATTCAATATCCAAATAACCAACCTTTTCAGTATTAAAAGTAAAGGTAAATTCTAAAAATGTAGTACTCTTATTAATGTATTGCACAACCTCTCTTGCAAGCTCAAAGTCCCCCTTCAAAATAATAAAAATATCCAAAAATCGGGTATAAAAGAATATTTTCTCATGTATATATTCATTATTAAATATAAATTGCTTCTCCCAAAGTACCATGAATAAACTGGCAAAGCTAGCTCCGCAAGGTGAGCCCACTGCCACTTCTTTCTTTTGTATGGGTTAAGTGCACTTTTGCTAAAGTGGATCACAGCTTTCTCTTTTTCAACAAAGTGTGCTTTCTAACAAGAGAAGTAGACCTATATATATATATATATATATATATATATATATATATTATGGAGTGTAAGCATTTTTAGGATATAATTGGCAGTTTTTTCTTTTGTGATATTGTACAATCATAAGGCATTCCAGGGTCTGTGTGTAGCTGGTTTCAGTGATTTTAGTCGCTTTATGGTAGTTGGGACTTGTGCTGGCTGTTGTTGGACTGCCTCATGTTAGTTGTGAGCTTTTGGGTTTCAAGAATTGAAGGTAATAGGAGAAGCTGGTGCTGGCATTCTGTTCAGTTTAGGTTATTTTGATGTTTTTTCTTAAACGTGGGTCAGGGATTATGGAGTTTAGCAATTTAGCTATTGCGTCCTGGAGGTGGCGGGTCAGGTAAAGAACTTGCAGTAAGTTTGGAGAGCTTTGACTGAGAGCTATAAAGTATTGTCAGATGTCCTTCTCTATCACTGTTGCAGCATTTTCTATAGAAGGGATGCCCCACCCTGGACAGCCTGACACTTGGGCAGTATAAAAAATCCTAAAAGAAATCTCATTTGTGCCATACTTCACATGTATGCTTCCCACACAGAATGTGGGGCAGAAAAGGGACATACGGATGCAACTACCTAGAACTTCTTTTGCCACCACTTTAAAGACTTTGTTGCTGTACTGAATATTATCAGCAACAGATAAGTGCCCCATTCGGGTTATTTTTATTTTATTTTATTTTTTACTTTACTTTCTTGGTTTTATATTTTACATTGCTACCTAGAGTTTATGTCATTCCAGAGGGGAAAATGTCAGTGTGAGAGGCAGACTCCCCATAAAGATCATCACAAACAGTGTTGTGTTTATTTGGGAGCTTCCCACGACCATACCTCTTGTAGTATCTGTAAGCCATTTGTGCCTAAGACACTCAGACACTGCTCGTCTTCCCTGGCTATTTATCTTGAAAACCAATGGCTCAGACAGTTTGCCTAGGTTGCCATGGTAGAATCCTTTAACCCCAACTGTCCAACAGCTACCAAATGCCCCTCTAGAAGCAGGTAATAGTTCTGTAGGTCATTCAGTGTTTGCATCAGATTCCTCTGCAGTGACCAAACCAGAGGCCGGCATGGATCTATCTTTTTGCATGTCCTCTAAGGCTTTGCAGGCATCTGCTTCAGATGCCAAGGTGGAACTGGGTTTGATTATCTTGGTGGGTCCTCGAGAGATTCCACATATATTGGTAAGGGAGAAAGTTACAGGTTCAGTTCTTCAGTCTCACCAAGGGTCAGAATCTCTGGTATTTGTTAGGTCTGAAGTCCCTTCTAAGACAAGACAAAAATGGAAGCATATTTTGGTCTGTCCTATGGATCCTTAAAGGAAATGGTAAGACTTTGCTCAGGGCTTGTTTTCTGCCTTAATGCCCCTAAAGCCTCCTGAAGGGGTTTCAGTACCCACTCCTCTTTGGGCCTCTACCCCTTCTAAATAGTTTGGGGAATCAGATCTCAGATGAAGATCCCCTGTCTGGTGTGAAGTCATTGTCCTATTCTTGACAGATGTCTTTGCCTTTGGCTTATGGTTCTGACGAAAATGAGTCTGTTAACTCTGTCTCCTATCTAGGAATTGTTCTTTGGGGGCACAATTGCTAGGATGATGGAATTATTTCCATGAGATTCTTCTCAAATGTCTGATATTCAGAGAAGATATTATGAGTTGCTTCAGGTGAATACTCATAAACAGTCGACAGTTCTTCCTGTGTTGGCTGCCTTGTTAGAGATTTTTATTGCTGTTTCCAAGTCTGCTGATTCTCAGCCCCCTGCTACTAAGAAATCTGATAGGTTCTACAAAGTTCCTGATGATTGTCTATTTTTTTAAATGTCCTTCTGCTGATCATGCTGTGGTGTCAGTCTCTTTTGACAAACCTTCCAAACATTTGCATTCTGATAAGGATAGTAGGGCAATGGAGAGGATTGGCAAGAAAGTTTACACAGCTTCGACTTTGGCCTTTAAGGCTATTAATTACCAGACCAACATGTCCAGGTATGCTCACGTTTTGATTGCTCAGGCTTGTCAGGTTATATCTACCCTCTCTGATTCTGATGGCAAATCCTCTGCTTTAACTTTTTTAGTTTCTGCTTCTCAAGTGTTTGCCATTATATTATATGTAGCTATGACCCTGCTGATGTATTTTCTAGGGCTGTGGCTTTTGGGTCTGTTATGAGGCATTATTCTTGGATTCATCTCCAATCTCTTTCTGAGGACATTAAGGCCAAGTTGCTGGATGCTCCTTTGGATAATATACATCTTTTTGGGACTGCTGCTGACATGTTTAGGTCTCTTCAATGGAAAGGCAAAGCCTTGCAAGACCCTAAACATATTTTTGTCTCTTCTACCCCTAAGTTCCAGAGGAATTATTCTTCTAGGTCTGTTTTTGTTCGCGGGCAACCCCACCAGGCCTCTAAGGGTAGAAAGGTTCGGAGGTGGGCCCCTCTGCTATGGCTTCTCAGGTTTCTGTGGCCCAGAAGCCTCCTTTACCTGATAAGCCTGTTCTCTTTGTCAATTTGCAGCCCTGCTTTTAGATCAGGTTCCTTCGTCCCTTTGGCTATCTCTTTATCTTCCAAATTGGTGTCACATTACTTCAGAAACTCAGGTTCTTTCTATTATCTGTCAGGGTTACTTCATTGTATGGAAATCTCTCCCTCCATTCTCAGGGATTCCTCAACATCCTCTAGAGCAACTTCCTCATTTCCCAGAGATTTTAGGGTCCCTATTGAACCAAAGGAACATTCAACTTGTGCCTCCCTTCCCGAGTGGGAAGGGGTTTTTATTCCAGGATGTTCCTGGTTACTCAACATAAGGGTACTTGGAGACCTATTTTGCATCTCTCCCAGCTCAACACCTTTCTTGAGATCCCTTCTTTTTGGATGCTTACTCTTCAAACTCCGATTAATCTTTTATTACCCCAAGCTTTTCTGGTCTCCTTGGATCTGAAAGATGCTTATCTTCATATCCCTATTGGATCTGAAATATGCTTATCTTCATATTCCTATTCACCTTATCTTCAGGAAGTTTTGACATTTCTCTCTGTCTTCCTCACATTTTCAGTTTGCTGTTTTGCCCTTTGGCCTTTCTACTGCCCCAAGGGTATTCACAAAATGTCTAGCTTCTGTGATTGCCCTCTGCAGGCTCCAACTCATTCAGATGTTTCCTTATCTAGTTGACCTGTTGCTTCAGGTGCCTTCTCCCAGTTGATTGTTGCAGGATTTACAGTTCACTATCTATCTTCCTCAAAATCTGGGGTTAACTATCAACTTCCAAAAGTCCATATTGACTCTGTCTCACAATCATGTGCATCTAGGATGCTGTATTCAGATAGTGCCAATGTTGGCCTCACTTCCACCTCCAAAGGTATTGTCATTGACACCCTTCTTTCAGTCTCTTCTTCCACTGACTGCCATGTCAGCCAGGGAGTTTCTTTGGGCCCTGCAATTCATGGCCTCTTCTGTTCCAGTACTTCCTCTTGGCATACTGCATATGTGGAAGCTTCAGTGGTACTTCAAGTCTGTTTGGCTACAGCATTGTCACCCTCTGAATTTCAGTGCACCTCTTCTTCCCTGTCTCAAAAAGGAATTCAAGTGGCAGATTTGACAGTTCAGTCTCAACCAAGCCGGCCTTTTCAGCCTCCAGTCCCTTCTCAAGAACATTTTGGCAATGCCTTAGACATGGGGTGTGGGGCATCTCTTGGCCACCTGAAGGTTCAGGGTCTTTGGCCACCCAATCAGAAGTCAGAGCATATCAACATCAAAGAGAGGAGGGCTCTGATTCTGACCCTTCTGGCTTTTCACCCCATGTTCTCTCCAGGCCCCTTGAAGATGTATATACAGACAACACTACAGAGATGTAGTATGTCAACAATCTGGGGAGCATAAAATCTTAGCTCATCTGCAGGATGGTGCTTCAGGATTGGGCAGTGGCTCTCAGTTATCAGTTAACTCCTCAGCCAGTATACGTTCCCTCAGAGCACAATCTTGGGACGGACTCCCTGAGCAGGTCCAAAACACAGGCTTATGAATGGATGCTTCACAGAGATGTGTTTCTTCACATTGTCCATCAGTGGGGTATTCCTCAGGTAGATCCTTTTGCCTCCCCTCTGATCAGGCAGCTTCCTCTCTTCTGTTTGAGTGCCATGCCATCTGATGTGGAAGACAGATGCCCTTTCCTCTCGTTGGAAGAGGAGGTTTCTTTATGCTTTTCCTCCTCTTCCTCTACTTCCAAGAGACCTGCAAAAGATTCAGCTGGACTCCCCAAAATCTTACTAGTGACCTCCTTTTGGCAGAGACAGTACTGGTTCCCCCTCTTAATACATCTGGCCAGGGGCAATCATTGCATGTTACCTCAACGGTTGGATTTCCTCATGCAGAACAAATGGTCTTTCATCTATCCCCCCCCTTGTCCACTCTGCATCTGACATTGTGGATGATATAATTTTGATCTCTTTCAGGCAACTCTTTGCTGAGGAAGTGCTCAGGGTTTTACAAGAGTCAAGGAAACCTTCAGCCAGAAAGTCTTTTATGTCCAAACAGAAGAGATTTTCTGTCTGGTGCAGTGCTCGTAACCAGGACTCTTTTTCAGTGGGGGTCCTTCTAGTCTTCTTTTATTTGTGTGAGTTGCTCCAGTCTGGCTTGGCTTATTCTTCTGTGAAGGCCCATTTCTCAGCCATTTCTGCTTGGCTAGCCATGAATCTTCCTTTGACTTCTCATTTTGAGGTCAAACAATTTCTTAAAGGTGACTGTATATTAGATCTCCAAGAAAACCTAGTCCTCCTCCTTGGGATCTTAATTTTGTTTTGGAAAAATTGACTCAGGCCCCTTTTGAGCCTCTAGATTCTGCTTCTTTATGACATTGCACCTGGAAAACTGTATTATTGCTGTCTCTTACTTCTGCTTGGATGGTTTCTGAGCTCCAAGCCCTTATGGCCATTCCTCCTTTTTTGTTTTTTTACAGGGGTAGGGTGTCCCTTTGTACTAATCCTTCTTTTATGCCCAAGGTAATCAATGAGTTGTCCTTGAATCAATTGGTACACCTCTCTTCCTTTTTTCTTTCTCCTCAGTCTGCTAGTGACAGGGTCCTACATACCTTGGATTTTCACAGGCAGCTCAGGTACTACTTAGATAAAACTAGATCTATTCATAAGTCTGATCATTTTGTTTTCCTTTCATCCCAGGTCTTTGGATTTGGCTGTTTCAAGCAAACCATCTCCTGGATATCTAAGGCCATCTCCTTTTGTTATTCGTTTCATGGTACATCTCTGTCTGCTTCTGTTAGAGGTCAGTCCACTAGGGCTGTTGCCTCTTCTGATGCCTTCTTCAGGGTGTTGGATACCAATTCCATCCTTGAAGCTGCTACTTGGTCTTCAGTGCATACCTTTACTAAACATTATAAGCTGGATATGGTTTCTAGGGCCAGAGCATGTACTGCTGAAACCATTTTTTATGTGGATTTGTTGAGGGCTATTCTCAGCCTTCCACCTTCCAGTCTATTTCTTGAGCTTTTTACTCTTCCCTTCTATAATGAATACTGCAACAGTGTCACAGAAAGACATATTACAGTTGTATAAAATCCTACCATAACAGTAGATGCCCTTGTCTTCATTGTTGCAGTATTGACTCCATCCCTCCAAACCTCTCTTGTTTATTCTGCATTCTTTTCCTTCTGGGTGTGCATGAACTCCGCTGTTGGTGACTGTTCTCTTTTGGGGAAATTCACTTGTAAGTAGTTGTGTCTGTCTGTCCCTTTTGTGCCCTGCAGTCTGTGTAGGGAATGTAAATGTGGCATACAGTGCAAACAAGATCTCCTTTAGGCTTTTTTATACTGGCCAAGTGTCGAGTTGCTCAATGTAGTAGATCCCTTCTATAATGAATACTGAAACAGTGAAGAGAAAGACATCCGCTGTTATGGTAAGATTTTACATAACTGTACTTTTTGTTCTTGATGGTGGAAACAAGCTGAAAGAGATTGTCAAAAGATTACCAATTATTTTATTTACCAGTATACAAACAGAGAATTAGCCTAGCATTGGCTGATATCTAGAGGTGATTGAATGTAAGGAGAGATTAACATATCCCCTGTGATGTGAATATTTGGTTACTAAAATGTGATAGTATGTTATTGGTACAGGGCAGGCATATGCCATGTAAGGCACGTTATAGATAATTTTAAATGAGGCAACATTTGCTTAGCACAACAGCACCAGATGTTGTGGGTCCAAATACATATAAGAAATTAAAATAGTGCAATTGAGTTAGAAAAGGATATCTATTATGGACGGCTTGGTTAGTTGGGTGCAAATGCAATTTTCAGGCCATTGTAATTCCTGGCAATGGATGTCCAATGCTCTCTGGCTAAACTGATGTAGGAAGAGGTAGCATTCAAGAGAAGGGCAAGTGTTATTGCTAACAGTTTGAATTTGTTTGTTGACAGGGGGGAGGAGTTTTTGTGGTTGTAAGGAGGCCAGGGCAGTAGCAAGAGTGTGCCAGCAGATATGCTCATATATCTCAATCTCTTAGTACAAAAAATCTGGACAAAGCAAAAATATTGGGAGCGGGGGTGAAAGCCAAAAAATAAGAGCAGATTTTAAATATTTCCAAAAAAAACAGTCCAAGTAGAACACAGAAACAGCAGAGCAGACCAAGGCTGACCATAACCATAAAAACACAGTAATCAGATGTATAAAAACGTACAACTGTTTAATAAACAAAAACAGAAGACATAAACAGGTAAGTGCTTTCACCAACAAGGCTTCTTCAGATCATACAGAGAGTAAAAACAGCCAGCTTAAGAACTATCTTGCCCAAGTGCAATTAATTAAACAATCAAAGAATCAAAGCTACTTGTGACCATTTAAAGTGCTAACAACTAAAAATAATATATCAAACAATAAAAAATATATGTGTAAACATATATAAAATAAATTAAAAAAAAAAGATAGATTTAAGAACAGCTTTTATGGGGACTTTGTCATTAAGACCAAGTCCCCAATCTGCTCTAAGCCTAATAATCCATCTGGTCTCTCTCCCCTCAATATAGTTACTAACATCTCCACCACGGGGATTGGGTTTAATCATCTCAATGACTAAAAATTTAAAGGTATCCTCAGGACCTGCTTGTAGAGCATGTTTAGACAGAGCATTATTATCTGACTTAACTCTGATATGATATAAGTGCTCCCTTATTCTGTCTTTAAACATTCTGTTGGTTTTACCAACATAATATGACCAACAGGATACACAGTAAGGTAGATATACAACATGTTCTGTCTGACAAGTGGCTACTGCATTAAATTTATACTTATGTTTAGTCATAGGATGTACAAAATATCCACTGCTATCTATATACCCACAATAATTACAATGTTTAGAAGGGGTAGTGCAACAAGTAGTATCCATAGTCACTGTATTGGTGGAACCCTTAGGATAGCATATAATCCTTCTCAAATTAAGTTTATGCTATAAACAAAACATGGAGTATCCCCTACAGTCTGTTTGATGTCAGTTAGGATACCCTAATTCTTATTAATAATTCCTCTGATCTCATCAGCATCCCTTGTATAAAACAATGGGACATTAACCTGATGGCTTAATTCCTTCCTCACATTACTGGATGCATCCATCTCATAGTCAGGAAAAAATATGGACGTGCTACATTTGTCCTCAATATAGGTATTCCATCCATCCCTTTATAGATTTCAGAGTTGTTATAGCCTCTTGCTAACAGCCTTTCTTCTAGGCTTAATAATTCAGATTGAAATCCCTCCTCAGAGGCATTCAGCCTTGACGCATGCATAGCCTGACCTCTTATGACATTCCTATAAACATAATTGGGGTGCATACTATGTCTGTGCAAAAGGGTATTCCTGTAGCAGGTCTTCCTATGCAGTCCAGTGTTAGCCATCCTATTTTCCAACCTCTCTATTAGAACATCAAGATATGCTATTCTGGTCTCAGATGATATAATAGTAAACTTTAAAAAAGCAGTCAAGCCATTCAATTCTTGAAAGAACAAGTCCAACTGTTGTGGAGTTCCTGTCCAAATAAAGAACAGGTTGTCCACAAAACATCTATAAAATGGTATAAATACAACAAAATTGTGTAGTTTAAATAAGAATTCTTCTTCCCAGGTAGCCATAAACATGTTGGCGTAGCTACTGGCACACAACATAATGGTTGGGAGGGTGGCCTAATGGTTAAGGTGTTTGCCTTACAAACACAAAGTGTGGGGTTTGAGTCTCACAAGACATAATTGGCTAGGCTTAAAATGGCTCACAAGGGCCGTTAGCTTAGTACTAATCTATGAACCATAGCTATGCCATCTTTTTGTATGTAAACCTGATAATCAAAAATGAAAATATTGTTCTGTAAGACAACCTCTAATAGAGAGCATAGCAGGTCAATAAAGGATTCAGCATATTCACCATGTTTCAAGAGATACCTATGGATACATTCAACCCCTTCTGCATTCAGTATAACCATAAACAGTGATTGTACGTCTAAGGTAACAAATAAAAACATTGCTTCAGCAGGTAGATGCTTGGTGAAACTATACAAATCTAACAATAATTGTTTAGAGTCCTTAAGGATATAAACATTCCTGTCAATAACTGGTCATAAAACCTTCTCTACGAATAATGACAAGGGTTCAGTGCGCCAACCTCAACCAGCTACTATTGGTTTCATCGGTGAGTGGGCACCATCCTTATGTATCTTAGGTAAACCTTGGATGGAGGGTATACGGGGGTCATCAACCTTAAAGAAACAGTACATATCCCTCATAATCAGTTCACTCTTAAACAAGTCCTCAAGCAGAGAGTTTATCCTTCGAACCAAAACACTAACTTGTGCCATGTCAATACGTAAATAAAATTTAACATAATTTAACATCGACTTCATAGTGGAAAAATAATATAGTCTATCCATGATAACAGTGGGTCCACCTTTGTCAGCCGGTCTGATTAAAATATCAGTGTCACTTCGTAGGCTTGACAATGCTGCCCTCTGTTTCATACTAACGTTAAACCATTTAATATTCCTATTTTGTGACATACATTTTCTACCAGAGTCTAATTTATGTAGGTCATCCTCAACTAATTTAATGAAAGCATCAACCAAAGGATGAGAGTTAGGCATATACACACTGGGTTTCTTAAAACAATGAATATCATTAGTGGGTGCACTTCCAAATTCCAATTTCAACAAAACATTTCTTATAAAAACTCTAACTGCACAATTCATTGTTGTTTGAGGTCAGAAGGAGTTTGCATTAATGTGCAGTTAATCTGTGACTGCTGCTAATTCATTACTATAGTGACATGCTAATGCTAATCAGTGTATACATTTAAGTCACGCATCTTACCTCACCTGAAAGCTTTTTAGTTGTTGGGTTGTCAAACTAGGAGGGTAGTGCTCCTAATTTGGGATAGAGAAGGTTTAGAGGTCAGACTGATACAAGGTTATGAAACTAGGGATGTGTGTATAGCCAGCTGAAAGTTCATTGGGAGCAAGGTGGTTTTCTTTAGTTTTGGAATACTGGATGTTGCGTCATAACTTTGGTTTTATTACCAGTACATGCTTCAAGGCTGGGTAATCTGTTTTTTTTTTTTTTTCATGCGTGTTGGATGTAACTCCATTGAAGGATAGTTGGGCCAACATAGTAGCCCAAGAGAGTCTACTTCACCCTGTCAAAGGCCGACAATATCAAAGCTGATATTGTCGGCACCAAAATGACGAAAGCGAAAGTCATTGCGTGTATAAATGGAAATCTCCATAAGGGGAGATTTCCGTTTACTGCAATGTAGTGCGATCTCGGAGTTGGCATATTTAATTAGCTGGGGTGTGGGGGGTGCAGGGGGGCTTGCCCCCCTGCATACAGCAATTTGTGCTGTGTTTGAGTGTTTTTTTTTTTGTGTGTGTTCGATGTTCGGGAGTTTCGACATTATTGTGCCGATTATTACGCTGTCGACAGTTTAAGTTTTCTACAACTTAATATAAACGCGCCCAAGCTGAGACATTGTTCTAATAGGTGGCAGCAGTCAAATACCTACAGCCAAGGATTACAGAGGAAAAACTACTAGAGACAGATCATGGTAACAGGAGTTTTAGGAAGAAGAAGGTAGGTGATCCAGTAGAACCCCAGGAGTTGTCCATGGGAGGGCAGTGCAAGACTGCATCTACAGGAGCTGCTGGAACTTCAATAATTGCTCAGTCATATTCAGGTGATCAATGTGCCACTGAGGTTTTGGGTCTGAAAGAGTCAGATGCTGATTCAGAAGTCAGATTGCTAGAGTTCTTGCAGGAGTTGAGTGTGGGAGACAGGGCAAGGCTGCAAGATTTGTTATGAACAGGGGTTGGATCTCAGCTGACAGGTTGACAAGGGACATGTTGGCTTCAGCTCAAAAGTACAGGAGTGGACATAGTTCTTCCTCTTCTAGAGAGCTGGGTGTGCTGGTGGGACCATTGGAACTGGAAGTTACACCAGCTCAGGATTTACAGAATGATGTGATGGGAGCACAGTCTCTGTGGCCAGAGGAGGAGGGTCTGTTTTTGGCACCACATATCCATGTAGTGGTTATAGAAAAGATTTGGAGAGCAGAATGTGGATGCATTTGAGATGATTGACACAGATGGTGCTCAGTGGTTGATAGTGGCTGAAGCCCCAGGGTCTAAAGCTTTGATAGCGGCTTTAGCAGCTTTAGGTAAAAAATGTTAGGAAAGTGTAAAGGTAGAACCTGGGACAATTGGGTCTTTGGTTTTGTTAATTTTGTGGTGTTTGACTTGGAGAAGGCTGCAATGTTAGGATACTACTGTTGGCATATTTTATCATGGTTAGAGAGGCATAGTGATTGAGAGGGGGCAATGCCTGGTTATGGCATGACCAGGGCTTTAGGAAATTGAAAGCAATTGATAAAACGTTGAAATCTTTGTGAAGACATGCTGACACATAGCTTGGTAATATGGTGGATATGATAGGAAGTCAGTTATGTACTGGTGCAGGTAAGGTTGTGCATACAGCTAGTAGTTCCTGGGCTTTCAATGTTGGTAAATGTACATGGCATAATTGCCATTTTATATTTCTTATTTAGTATGTGGAGATGCCCACTGAGCTACTGTTTGTTGGTATAAGGATAATTCTGGAGGGGTAGGTCAGTTAGATAAGGTAAGGCCTGGAGCAGCAGGAGCTAGTAGTGACAGAGAGCATGGGAATTTTCAAGGTTCCATGGGTCACTAGTCCTTTATATTGCAGCCAAGGAGTGCAACATATGCATTCTCTCATAAATGTTGCAGAGCCTTCTGCATTGCTTGCAGACTATCCTAACTGGAAGAAGAATTGCAGAAGAACTAATATTGGGCTTTACTGTAAGTTTTGGAATAAAGACTTAAGCTGGGGTAGTCGAGAAATTACTTCTTCTTCTTCTTTTGGCTTTTCCTGGTTAGGGGTCACCGCAGTGGATCACCCGTCTGCTCATGATTGGCAGTGGAGTTTTGCAGTGTTGGGTTGCCAGCCTGGTGCCCAACCTTCCACAGAAGGCACACACTTGCACACACTCACACCTAGGACCAATTTAGAGTGTCCAATCCACCTACAGCATGTCTTTGGGATGTGGGAGGAAACCAGAGCACCCAGCGGAAACCCACGCAACCACAGGGAGGACATGCAGACTCCGCACAGAAGGCACCCCAGCTGAGGATCAAACCGAAGAACCTTTTGCTGTGAGGCAGCAACGCTAACTGCTGTACCACCACGGCTGCCCATAGTCGAGAAATTACTAAGAATTTGAAATCAGTTGGTGTCAATCAGGATAGTTCCAGTGCTTTGCTTGGTAAGGAAGTGGAAGAAGGTAAGGTGTTGGAGTCTTTTGGGATTCCATTTTTAAACAGTTTCAAGTTTCCTGCTAGGTTTGGTGCCAAAAAAAGATAGAATGAATTTAATTTAATTCACCACTGGTCATTCCCTCTGGGTGGCTCTGCTCATGATCACATTGACTGGAGTGATGCTAAGGTACAATATGCATCTGTGGATGATATGGTTCATATCAGTAAGACTTTTGCAGATCCATGGGTAGTTAAGCTAGACATCAAAGCTGATTTTTATTTGTTACCCATTAAGGAAACAGACTGGGCATGGTTGGGCATGTTTCTGGTGGGAAAATTTTATTTTGATACAGCAATGCCAATGGGATGTACAGTAGCCTGTGCCACTTTTGAGAAGCTTAGCATGGCTCTGCAGTGGATGTGGCAACATAAATCCCCCTAGCAGCAGTCTGTGCATCACTTAGATAATTTTTATTAGAAGGGGAAGGTCATCAAGAGGCCACTGACATTAAACAAGCATTTATGGATTTGCGTAGAGAGTTAGGGGTGCTTTCAACTGTAAAGAATGTGGAAGGCCCATCTAAGAGGTTAAAATTCTTAGGGTTATAAATTAAAGCACCAAAAGTTATATTTTGTTTACCTTTGGATACAGTTAGTAAGTTAAGAAGCAGGCTTGTTTATTTTTGCCAAGGAAAACTAAGTTTGGAGTGAGGGATAAGATGGAATTGTTGGGTTTGTTATATTTTGTTTGTAGAGCAATTAGTCTGAGAAGGAAACTCAGTAGATCAGTAACTAACTTGTTGAAAGAGGGTTTTAGCAAGCTTCATTGGGTGCATTTAACTAGGCTTGTTAAACAGGATGTTGATATGTGGTTATGTTTTTTGGAGAGTTTTAATGGAATTTCTTTATGGCAGGAGGATTGGGTGTCATCAGAGGAGTTACATTTGTTTAGTGATGCAGCCAGAAGTGTAGTCATGGCACTGATTTTTAAGGAACTGTTTTACTGTTGAGAGTCCTGGAAGGGGCCAGAGGAATGGAAGAAGGACACTGTCATTTTAGGGTGTGGTGATGATTTGGGAAGTTGTGGTACTGTGGCAAGATCAGTTGAGGAATAAGAAAGTAGCATTTCATTCAGATGATGAAGTAGCAGTGCAAGTGCTGGTCAGAAAGTCAGCAAGATCTGTTTGGATGCAGTTTTTGCAGGTTAGTTTTTCTTTGCTTAAGGATTAACTTGTCCTTTTCAGCCAAACATGTTCCAGGTAAATCAAATGTAGTAGCTGATAGCCTGTCTTGGTTTTAGTTTGACAGGTTTTGTTGGATGGCTGCAAATGTGGTGTCACAGTCAGTGGCAGCTCCAGGAAAGTGTGGAGCATTAGCACTATGTAGCAGGATGGCTGCCATCACAGTCTTGGTCTAGGTCTACAGGAAGTGCTTATAGCTCAACTTTCTCGGCTTTTATGGATTTTAGGCAACAGCTCCAAGTATTGCAAAGGGGCTGGTCTGTAAAATTATTGTGCTTATATTTAGTTTATAGAGGGGATCTGGGGGGGGAGGCAGTGTGTATGATTAGAGTGCATACATCTGCCCTTAATGTGATGTCAAAGTTGATGAGATTGAGTGATATTATGAAACATTGAGGAATCTTGTGGTTGGTGCAAGGCTGGGAGGGGTGAAGGCAGATAAGAGACTTTTGTTAAGTAAGTTATTATTGAAAGTTGTTTTATCAGGTTTTGGTATAGATATACCTAATCAATGAGATTATGCTTTGTGATCAGTGCAGGCTGTGTTTATGTAGATGAGAGCTTTTAGGGTCAATAAACTGGTGGGTAGTTTCTACTGCCATGATGTGTGTGTGTGTGTGTGTGTGTGTGTGTGTGTGTGTGTGTGTGTGTGTGTGTGTGTGTGTGTGTATATATATATATATATATATATATATATATATATATATATATATATATATATATATATATATATATATATATATAACTTAGGCAGTAGTAATTATTTAGCTATGTAGGTCTAAGGAGGATCAGATAGGGCAAGGTCAACAAGTGGTTTTGCAGGAAAAGCAGTACAAGTTATTGTGCCCTGAGAAACGGGCTGTGTTATGATTAAGAATGAGTAATTTGGGGGAGGGTGTTTGGTCTTCCAAGATGTTAAGGATAAGACATTGGCAGTTTGGCAGTTTATTAGAAAAACCTTGATGAGTGAAGGGATTAAGGCAGAGCATTTTTTTGAGACTTTCCTTTCGGATAAGAAGGGCACCAGATTTGGTGCTAGAAGGTTCATCCATTGAAGTGATTGAAAGACACGGCTTCTGAAGCATTTTTTGCTTATGTTAGATAAATGTGGTCAGCATGCTTAGTATTTAATTTTGATTATTTTCCAGGGTGCAGCAAGAATGTAATTATTGGACATCATTGACTGAGCCTCCTAGAAGCAGTTTAGAACTTGATCCTTTGAAATGGGAGGAGTTATGGAGTGGTAGTAAAGGCATGATGAGGAACTAGCTGGTTAGTTAGGTTAATAATGGTGATATGGAGTGGTAGTAGAGGTATGGTGTGGAATTAGCTGGTTAGTTAGGTTAATGCTGGTGATATGGAGTGATGTTCGCTGTATGATGTGGAATTAGCTGGTTAGTAAGGTTAACACTTATCTTTGCATGAAGGTAAGGTTACATTATTGGCTATTCATTTAGGGGGTAATGGCATTGGTGTGGTACCAAAAAGAAGGTTACTGGCACTCATAATAAGACATTTGGTTTTGCTGAAGCAGAGGTTTGTTTGGTATGGGATCTTACCTACGCTGGTTTGGAAACAAGCCCAATGTTTTCAGAGTATCAAATTAGCTAGGTGCTTTAGTAATCATAGGATGTCATCAGCTGCTTTTTCACTTGATGTTAGAATTTTGCCTTGTTGGGAGTTTACAGACAAGGAGCCATTTTGGTTCAGATCTGCTGGGGTACATCTGAGTGATGTGGGACTTGATCTGTTTAATGTCAATATTTCCATGCTGGCTAAAAATATCCTGCAGAGTTTTAATGTTAGTTAGTTGGAGGAACAAAGGAGGAATAGCCTGTGAGGTCAGGCTGGTGGGCCTTTATAGGGGTCTGGAGGGATACCTCTTTATTCTCCTTTTCTTTATGGAATGGTTTAAGGTCAAATTAGAGTGGGTGGTGGCACTCTACTCAGGGTGCCTTGGACTACTACAGACAGAGGTTGTTTAACACTACTGATTTAAGCACTGGTGAATTGTTAAAGCTCTACTTAATATGTTTGTACAGATGTTATTGACATTTATCGGTTACCATTAAGTATACTATATTTAAGTCTTTTTCATAGGTTTAATAAATTGTTTACACTGGCTTTCCTGGTCTCATTTTTGTGCTGGACAGGGATATTTTTACAAAACACAAATGTTCAGATTTGACCAGTGTATTTCAATAATGATGCCTGCCTACAAATGTGCTGAATAAGAAGAGTGATAAATAACTGGACTTTTTTGTGTGTAAAATAAAATACCTACATTTTCTCAATGAAAGGATGGCTTGCAATACTCTTTTATAAGAATTTTGCACATTCAAGGTAGACACTTAAAAATTTGGCGGAGATCCATGGAAAACATATAGGATATCATTTAAGATAATATGTAGGTGTAGGTGGATTGCAAAGAAAACTGTTCATTCCATACGTTTGTTACTGATTTCTGGATACTCACGTTTATAATGCATTGCTGTAAATTGCGCAATGCATGTTAAGTGTTATTTAGAGTATGGTCTCAGCACTCCTCTCTCCTGCAACCTTTTCAAAACATCATGTACATGGAAGTTTCAGCTCTATTTTATTCATCCCTTCTGAATGCAGTCATTGTATAAGCAGAGATGGAATTTTAATGCCGTCATTAACCATGCACAATAATGTATCAGTTTACATACACCAAGAACAGTTAAGTAATGCAATACATGGAACTGTGAAAAAAGGCATCTGTGTGGAAAGCTAAACATTTTAGCATACATTTCAACTAGTTGAAATGAAGCATGTGAGGAAAAAATGATGGATAAGGAACAGTCAGAAGATGAAGACGATTTACTGAAGTTGATTGCCCAGATGAAGAAATAAGTGTTTAATTAACTGCTCATATGACAACTGGCAATATTAACACATAGCCCTAATTTTTCATTTTAGGCTTTGTAAAATAAATGTAGCTTTCTCCAAGTTACTATAAAAAACTTTGAAGTGCTTATAAAAACACTTCTAATGTCGAAGTTATAAGGCATTCTACTGTGCACTACCTGTGATGAGAGACACAGAACAGTGGTTGAAAGACAAATAAACATCTCCTGCTCCAAGTTACTAGCCTGTTGACTCGAGGCCAGAGTTGTAGTCTGGTAATGAGGCATAACTGATGGAACACTCAGAGCGTCTACTGAATATCTTCAAACATACGTGTGGAAATATTACCTAATTCCTCACAGTTTCTTACCAGCAGCTGCAGTACATCACAGGTGATTTAACTTGCTACCATTCCAGCAGCTCTAAGCAACTTCATCTGTTTCTTGTATATTTGTGGTAGTCCATACTAGTATTTTCTGTTCAAATTCAACTAATGATCAACAAGGCATAACATATTTCTATTTCTATTAGCAGTAAAAGCTAAGGGCTTAGATGTGTGACAAACTGCTACGTAGAAATACAAAAAATAAGCTTTTTAATGGTGTAGTATAACTTTTGAATATTTTGGATAAGTGGATCCTCTTTGAGTATTGTAATCACACACCATCATACACCCCACTTGCACTCATACACAAATAGATGCATGTGTGTGTGTATTTTTTATTTTATTTAGTGCTTTATTTATGATAATGTTTGATGGTTGTTTTCATAATGGCACATCAACACAATCTATTCTATCTCCCATTATCCTGTTAGCAAATTATTACTTTTTCATATAGTATTTGATGGTTGTTTTCATCAAGGCATGTCAACACAATCTGCTTGTATGCGAAAATATCCTGTCATTTTATTGCTACTTACTCAAATATATGTATGTAGAACTTTCATTTTTTATAACTGCTGCTTCATTCTCGATGGTAGGACAGGGTGAACAGTTTGAGTGCTACTTCACCCCATGTCATTTGTTTCACCTGACTTTTTTTTTGTGTTTAATATTAGAACAGTGATTTTTTTTTTCCAAGGGAAAAAAAATCGCTGTTCCACAAAAACAAAAAAACTAAAATTTTAAACCATTACATAAAGTGGGGGCCTCACCCCCCCCCTCCTTAAATATACCAACTCCGATATCGCACAACAGTGATGGAAACAGCAAAGTAACGGAAGTGGCCAAGCTATTTCTTTCACAGGGAAAGAATTTGCTTATATGCCATTTCGCTATTTTGCCTTTTCATGCTTTCAAGTTCGCTCAAGACGCATTCGAAAGAATGGGTCTTTGATTATTTGATAGGAACCCATTTTTAGCCCTTAAATTTTGAGTATAAATAACTTTGAAGCAGGCAGAATAAAGATGTGTTGTGACAGTTACATGTTGATCATATCCATAAAGGACAAATGTGCTAAACCAGGGAGTGAATTTGTGGTTATCCATCTATTTGCCTAAATTACATTTGAAGTGAGTAAAAGAAGTACTTTGATTAATGTGGGGTGGAAGATGGTTCCAGAGAATTTAAATTCTCTGTGATAAATACCTATTCCTTCAACATATTTTATTTATGTTGCTAAACAGATTGAACTCCCTGAGCAGGTGTTTATGCCACCATTGTACTTGCAAATGTATAACAGTTTTGACCAGATAGGGTCTATTGAGGCTTTATACACAAGACATCTCAGTAGCCAGTATGATACCAAGAAGATCCAAATGACTTTGAGATGGTCAGCATTGTTTTTATCATTTAGGCCCTACATTTTATTAATGAAGAAACACTGTAGTCTGTCCAGCTGTGACAGTTGTTTGGAGGAGTGCATATCCAAAGGGCATTGTATTCAATAATTGCCCTAATGAGTGCCGAGGGCAGGATAATGTTTATATCCATGGATCTGGACATTATATCTTTAGATATCAATTGTGCAATGAAAAAGAACTTCCTTACAATAGTAGATATGTGGTGATTGGAGGACAGTTCATTGTTGACATTGTTTCCCAGATTCCTGACTATAAGATCAATTTTCATGGGGTGTGTTGTCAATATGACAGTTACAAGGTGAGTCATACTTGCCAGTTGATATGATTAGACATTCCTTGGCATTAAGTTTAAGTCCATGGATTTGGCACCAGCTACTTGTTTGGGACAGGTCCTCTTGGAGTATCATGGTGTCCTCTGAGTTTATGATGGTGCTAAGTTTGCAGTTATTTGCAAACTTGGTGAGCCACAAACTCTTAAGATTAGCGCTGACTTTCTAGAAGAAAATGCCAAATCCTCAATGCAACAGTCTTGCTTCATTATTGTGCCTTCAGTGTATAGGTCCTCTGCCATAAGTATATCACACCCAGCAACAAGACGTATGACTTGTTTCCACTTTTTTTTTTTGCAGATTCTGCATTTGTCTGTTTCTCCCACATGTTAAACAGACTTTGGAAAACAATGTAGTCCACTGTCCTGGGCTGCCGTTATTAACCTTTAATCTTTTGGTTTCAACTCACCTGTGCTCAATCATTTCTGTGTCGGTTACTGATTGACATAAAGTTCTTCCAGGAGATCTCTGTTCTTGCTGCATTATTTATGCCTTTTCCACATTTCATAAGTTCAAAGGCAAGTACTTGGCTAGCTGGCCTGCTGGACATTTTAAATCTAGCCTATTTCCTTCAAAAGTAAGAATCAAACCCTGTACCTTGTGCCTTTGAGGAGAGCATCTTAACCATTATGCCAGCCCCCAACCACCTTCTTTTTATCTGATCCTTTTTATATTCTTTTTTTTGGCACATTCAGTTGCAGTCTGATTTTTTATACTTCTGGTTTGATTACCATTCCTAGTTGATACTGAAATGCTTCTTCTAAACTAAACAGAGAAGTCATCTTAAACTTCTTTTTCTCATGTTTTAAAATGTTCTGTATGCTTGGCCAGTACGTATGTATGCAGTCCTATGAATACAGATCTATACTTGTAATCAATTTTGAGAAGGCCCTTACCTACTTCAGACTGAGAAATATATAATCACTATATACACTGAATGTTATATATCACTGGATAAACATGAACATTTTTGCTTGGTTTCCTGTTCAGCTGATCCAGTACTTTTGGGGCCAGTCAGTCATCCCAGCATTTTAAGTTAGAACAAGAACAGCAAATTGGTTTATATCTTTAACTTTTTTCCTAAATGTCAAGACAGTTTTCAGTATTAGTTTTAGTCTTCTGAAATATTCTTTGCTGACTTTTATTTACATTTGTTCATATTTTATTGCCAATCCATCATCAATTCCCAAGTATGTATACACTCCCTACTGCTCATACCTCTCAACTGTACAGATTTTTGTAGAATGTCCAGATTTTTGCCTCATATTTTTGGTCTGTTTTTCATAAAATTGTAGTTTTCTGACAAATTAGTAGCAAATCGTTAAAGACTGAATTTACAAAATAATGATAGACATTTGAGTTTTAGACTTCATACCCTTCAGAAAATCCAACTAATGTACAACCTGTTATTCTATCAACTTTCTAAGTTTTTAAGAGCAATATTTAAAAATTGTCCCTATTTTAGGACCTTTGTCCCACTTTTATTTATCACTTTGTCCAGATGTCTTGCTCTAAGAGGTTGAGAGGTATGCTACTGCTCAAGTTCCTTTCTATAACATTTCTGTCCCAGATTGATATTTTCTTGGTGCTAAAGCTTTCCTGCATTAAACATTTCCTTTGCACATTTATCAAGACCAAATTACATTCTTATATGATCTGAAAAGTTTTAATAATTTGCAGTTGTGCTGACGACTCTTCATCTTAAGAACTATACAGTTTCAAGTCATCCACAAAAGGTAGATGAGAAATCTTTAAACAAGGTTGTTTTCTGTGAGCCAAATCTGTTAAGAAAACAGCTTAATGAGTTAAAATCAAGACAAAACAGCAGCAGTGAGAGAGAATCACCCTGGAATACCTCCCTTTGAATAGTCTATCCCTGGGATAATAATTTGCCCTTTGTTATAGCTTAACTACAAACCAGTGGGGTATCAAAAAGAAAGGGGCTTTTGAATTTAGCCAGGTCAGCACTAAGTTTTAATAGATTAGCCTTTGCATAATCTCTGAATGCCATGGTATTGGAAGTTGCACTGGGCTTCAGCCTTATGATAATGTGACTGATTTGTGGTCAGATTGGGTCAGAGAAGAAGGTACAATTGGTGGGAAGCAAAATTACCTTATATTGGTAAGGGCCAAATACAAGATACTGTCACCTGTGGTTGGGAAGTTGACCTACTGCTTAAGGGAGTTTGTATTGATAAAGTCCAGATATTTCTGGGCATACATGTTTGAAGATGCATAAGTCTCTCAGTTTATGGAAGGGTAGTTGAAGTCTCCTAGGAAAGTGGTGTTTGGGTTAATACATAGGGACTCCATACTACTTAGGGAAGAGATGTGGACTGAAGGAGACATATTGGGGGAGGGTCTTATTAGTTAGCTATGGTATGATAAGGGGCTTGTTTATAGTAAGCTGGACATGGAGAAGTTCCAGGTCATTATCCTGTCTAACATGTCTGGGGGGCAATTTTTTTTAAGATTATGTAGACATCACCATCTTTAGTGCTTTCATCTAATGTGGTGGGCCTGAACCTGTGAAAGGTATTGAAACCTTTCACTGATGGATTGTTTTCACTGGTCTTGAAAAAAGTCTCTGATGATGCATATACCACTGTTTTTCAAGGAAAGGAGTCCTTGTATGGAGTGAAGTTTCTTGCTAAGGCTTCTAGTATTGAGCAGCAATCCTGACATCTGATAGGCAACTGACCACACCCTTCTCCTTACACAGCCTGATGCATAGTGTTTTAGTGTGTCTCATTATGCAGTCACTTATGATTAGGATATTGGATTCTGTGGAGAGTTGCCTTATGGGCTTTAACATTGAGTCAGTGTGACTAACAGATGTATGTTTCATAGTGGGTGCTCTCTGTGTTGAATGTCGTTGAGGTTGCTGATGATGCTTCTTTCATAGGTTACTCTTAGGAGGTCTTTGTGATTTAGGCAAGTTACTTTTAAGAGCTCCAGCACATGAAGGTCTATCTGCTTGGTCTGAGCTGTGTGTGCTTTGTTTAGTGTAGTTTTTTGGTGGTACTGACAACATGCTTGTTATTTCTTGTGAGAACTTTGCTCCAATAGCATTGCATAACTACATCTCTCACACATGGTAATTGCTGGTTTAAGAAGTAGGTGGTTGTCAGTAAACATGAGGTAATTGCTGAATTTGTCCCAGGATGCCAATTTCAACCAGGCTGGCTACAAAGATGGTTTGAAAGTGCAAATCCATGGCTCCAGGTGCTTACTAATGTGAGCTATAAGGGAAGCTGAACCTTTGAGGTTTGTTGTTAACCTACTGGAGTTGTTATCTGTGTAAAACAAATAACCTAAGTCTACATACAAAGATCAATATGCTGCCTAGTGAGAACTTATCTGTCTAAAGCAAACACTAAAAGCAACATGCCACCTAGAGCAAACCAAAGCCTCTCTGTGCAATAGAAAATGGGAGGTAGGTCACATATGGGAAGCTAAAGCTCTGTATAGTGTCTGCATCTATACAGTGCAGTATGTCATGCAGATGTGAGATGGGTAGCATCAAGCTAAATCACTTTGTTTGTAACACAGAAAATAAGCACCAAATAGCTCAGTAGAGCATATCAAGCAATAGAAAGACACTTGGATTTAGCTTCAGTAGCCAGTAATACCCAGAACTAACACTGGAACCTTCTACTGCCACCAGAAGGAACCAATAAAATAATTTTAGCAAAAAACTCACTAATTTACCCCTTTACTAGGTTAGCCATGAATGATAAATAGTGGCCATTCACCTATTCATTGCTGCTAATGCTGGTCTCACATCAACTGCATTCAGCTAACAATTGATGTTCTTTGTTCCTTCTGTCACCTGAAGCAAAGCAGAAGCATTAATCACAATCTGCTTCATACGAGGCAGGTGGCAAGCTCTTTGGTGACCAGCAGTCTTGTCATAAATGTTCTACAGGTCTACAGGCTTGTTGCAGCTTTGTCCTGGTAGATGCTCATTATCTTCACTGCTAAGGTAGTTTGTGCCTGTTTGCTTATTAACAGTCTTAAGCTATGTATGTATATATATATATATATATATTGATTGTGTTGGGCTTCACTTGCTTTTCCTTAACTTGCTCTAGTGATTAGTATGTTTGGTATTTCTAGCCTCATTAGTGGTAACAGTAGCATGTGTTTGTACTACTACTGACAGTCAGGTTTTGTTCTTTGATCCACTGCTCTTATCTTAACTGCTACTTTGGTATCTGCCCTTTTTTGATAGCTGCCTTTTTTAATATCAATCTTAACCAGTTTTATATGCAAGGATGTAGCTGGTCCTTAACAAAACTTGTTTTTTCTTGCTCAAGCACTATATTGACACTTGTTGTGAGATGTCTGTTTGGCACTTGTTCTGTTTGACTCATGGCTCTTATGTTTACTGTTAAAGATGACTGCTGCCTTTTTTGTATATTAGCAGTCTTAACTTATGAATGTTGATTTGGTACAGGTCCCTTTGTAGTAAGTATTCACAAGAACCAATATAACCAAATGGGCATGTATAATACATGTCTTTGCATCAAAATATAACCAACCTGACCAAAAGGACCTGTCTGACCTGTAGCAGAAACTCTGGGAGTGAATTCTTTTTACTTTTCAAAAATTTGTTGGATAAACTTTAATTCAATTGATCAAAATTTTAAATTGCTGAAGATTTTATTTGTTCTACATATATAATCACCCACAGGGTATTTTTAAGTTAACAAGTAAATAATATTTTTGTATTATTACAGCAGTACGCTTGTTTACCAAGCATGGATTTTAAACCTGGGTATTTTAAACCTACCTTAATGTATTGCATTAAGGATAACTTGCTGGTCAGTATTTTAAAATTGTTTGTTATATTAAATGTTTTGGGACTTGTTTAAAATCTGTTTCACACAACTAACAAAATGCAGTTTTGAAACAAAGTTTGAAAGTAACCATTTTGATACTGTTTTTATTAAGGACAATACCAGCAAGTCCTTGGGTGATCATAAACTGTGTTTAATCTAGCTGTGGTAATAATTTTGGCAGTAGTTTTATTGTTATCCCATGCCTCTGTAATAGTCTTTTTTTTCAGTCTAGAGGTATAATATTCATTTTAAATACCAGTTAGATATTGTTCTGTTCCCTCATATAATTATGCTTGTTTTAATCTTTGTGTATCTTTTTTATAACTGTTTGTGTTAAGCTTATGCTGGCATGGCTTTAAGCAGTTAGTTCTGACACTTTGATCAAATAGATTTATACTAAGTGGGCAAACTAACACCCTGGTGCAATGCAACTTTTAGATTATGCTATTAAAATATTTTAATTGTCTACTGTAGTCAAAGAGATGAAAGGCATAGGGTTTATATCATAACATCGAAGTAGTAAAATGTTGAATGTCATAATATCGAACCCAAAACAGGAAGTGCTGAAAATAGAGAAGCTGTAGAACATCGACTTCTTTCCTAGGGAAAGAATTTGGTGGGCTGTTTCTGCCACTTCACTATTTTTTTCCACTGTGGTGTGAAGGTTATGGACCGGGTTAAGGTAAGTGTGCGAACAGACCAGGTTAAGATGAGTGTGGGAATGGGATAGTTAGGGACCTTAAGGTTAGGAAGTGGGTAAGGTGAGTGTGTGATAGTTAGGGTCCTTAGAGTTAGGGAGCAGGTAAGGTGAGTGTTCGATAGTTAGGAACCTTAGGTTTAGGGAGCGGGTAAGGTGAGTGTGCGATAGTTATGGACCTTAGGGTTAAGGAGCGGGTAAGGTGAGTGTGCGATAGTTACAGACCTTAGGGTTAGGGTTTGGGTTAAGGTAAGTGGATAGATAATAGTGTATGTATGGTTTAGTGTAGGGTTGGAAGTATGATTTTAAGTGTATATGTGTGAATTACTTTTTTTGGTGTGCTTGTGCTGTGTGTGTGTGTTTCTCGGAACAGCAAATTTTTTCCCTGGGAAAAAATTCACTGTTCTAATCTTTTGATTATATCACATTTCAAAATTCCAAGTTCGAGCTTATGATGTTTGATATTTTGGGATTTCGATTATGTAATATAAACCCAAGGCATAGACTTTAGTGCACACTGGATGAGTTTTATTACTGCAATGCCAAATGTACACTAACAGAAGACAGATGGCAAATCTCACATTGCAAACACCACTATCAAAACAAAAACAAAAACCTTGGAAGTGTATGCTAAGCCGGGTGAAAACAAGATTTCTGATTCACCCACAGATATAATTTGCAGTTCAGATCACATAATAATAATAATAATAATACTGCTACTAATATTACTAATGATAATAATAGTTTATAGGTAGATTTAGATTTCAACTTAAGAAATATAGTCCTTCTGAATAGTGAAAATAAGGTGGCTGATTACAACACAAACTTAACTTCTGCCAACACAGCTTAACTTTTAATACGTAGCATTGAGGTTAATGGATGCAGTTTTCTGGCTTTTTGGATCCTTAATATATTTTTAACAATAATGTGTTTTTAGCCAAGTTGAAGTACTTAACAGGACTGTAGCCTGTTATCAAATGCCTTTGATAACAATGAAGAAGTTAACAAAGTATAATGGAGGGGAAAGTAATGTGACATACCATAAAAGCTACAGATTAAAGCATTTCATGGATTTCATTAAAGCATTTACAGTGTTTTTTGTTAAGTTACTGTTGTTCTGTTGAAAAAAAAAGCAAAAAAATATATATACTTGTTTCCTGCCTTTTCTGAACTAGAGTAGTCCAGATTTCCGGTTTTGCTAAATTCTGGGCTGTGGTATAAGTTCCTGTGTTGCCCATATCCTTACTTGGATAGGAGGAAGCTTCTCTGTTCACCAGTGAGAGTGGGGAGCTTTGAGCAGCCTATCTGTCCCTGGAGGAGTGGTCTCAACCCAGCAACCAGTAGCTTATTGGCTGTTTTTGGCTAATTCCTATCTCTTTCAAGCTCCCTGCCATAAAACCCGCATTTGCGTGGTTTTGCGTGATTTTGCACACCACGCAGCATCGAGCAACATCCTGCAGCATCGTTTAAGCTGTTTTAAACTATTCCCGGCTTCACAAAGTCTGCTATTCAATTTTTCCCTTAGAACAAGTCTAACTGTCAAAGTAAACACTCTACCTCCCTTCTACAGCCCAGCACTTGCTCAAATTCCTCAGTAAGCACTAACAAACTATAGCACTACACCCCCTTTTACTACCCAGAAGTCATACATCACAAGATGGGTTGCAAACTGGCTGAGTGACAGAACCCACAGGGTCAGAGCTGCTGGCGCCATGTCAGACTCAAAGCCTGTCACAAGTGGTGTCCCACAGGGCTCAGTCCTGGGCCCACTCTTGTTTGGCATCTACTTTTCCGAAGTACAAGCAAACACAGGAGGGTTATGGCTGACAAAGTTTGCAGATGACTGCAAACTGGGCGCCATAGTAGAAAACACATCTGACACAGATATCCTTCAGAAGGGTCTCACAGAAACGGATAACTGGTGCCAGAGCCACGGCCTAAAGTTAAATGCCAAAAATGCATAGTCATACCCTTCGGGAAAAACAAGGTTACCCCTAGCTACCAAATAGGTGGCAATCCACTGAGCACAGAAGAAGTTATCAGGGACCTGGGGACCCAGGTTGATAGTAGTCTGTCATTCGACACCCATGTAGCTAAAGTAGTTAGGAAGACCTTCTACATTGCCCACCTTATCATGAAGGGATTCTCATCTAGATCAAGGAGGTCATAGTCTCCCTTTACTCATCACTCATCAGACCAATGATTGAGTACAATGCCCCATTCGGAATGTATCTGACCCGACACTTGCAGCAGCTGGAGAGGCCACAAAGTTCCTCACCAAAAGGATAAAGGGTCTCAAAATCTGTCCTATGCTGCCCGACTGAAAGAACTCCAGCTCTATTCAGTCGCCACCGCTTGCTCAGAGGTGACCTTTGCCTAACATACAAGGCCATGTCAAACCCAGATTTGATGAATATGCTTCACCTCAAAAAATCTAGATCCATCAGAGCCACAAGGGCGGGAGACTTAAACCTTGACACGGCTATTAATAGGACGTGCTGGAGGGATAGATTCATCACCCAAAGACTCCCTATGCTGTGGAACAAAATCCCGGTACATGTGAGGCAGAGCACCTCGCTGGCCTTGTTCAAGAGAAATCTTGACCAATGGATGGGAGATCGCAGATATACCCCAGGGATTACCTCAGTGTCACTGCTCGACAGAGGCACAGCAAAATAATGGGTATAGTTCCCCATACTAAAGGGGTGGCGTGAGCCACAAAACGATGGGCTAGGCTTGTAAATGCCCTCGGGCAGATAGCCTAGTATGAACCTATGAACCTATGAAGAAGTACAAGGCCCCCTATTTGTCCATTCCGGGCAATCAATAAATCATTTTTTTAACTATCCAGGCATGTCCAAAGTGCAGTTTCAGGTATACTCTCCAGTCCAGCTGGTGAATCTGGGAATCTTGAGGCAATGTTACAATTGCCTTATGTACACAGACAACCATCTCCTCCTTCCAACAAACTCAAATGTATGTGAGAGATGCAACTATACAGCCAAACTGGAGGCCAAGCTCTCTCAAACCAAGACTGGCACAGTCAGTCTGGAGGAGAAGGAAACCACTCACACCACACAACCTGTTTCACATAGACCAATCGCATCAGCAAACATGACACATAAACTCACAAAAACATACTCGGAGGCTCTAAATAAAAACCTGCCAAAGCAGCAGAGACTTCCAAAGCAGACATCCAAGCAACCACTACCCCACAACAACTTTCACGTATCACATACTTCACAATGTCAGTGTGCCACACAGATGCAGCCCTTAAGGCTAAATAGCGCACCTAATACACTAGTAATAAGAGACTCTATTGTCAGGCACACTGACATCCTGCTCACCAGACTGAACAAGGAGAAGGTCACTGTAAGCTGCCTGTCAGGTGCCAGGATCCACCACATAACACAAGCACTCAGGTCACTCCACAGCAGGTACAAATATGACTTTGTCATTGTCCATGTTGGTGTGAATGACCTGAGATGTACCTCCCTGGACTACATGAAAAGAGACATAGAGGAGCACTCTGATCATGTAGCCCAGGCTGGTATGACCCCTGACCCTGAGTAGCATCTTGCCCTCACCAATAATGATTTCACAGTATAAAGATAAAATGATCAATTTTAACAATTGGCTAAGCTATTGGTGTCATTCAAAGGGGATTCAGTGTCTGTCAGCCTGGGATGACATGCTCAACAAGCCACGTTGCTTTGCCAGGGACGGCTTACAACTGTCACCCCTAGGCTTTCGAATACTGGCCAAGGCTCTTGCTGCCCCCATAGTGCCTTTTTTAGGCAAGGCTCAAAAGTCAAATCCACCACCGTAAATAGCACAATTAACAAAAAAATGAAGGTTATGCTACTCAACGCCAGGAGTTTAAATATCAAAATGTACGTGCTTGAAGCACTCCTCGGTATGGAGAATGTCGACATCTGTGCAGTAACTGAAACCTGGTTCAAGGCTCCAGAGAGCACCCCAGCACTACCGGGCAACAACTCATACCACACATTTCGGCCAAAGAACATGGACCGAAACACAAAAGGAGGGGGTGTATCCATATTCATCAAGGATACCTACACCTCTAGGTTAGTGGCGCAGCAAGATACCTCTGAGATCATCCATGTGCAACTAACACCAACATGAACAATGACAGAGTCATATTTGCACTTGTTCTGAAGTGACCTGAGTACTTGTGTTATGTGGCGGATTCTGGCTCCCGACAGGCAGCTAACAGTAACATTCTGCTTGTCCAGCCTAATGAGTGGGACATCAGTGTACCTGACTATAGAGTCACCTATTACTAGTGTTAGGTATGTTATTTCACCTTAAGTGCTGTGATTGTGCGGCACACTGATTCTGTGTTTTATGTGTTGTCTGGTTTGTGATGGGAAGTGCAAGTTGTTTGGGTGCCTGCTTTGGAGGTCTCTGATGCTTTTGCAGGTTTTTATTTTGAGCCTTCGAGCATGATTTTGTGTATTTATGTGTATTTTTTTGCCAGTGCTGTTTTAGTAGGTCTGTGTGTGGCTGGTGGTGTGGTGCAAGTGTTAACCATCTCCTCTTCACTGTCTGTTCCAGTCTTGGGTGAGACAGCTTAGCTTCCAGTTTGGCTGTATAATTGCATCTCTCACATATTTTAGTGTTTTGTGGTAGGAGGAGAGGGTTGTCTGTGTACATGAGGCAGTTGTAACATTGCCTCAGGATACCCAGATTCACCAGCTGGTCTGGAGAGTGCACCTGAAGTTACCCTTTGGTCATGCCTGAATAGTAGGGTGAGCTGCTTAGTTGCTTGGTTGGTAAGGGGTGAATAAAGAGCCTTGCCCTGCTGGGCAGTCAGTGTCAGGGCATATTAGTGCTTGCTATTAGGTCTGAGCAAGTGCTGAGCTGTAGGATGCTTTCTGAGTGCTTAGGCTGAGAGTTAGACTAGTTTCAAGGGGAAAACTGAAGAGGAGACTTAGTGGAGCCGGGAATAATTTAACCCAAGCTAACCAGCACTGCCTGGTGTGCAAAACCATGCAAATGCAGTTTTTATAGTAGGGAAATGAAAGCGATAGAAATTAGCACAAAATGGCCAATAAACTACTAACTTCTGGGCTGAAACCACTCCTCCAGGGACAGATAGGTTGCTCAAAGCTCCCCTCTCTCACAGGTAAACAGAGAAACTTTCTTCTAGCCAAGTAAGGTATGGGCAACTCAGAAACTAGTATCACAGCCCTGAATTCAGCACTAGCCTGAAAACTGGACTATACTAGCTTAGAAAGGCGGGAAACAAGGAATGTTTTTGTTTTTTCTGTTTTTTTTTTTTTAAATATAAGGCAAAAGCAGTAAGAAATACACTTAAAACAGCTTTAAATGTCTACAAATGATCAGAAAAGTCTATTGCACTTTAGTGTGTAAACAAAAAACAACTTTTTAAGAGTGCAGGCAGTCAAATAAGTACAATATGTGGAAAAAACAAGCTTTTAAATCACAATAAACGCTGGAAAATCTGCATTTAGGTGGCAAACAGTTAAGTACAGCAAGAAAGTACAGAAAACTGATACTTAATCACTCCAAAGTCTCTCTTCTAAGCTAGAAGGCTTGTATAAGTTTAAGGCTTTATAGTGCTACCCAGTAGGTTAGTTACAGGAAAGATGGGAAACAAGCGCAGATGTGGTCTTTTAAACCTGAAAGTTGAAAGAGATGGACAAACTGTCCAAATGGTCAATAAACTACAATTTCTGGGCCAGGGACCTCCCCTCTCATGGTAGACAGGCTACCTAGTGCTTACCACTCCCACTGATAAGCTAGAAGGCTTTCTTCCAACACAGAAAGGCTTGCGGGGCTCAGAAGCTTACCAACAGTCCTGGATACAGTAACTCTGTATCTGGAGTAGGCTAGTTACAGGAAAGGTGGGAAACAAGTGTAAGTGCAGCTTTTAAACAGGAACATTGAAAGAGATGGAAAAAAAACTGCCCAAACGGCCAATAGCTACAATTTCTGGGCCAGGAACCACTCCTCTTGTGGTAGGTAGGCTACCTAATGCTTACCACTCTCACTGATAAGCTAGAAGGCCTCCCTCCAATACAGAAAGGCTTGGGGGACTCCAAAGCTTACAAAGAGTCCTGGATCCACAAATCTGTACCTGTACTAGACTAGTTACAGGAAAGGTGGGGAACAAGTACAAACATAGGCTTTTAAGCCAGCAAGTTGAAAGAGATCGAAAACTGCCCAAACGGCCAAATAAACTACAATTTCTAGGCCAAATCTCACTCTTCCCATGGAGGATAGGCTACCTAGTGCTTACCACTCCCACTGATAAGTTAGGAGGCTTCCCTCCAACACAGAAAGGCTTGGGGGGGCTCAGAATCTTACTAACAATTCTGGATACAGCAACTCTGTAACCGGGCTAGGCTAGTTATAGGAAAGGCAGGAAAGAGGCACAAGTGCGGCTTTCAAACCAGAAAGTTGAAAGAGATGGAAAAAAACTGCTCAAACAGCCAATAGCTACAATTTCTGGGCCAGGGACCACTCCTCTTGTGGTAGATAGGCTACCTGATGCTTACCACTCCCACTGATAAGCTAGAAGGCTTCCCTCCAACACGGAAAGACTCAGGGGGCTCAGAACCTTACAAAGAGTCCTGGATACAGTAAATCTGTACCTGGACTAGACTAGTAACAGGGAAGGCAGAAAACAAGTGCAAACACAGACTTTTAAATCAGAAGGTTGGAAGAGATGGAAAAGCTTCCCAAAAGGCCAATAAATTATAATTTCTGGGCCAGAAATCACTCCTCCTGTGGTAGATAGGTTACCTAGTGCTTACCACACCCACTGATTAGCTAGAAGGCTTCTCTCCAACACAAAAGGGCTTGTGGGGGTCTCAGAAGCTTACCAACAGTCCTGGATATAGCAAATCTGTACCTGGACTACACTAGTTATAGGAAAGGCAAGGACCAAATGCAAAATGGGCTTTTAACCGGAAAGTAGAAATAGATGGAAAAACTGTCCAAATGGCCAATGAAATTCAATTTCAGGGCCAAAACCCACTCTTCCTGTGGTAGATAGACTACCTAGTGCTTACCACTCTCACTGATAAGCTAGAAGGCTTCCCTCCAACACAGAAAGGCTTGGGGGGCTCAGAAGCTTACCGACAGTCCTGGATACAGCAAGACTGTATCTGGACTTGACTAGTTACAGGAAAGGCAGGAAATAAGCTTAATTTTTTTTTTGTTACAGAAAAGCAGCTAAAACAGCAGTAAATACAATTCAAATTGTAGTGCAGGCCAGCACACCCGAGTGTGTAGCAACACTACGGCAAATACAGTTCAAATAAATGCAATTAAATTAACAAATGACTAAACAAACAAGTGCAGAAGGCAATAAATTAGAAGGCTACTAACAAGCAGTAATAAGTGCAGAATAAGAGAGACTGAACAGATAGCACGCAGAAGAGCAACTAAGACAGTTACAGTAAGAACAGCTGAATAATATATATGTATATATATATATATATATATATATATATATATATATATATATATATTTTTTTTTTTTTTTTGAGGGAAGGAACAGAGCAGGATTAAGATGCTACAGGGATTGTCCTTCCCAAATGCTCTCTTTGCACACAGTAGGAGTGCCTGAAATCAGAATATGATCTCACTGCACTCAGTTGAGTGAGCAAATGAGATGGGCCCAGAAGGAGTATCCAAATACAAATCTACAAGAGGAGCAGGCAATTTCAAAGCCACCAACATTAATACCAACACAAGAACAGGGAGGGTAGGTGGGGAACTAACTGTAGAGAGATAGACACAATTTTAGATGAGTTAATATTCAGTGAAAAACGCAAATAAATAAATTAAATACAGTACTATATGCAAAAGAGCAGATAAAAGTGTACTTAAATTCACTTATACGTCCAGCTGATTTCAGGTAGATGTTAGCTGGCCAAAGCTCTGATATTAAGCAGAGATAACTCAAAATGTACCACTTATATAAGGCAAGAATGTCAGTGATGTGCTGAAACTAGCCCCCACTGCTATCAATGGCTACACAGAAATTTCAAAAAATACTCTGTAGAGAGACAGCCACAACTTCAATTGAGTTAATATTCAGTGAAAAACGCAAATAAATAAATTAAATATAATACTATATGCAAACGAGCAGATAAAAGTGTACTTAAATTCATTTATACGTCCAACTGATTTCAGGTAGATGTTAGCCTGCCAAAGCTTTGATATTAAGCCCATAATTTTAAGGTCTGGGTGATGACTCAAGGCAGCTTAGGATGATTTTTCATCTTTCAGCAATCTCTTTGTCTATATAAATGTTATAACCAAATATTTTCTTTCATAGTTTCATAGTTTAGATTTCTTCAGTAGGCAGATAATGCATTTCTGTACTCTGCCCCTCCAACCTGTCTCTCTTTTTTTAATTATTTCCATTTTGTCTTCCTGAAAGTCACAATGTTACCATGAATTCCCTGTACTTGAAGCAGTGTATTACTTTTATCATGTGTAATGTTTTTTTATCTTTTGTAGTTTCACCCTAGTGCACTCACTCAACATTATGATGTTTGTGAGTGTTACAAACTACACCTACACTTCTGTTTTTGCTTGAATATTTAAAACCAGTTATCTGCATATACTGCATTTATACATTTGGTGGTACACATGAAGCCAAGGTTATAGTTTTAACTACTTTTATGAAATCTGAATGTATGTCTTCTCATGGGTTCCATCCTGAACTCCCACTAATGAATGTGAAGACTTTGCATGTCCTTCTAGTGTCTGCATGAAATTTCTCTGGATACTTTGGCTTCATCCTGCCTCACAAATGAGAGATGATTAGCTACTCTAAATAAGTCACATATATTATATTTGCCATTGTGGTCAAGGACCTTTCTGGGAAGGGTTAACAAATAAAGAATGTTAATTAAATTACTAATTAAGGGTTTCCAGAAATGATGCAGATGTTTGTGTTCTTTGAAATAGAGCATTACGATTCATTATTTGGTAATACAGTGAAAATAAAAAAATGAGAAAAAAAAAGCTTAATTTGCATCATCTGTACTTTAAATGTCAGCTTATGATTTTAAATTTACTTGGGTACAAAATGCATGCCCTGACATCAGAAGAAGTTGACTTTTTTACCTGCTCTGATATTTTGTCTCTTTGAGGACACCAATTTCATTGTTCATATGGTTGCCTACATAGTACTGATATTTGTTTTCCAATTTAAAATGTTGCATAACAAGATGAGAGAGCAGAAAAATACAATAATTTAAGGACCATGAAATGGTATTAAAATATAATTATTATGAGTAAAATAAAATAGATGCAGATGAACGTAGATTTGCTCCTACAATGTGACTATCCTGATTAGGAAACTAGTAGCAGATGAACAATGAGTGCTTTTCTGCTCAAAGTAAAGCTCTGTTTGACAGAAGCAGCAGTTTAATCATTCAGTAAACAATTTGTGTAGAATTACAGCAGTGTCTCGTAAAGTTTTGGTCTCAGCATCTCATTATCTCATTACCTTCTGCACGCAATTACCTTGCAGAAATGCAACTTCAATTTACAAAGTAAATTATTTCTACTAAGGCTGATGCAACCCTTCTGACATTTAGCTATACATTGTTTGGAAAGAGAGGACAAATGATTGTGGCCTGTTCTTAATTAAGAATGAGGGACTGACAATTCCATTATGGAGCCAAGATAACAGCGAACAGTTGCCAACTAATGTAACTGAAATCAAAGGATGTATTGTTGAACTGGTTTCAATGTAAGCAGTGAACTGCAAGCAACAGCTGTAAAACTGGATGCAGTAATACAGTGATTTAAATACCCTACAGATAAATGGGCACTGAACAAAATATATTTCTTTACTTCATTACTGGATCGCAAACTAGACTGAGGGTCATTTTCAGCTATGCTCCTACTGCAAGAAATGTTGGATTAAGGGCCTCATGGCTCTGGACCTTAAATTTGTGATAAGCCCTGACCAGAGAAATGTCTTCACATGTTTTCAGTTATCTGCTCAGTAAATAATTATCTGTTTTAAGATACTGTTCTTTCATCTTCAGACAGCCATCCTTTCCTAAGTATTTGCATATGTGGCGTCTCTAGGTGTTTTGCTGACTATGAGAAACTTGGCCAACCTACTCCAATAAGTCCGTGAATGTCTCCTGATCTTTAAAATAAAGCACTTTAAAATCTTCATGAATTATCATCAATTCATGCAAAGGATTTGTCAGTTTTGCATGTACTTCTATGAGGGAAAATAGTACATCCCCTTTCCAGTGTCATTAGTGGGATGTGAACCCAGGTAGGTGGTGGGGGAATAGAATATGGATCTTTACTTTTTCCCCATCCCATCCTGAAAAAAAAAAACTTCGATGAAATGCAGCTGTAGTGCCAAGTATTTATTTTGTAGTAACAGTATAAAGTGCAACTGTACAACAGTAATAGTTAACTTCTTAGGAAACAGCATTTTATATACACAAAGTATAAAATTTAATCTCTAGGAAATGGAAGTCCAACTCTCCACCTTCCTTTGAAGAATTCTTAGTATTATTGAATGAAATAGCAATGTTAGAAATCAAAATGAAAGAACTGAGGATGGTTCCTAATCTATGGAGTAATAATCCGTAGAGGAAGATATTATCCCTTATTGAGCCTCTAAAAATGAATCTTCTTGAAAAAAAAAAGTCTAATGTCAACATATGTTGTATCAAATTGGTTTCTCTTTCAGCTGTAACTTCAGGCCAAATGTAAATAATGTACATAGTTTCTTTTTTTTTTTTTTTTTTTTTTTTATTGTTCAGTCTATTTGAAAAATATATAAATTTTAGTCAAGACATTTGTTACATTTGAAAAAAATTATAACATTTTTTGAGCAAAAAAAAGTGTAAAATTAACAGTTTTGATGGAAAAAGATAAACTCTAGTCAATTTAGAAATGTTACCGCTTCACTTGCTGTCTGAAATAATGGGAGTGGCACTACAGAAAAATCATCAGCAGAACTTTTTATCACAAGCAGTTCAAACAATTTTCAAATGTGTTGTTCGCACACAGCTGGCTACTTGTCTGCTAGATCTGAATAAAAACACAATGTGATTTCTGACCAGAATGCAGTACACAAACAGACCTGTTAAAACTTGTGAAACATATGGCAAAAAAACAAAAAAACAAAGAGATCTCAGATGTTGCATTCTGTAGTTTTTAAAGGCCTCCAGTGGCAGGAATCTTCAACTTCTATTAGCAAGATTACACAATCGAATTACTTAAAAATGATCAAATCTCCTCAGTTCAGTGACCAAACAAAACCTCTCATACCTATTGAGCAAAATGTAGGTGACTCAGTCTAGTTGCATTTAGTCAAAGCTCTACAAACTCTTATTGCAGACCATTAAAACATAACTAGCTACTGGATAGAACAAAATAACCTAGTACAAAAAAATATTTTTTTTCACAAACAGCCAAACTATACCTTGCAAAAAATTATAACAGTCCCTTAAGGACCTTTTGATGTAACAAACATGGAAATAATGTGAAATAACCACTAATGACATATTTATTTGAGTCCCAGTGCTGCAGGACACCCATTAGCTGTCAGGCACCCTTATGATTGTTTAGGCTTCCTTTCCAGGTACTACCTCCTCAGTTATAGGCATGTCCATTGTCCTTACCAGCTCCATCAGATAGCCAAGGCACTAAGCAAACTGGGATTGCCTAGGCCATAATCAGGACTTTATCCATGTACACCGCTGGGGTGGCTAACTGACCACATACTGAATTTTTAGGGTTATATAAACATCACCATTGAAGATATCCAAAGCAAGTTGGGAGCTCTGTATAAGGTAAACATTTAGTTGTAACCTGAATCAAACAAAAGAATAAAAGAACTGTTGCTCTTGTGTAAACTAACACAACTAATCCAAGGTCACTGAAAACCACAATGACCTTAACTTATAATAAAATTTTTAAATTCATAGAAAGTCAGTGAACAAACACAGCTAAACCGGATGACCCTGGAAAGCAATCTGAGTTACCTGTAAATTACTTTAGCCCACAGAATTGGCACATATCTTATCCTGTGTTGCTCCAGAAAGCAAGCAATGTCTTTTGGCTTCTGCCGTTAGGGGTTGCCACAGAATATCATGTCCACAGATTGATTGGCAGTGGTGTTTTTACGGTGTCGGGTTGCCAGCCTGGCGTCCAACCTTCATAGAAGGCACATGTGCACACACACACACACCCCTGCATGTCTTTAAAACTCACTCGACTGAAGGGAGGACATGCAGACTCCGCACAGAAGGTGCTCCAACCGAGAATCAAGCTCACTCAACATCCTGTCCTGCTCCAGATAACTTTCTTAAATTGCATACTACTACCAAGCAACTTCATACAACTAATTATAAAATACCAGTGAAGGCAAAGAGGGAAAAGGATCAGGCAAAAGCAGTGAGTGCAATAAAGCAATTTAAAAATGATACAATAAGACAGGCATGACAGAGGCTATAGGCAGGGATCCCACAACAGTAGCAGGAATAGAGAGAGCCATAATTCACAGACAGAGTGCTAAAAAGTTGCCAGGAACTAAACATTTACAACACTGTAAGTTCTCATGGTTGAAAACTGAAAAACATTCCCAAATGAAACATTACTATTATCAGTCAACACAAGTCTTGATATTAGCTCAAATGGCTTAGAAAAAGTTGCTTCCATTGTGTTGGAGGGTCATATAAGTGAACACTTCCAGTAAATCAATAGCTCAAGTGTGAAGTGTGATGTGAATCAGCTCAACACAAAAAAAGTACACAGGCATTTAACACATCAGAAATTAAAACAGGCAAAAACAAGCAAACAGACAGAAGAAATGTGGACTGCTAACAAGCTACCAGCAATTAAATGTTTAGAACACTGTAAGTTCCTCTTCTCTTAGAAACAAAAACTGCAAAAAAAAAAAAAAAATGTCACTTTCCTGGTTAAGGAGGGATGAGATAAGGTCACTTACATTAAATCAGTGGTGCAACATGGCACAACAAAGCAAACAAATACAAAACTCAGCAGAAAGAAAAGACCCTGGTGGTTAAGGGATCAAACGTTTATAGGTTCATAGGATGATACTAGGCTTTTGGCCCAGAGGACCTTATAAGCCTAGCCAAGAATTTTGCCCATGTTCCCTCAAAGTCAGCACCTGCTTCCCCTGTCCAGCTTGGACTCAGGTTGGATTCCAGGAGTATATTTTCTGTTTCCCATCCAGTCGTCTAGGTTCCTCGTAAAGAGGGCAAGAGAGGTACTCTGCTTGACATGGAGAGGGAGTCTATTCCACAGACGGGGCAGTCTTTGGGACACAAATCTATCCTGCCAACAAGATCTATTAATGTTACAGACCAGGTTAAGGCTTTATGTGTGGGTTGCGCGAGTGTAGTTTGTCTTATGGATATGCAGCAACTCCATCAAGACTAGGTCTGAAATGCCCTTGTATGCCGGACTCAGGTCACCTCTGAGCAGTCTGTAAGAGACTGAGTAGAGAGACAGGACTTTTAGCCTATCTGTAGAGGACAGTTGTTTGAGACCCTGCATATTCCTGGTCAGGAACCTCTGTGGTCTCTCCAACTGGTGCATGTGCTTGGCAAGTTACATGCCGAAGTACTCGATAATGGGTTTGATAAGGGAGGAGTACAGGGATGTTATGACGTCCTTGTTCCTGAATGAAATGCCCTTATTTATGAGGTGGGCCATGTAGAAAGCCTTCTGTACAATGGAGGCAATGCGGTGGCAAAAGTCAAGTTGCTATCAACCTGGGTGCCTAAGTCCCTCACGACTGATTGCATGCTTAGTACATTGTTATTAATGTGATAATTAGTGAGGATGACATTTTCCCCAAAGGGGATAATGATGCATTTCTTGGCATTCAGTTTGAGGCCATGCTTCTGGCACCAGTCATTAGTTTGGGTAAAGCCCTCTTAGAGGATGTTCACATCATTAGGGGAATTTAAGACAGCACCCAGGTTGCAGTCATCTGCAACCTTGGTCAGCCACAGACCACTGGTTTTGGCTTGTGCCTCAGAAAAGTATATCCCAAACAGTAGAGGCCCCAAGACCAAATCTTGGGGTACACCACTCATTATGGGTCTACACCTAGAGGTGGCTTTCCCTATTTTGACTGAGGGGGTTTATCAGTGAACTAGTTAGCTACCAATCTGGTAACATATGGGTTGATGCCTAGATGGGAGAGTTTATCTATTGTTCCCAAGTGGGGAATAGTGTCAAAGACTTTGCCTAGGTCAAGGTAGGTGGTGCGCACCATCTTCCCCTCATCCATGGCTTTGGTGACTGTTTCAAAGAAGTAAATCAAGTTTAACAGGCATGATCTCCCTTTGAAAAACCAAACTGTGTGGGGTCAAGCATTTGGAAGTTGCCAAAGTCCTTGTTTATAAGGTCCATGGTAATGCATGCCATGGCCTGCAGATCAGGCTAGTTAGGCTGATGGGCCTATAATTGCCTGGGTCAGTGGACACTTCGCCTTTGTGAAGAGGGATGACAGTGGCTGTCCTCCATTCAGCTGTGATGAGGCCGGTGCTCAGGCTTGGTTGAATAGGGTGTCTAATGGAGCTGAGATCTCATGCCTGAGTTCATGAAGGATACAGCCATGGATGTTATTGGGTTCCATGGAGACTGTATTTTTTGCCTTTGAGAGGGAATTAAGGACCTGCTCCCTGGTGATGAGGGGAAGGGGGAGGTGCTGCGGATGTCCTGGTTTACTGATGGGGGCAGGGGGGGTGAAGTTTTCACTGAACCTGTCTGCCAGCAGGTTGGCTATATCTATGGCATTTGTGTTTGTGGTGTTATTGACCACCAGTTCAGAGCAGATTTGGGTGCTGCCTTTGAGACTGCAGACATATGTGAAGAAGGCCTTGTGTTTGTCCTTGGTGGATGTGGCCAGTTTGGACGCAAAGTTAGCCTTAGAGGATTTCACCAGTGACCTTATGTGCTTGTTTAGACTAAGGAGAGATTGCTTCCATATTGGCACCTGCTCATTCTTGGACCTGGACAGCAATTTTTTTCCTTCTGTTATAAAGTTTGTTTATTGCTGCTGTCCACCAGACAGGTTTACTCGATGATTTGGTCCTGTCAGGTATTGCTGAGTCCATACCGCTATGTAGGTGCTCATATAGTTTTTTGGTGTAGGCTTGGACATCAGTGCTAGTTCCAACTGAAGGGGCAGTGGCTGTGAAGCTGCTTATACCTGCTCTGAGAAGATTGTAGTCAGCTTTGGAAAAGTTTTTTCATTTGATCCTGACAACTGGGGGGTCAGGGGAGATGGTGACTTTAAAAGTGATCACTTTATGGTCACATCTTACCAAGGAGGATGACACTGTAGGAGTGCTACAGTGGCTACTCATGTTGGCTAGGACCAGGTCCAGGATATTTTCACCTCTCATAGGGATGTCGACCAGCTGATCCAATGCATTAGCATTGACAAAGTCAAGGAATCTCTGGGCATTCATGTTAGGGCTATAATAGGTCTTCCATTCTATGGTTGGGTAGTTAAATTCACCCAGGATCAGGGTAGAGGGTTGAATCTTGATGGATTCAAGTAAGTCCAGATAGGTAGAGTGGGCGTTCTGAGTCATGGTTGGGGATCTGTAGCTATCTATGATTTGAATATGTGTCTTGGCAACAGTTAACTGCACTTGGAGTGTCTCCTGTGTGTCACACCATTTGACCAGCCTGGAGGTGTGCATGTCTTTGATAAATATCAAAACTCATGGTTAGTAAGCAAAACAATTATAACAGGACGTCTCTTGCTAGGCAATGTTGCCCAGCCAAATAAAGCTACAGGTTTTATATACTTTCTTAGTCCTTGTATGTTTTATATACACATTCTTTTTTGTTTTTTGTACAAAAGTGTAATTTGTGACACCTTTTTCAATTACTTATTTGTCTGTTTGCTTGTTTGTTTGTTTGTTAGCCAAGTACGCCCACCAGACACAAGTGTATCTTTTCAGGGAATGATATAGGAGCACTGTTTGGTTATGTGATTTGCTCACACCCATACATTTAATATTTATCCTCTCTGATTAATCATGCTTATTTCTTATTGAATGCGTATTTGCTCCACTTACTGAATAGAATTAAGACTCCACTCATGGCTCCAGAAATATGCATACTTCTCCTTTAACTTCAAATACTCAACTCTAGTATTAATATCTGTAATTAAATGTATATTCCTGTCACTGGCTTTCCCTGCTGTCATGTAATTCCACTTAAACTGCATGCTCAGACTATGATGTATAACACTGTGTGGGCACACGTAGCAAGGATAACCAAGTTATATACAATTACTCCATAGTAGCATCCCCTGTAGCACTGAGCTTCACTGGGAGACATACAAAAGAATTGTGCAACGTCTGAATATTAATTTATTTCATGAAGTTAAATTGATTTTGTTTACAGAATATGTATATATATATATATATATATGTGTGTGTATATATGTGTGTGTGTGTGTATGCATGTGTGTGTATGCCTGTATGTCTGTCTCTCTTTCTCTCTATGTATACATGCAACTTTACATCCTTACTGCAAGCGGCATCTTTCATCTCTTCACTCACTACTTTATCATGTACATAGTGCACTATTCCACTAAACAGCACAGTCTGAGCTTTTATTCAGGTCAGGGACAGAACACAGTTCTACAACACTGATTCCAGAAGTTTGTGTATAGTAATGAAAACTTTAGCATAAGTATTATATTGCCGTACTAACTATTACTGCCTTACCCTTATATTTTACAATTTCTGGGACTGCATAATGACTTTCATTGCCATCATATCTTTTGCTACCGCATGCTCACACCATACAGCTTTAAGGGATATGATGTGGCTAGTGCTCACACACACACACACACACACACACACACACACACACACACACACACACACACACACACACACACATACACACATGTGCATAATTACAAGTGCACACATGAGGAAGGCTAGCCAGAGACATAATATGATTTGCAGTACAAATACCTTAGCCAAGATTGTTGTGAGGTTCATGTCTTATCACTACGGAATCAGTATCTCCTTTGCGTAGATGAATTAGTTGACCTCCTCTCAGAATTGATAGAATTAACTAGTTCCACATGAAAATCACATTGAAATTCTTGATATGTTAAATACATTCATATTTCTTTCTACTGCAACTACTGTTTTTCATCCATCACTAATACTGTTACAGCGACCTGTCATGCTTTATTCCTAATCCATATTTTCTGGTTTTATACCTTAACATTTGATTACAAGGATAATTTAATAAGCCATCAGCAAGAGCTGTGACTAAATCCACACTTACTGCTTTCTTTGTATTGCCCAGAGATATGCAGCAGGGGTTTCATCTCTCTGACCTCCTGTTCATTTTGGCCTGAAATCCTCTCTCACTGAATACAAAGTCAGAGTTCTCAGCAAATAATTACCATCTTTTTCAGCATTACAGTACCAAATAAGTGGTTACTATATAATAGTAATTGCCCATGACAATGAATTTCTATGATGAGATTTAAACAAATTAAATATTATTATTATTCTGAGTGCTCATGATAACCAGATGACACTAGGTCTGTGAATTTCTATATTCTAGAATATCTCACATTGCTGTAGTATATGACCTTTCTACATATCTGTTGATATTCAGTGACAGTGTATTCAAGGAACACATGCACACACTTATTTTAGTAAGATATTCAGTGACAGTGTACATAAAGAACAGATGTACAAACTTATTTTATTAACAGTTCGCTGACATGCAGCATAGCCTAGCCTTTTTGGTGTATGTTCACAAAGTTTCAGAGCTCTAGAAAGAGACAATTAAAAAAAAAATGACACGATACAGCTCTCTGTCAGACTTGGGTGGAAGCAAGTCTGCTAATTATTTAATCCAAAGCTCTTTATAGCAATAAAGGCTTCACTTATCTTGTCATCATATGAGAAAAGGTATTGCTGCGTCCACTATTAAGTGCTCCACGCTATTGCACAATAATTATTATGAAGTCCTCCAATAAGGATGAAAATTGTTTGAACCACTTAGCAAAAAATATGGAAAAACTTGTTTTCTTTAATCTATGGAGAAGTGTCTGTGTAATTATTCATGCAGTTTCTGAGTTCTGTCTAGAATCATCATTACTACTAAGAGATATATAAACGAATCCTGCCCTAACACTTAGGATGCTTGAAAATCCCAGAGAAAACATCTTGCTTAAAGTACTTATATTTTACATATTTATCTATGTATTCATTTATTTATTTATTTTGTTTGTTTTCTGGGGTAAATGCTGATACCAGTATACCAATTTCAGGCTGAGTCTGTGAAAAAAAGAAAGGAAATTCAAAGTGTGGTACAATAAAAATTAAAAAAATAGTATTACACAGTATATAATTACTGTAAAATATACAATGAGCAAAGCTGCTAAATAGCAAAGTAAATTGAACTGTGATTCCATGCTAACTAGCCAACTTATATAACAACCTATATGTTAAAGGGGTAAAATGTATAATGGGGTAAATTAAAAGAAAAAGGGGAGTAAGGATAGCATTTTATTTTATTTTTTTTTTACATTTGCTAACTGGGAAAGTCCGACTGCACACAGGTCCATTTTCAGCAGAGGCCCGGGCAGAAAAGCTCCAATTACATAAATTGACAAGTTCACAAAGACAGATATTTACATTCAGGAAGTTAACATATTAACACTGACAGCATATTAGATAATTTAGAGGTACATGTGACAGCTTAGGAAAAGATTACATGATACATTCAGAGCATGACATGTTATATATACAATCCATTCTACAGTTAGAAAATAGAAAAGTTGTTGGTACTGACCTATCATGACAGTCCGATGCTTTTAATTTCTCAAGAACTACATAAAGTAACTGTGAGTAGTTTAAGGGATGACAGTAACATAGTATATTTAGACTATGACAAATTATACCTAGAATTGAATTAGTATTTGGTTGAATAGTAGATAAAGTAGTTGGTGATGCTTATCTTTACAGTGAAATGCATTTTTATCTTATGGTTACATCTGGACCATAATTAGGGTGCAAAGCTAGCTTTTGTTGATGGAGTGTATGGGAGATATGTAGACTCCAGGTTTTTATCCTGGGGTGAGACAGGGGCATAGCCTGTTGTTCCTAAAGTGAGTTTTAAGAAGGTGTTTGAATTGAGTGGTAGAATTATTGGACAGCAAGGCATCTACGCTCCCTGTGCTACTAACAAAGCATGGAACAAGTACTTTTCCTTCAAGATATGTTAAGAAGCAAAGAAAAAAAAAACTAAAAGGCTGACAGAGCAAGACGATATATGACATTTTAATGTATCTTGAATGAATAGACCAAATCTTTCTCACGGAGCAAAACATATGACAGCAATGTACTAGGATGTGAGAACATGAAGTAAAAATAGGATACAGGTCAAGTATGTGAAAAAAATAAAAGGCCAAGTCCTACTATATCCAAAGCATAGTTGTCAAAGTGAGAGTTTGGGCATTATTTTAAATTCTTTTTCTTGGGGTGAGGCTTCTCTCCATCCCTGTACTGAAGTTTTCATCTCATGCATAGCTCATTTAACATTCTAATCTAAATTCAAGGATGTTGTAGCTTTTTTTTAAGGGAAATCTCCACCTCATCAAATTTACTGAATGTGACAGTACTTTTGTCAGTTTTAGTAAATTTGCAAATTGTGTGAAGTTACCTTGACATAAAAGCAGACAACAGTAGTCTGGACAAAGGGATATGGGGGGAAAGCTGATGCCAAAAAACTAGACTAAAAGTAGGTAATTAGTAAACCATTTACTGAAACTGCACAACTGATCATGTGGTTGTGTGTGTGTATGTGTCCTGACTATCAAAGACCCTTCTCTAGAAAAAGAGTATTATGGTAAATAGCAGTTACGTTTTAAAAACATATTCTAAATGCATTATTTTAACAGGACTGCAGATTCTCTCAACATTATGTAACTGTAACCTCTTAACACACACTATTACACATTTAAATCAAAACCTTATCACATTTCTGCAAATGAAAATAAACTATGTACTACAATCCATTGTGGAGCTTGAGTTTGCAGCCAAATGGCAATCTTAAACATAGCACTTAAAGGTAATCTGTTTTATTACATAGACACTGAATTTCTATTTGAACACATTCCCAGCTGTCTACAGCCATATTTTGTCAGTCATCTTAAAGAAATTATACACATTTGAAAGATGACTAGATTCATATGCAATTGATATAAGGTCAATGAATAAATGTTATATAGAGTAAATATCACTTTATGCTTTGCCCCAGAGATCTGGCTGTGATTTAAAAACATGATACCGCTGATCATGGAAATAAATGAAGAAAGATCCAGCTTAGTCCATATTGCATTTCTTTTAAATTATATACAGCCTTATTTGAATTTGTACAACTTGCCATTCTTTAGAAAATTGTTTAGATATAGAAGTGTTGAAAAGACATTTCATTTAATTTAATATTTGAGAGCCTTTGTGCAGTGATGCAATGAAGGAAAACGATCATGCCTGTGTAGTAAACAAACTTGGGGTGGACAAGAACTAGTGTAGGCAATTTTGCATAATTCTGTCTAGAAATAATTTCTGTGGCTTTTCTCTGCAAAAATGGTAAGTTTATCTAGTCTGCGCACCTGTAAGTTAATTATTTACTTCTCGATATTATTTGATTTATTAGATATGTTTATGAGCAAATACAGTGGACCCATTTGACCCCCTTCTACACTGTAAGGTAAAAATAGTATACATACATAAACAGAATAAACAGTGACACAAACGCATTTAAGAATACTTCTTTGATAAGTACGGAGTTTTATAAAAAGATATACAAGTATTTGTTCAGTCCCAGAGTAACGCTATGAAGTAGTCAGATTTTAGATATTCTCTCATTCGTAAGATGTATTTAGACACTCGAGTCACACATATAAGTCTAATTCACAAACAGCATGCAAGATAAATCCACAACATCAGGGTGATGCTAAAATGTGTACTCAAAAATTAAAACAGCCTAGATGCAAATCATGAAATTCCCAGTTACAGCCAAACATTAAGCCCCTGAGGCAAGCAAAGATACTTCCCTATAGTCTTTTCAAACCAAGCTGAAGTAGGAGAAGATAACAGATAGTTGTTTATCCAGAGCCAGGATCCAAAGAGTCAGGCACTCACTCTACACCACAGGTACCAGTATGTTTCCATCATAGTCCATGCAGGCGTAAATGGCATGAAATGGTCCTCACTGGACTATATGAAGAGAAACATTATGGTACACTCAAACTATGTGTCTCAGGCTGGTATGAGCCTAACTTTGAACAGTATATTACCATTACCAAGAATGATGCCACAATATGAGAAAAATATGATTGATTTTAACAATTGTCTCTCTTTCTGGCGTCATTCTAAGGGGATCCAGTATTGGCAGCTTGGGAGAACATGGTTAACAGACCACGTTGCTTTGCCAGGAATGGTCTGCATCTGCTCCCTTTCAGCTTTCAAATACTGGCTAAAACTTTATCTACCCCATAGTACCTTTTTAGGCTATGCCGTTGACCTAGTACTCGCAAATATGGGAGAATATAGCATCCCCCCAAATGTCTCTTCCTCCCTGGCAGGGTCCAGTCATAATACTGATCCCACTGAAATCAGAATAAACTCTGTAATCCCAGTAAAACCAGTAACAGTCAGGAGCTATTCCATGGCAAGCTACCTTTTGTTAAGTGATGGTTTGTCAAAATTCAGTGCCCTTCCAAACCCTGAGAACACAACAGCCTACACTGAATTACTCTCAGAAACTCTGTACAACCATGTCAATACATGCATAGAGGCTGCTGTACCTGTAAGAAGTAAGCCCCATTACTAGTCCAAAAAACAAACTAATCTAGTAGCATCCAAAATTTAAAAAGGGTATACAGTGTATGGAAAAAAAGAGTAATTCCCATAAAGATAAAAACCCTCTTATCAAACTAAATAGGTAACTAGGAGGGTTAAATAGTCGAACAAAGCCAACTTTAATGTTAAAATGGCCTCCCAGGTGAAGGATAACTAAAAGATTTTCTTCAGCTATATCAAAAACCTCTGGGGCAGCACACAGCAGTGTTCTGAACTGGTGGTTAATGATACCACTTTCACAGAGCCTGGTGATATAGCAAACCTGTTAGCAGACAAATTCTGGTTCCAACTTTACCATCTCTCACTCCCAACCCATCCCCCAAGAAATACCCTTAAACATAACCCCCCATCTAGAACTAGGGAGCATGTCCTGGCTGCCATCACTAAGGGTCTCACTAAGGCCTAGAATGTAGCTTCAATAACAGATGGCAGATGTGGCAGATCAGAACTAGAGCTCACACTTTTCCAGGTATTAATGACAGTTTGTCTATTAAGTGCATCCTAAGGTGGCTTTCCTTGAGAAGATGAACAGGACTTTTATAGGTTTTTGGTCGTGTTCATGCATATTATTAGAATGACAGCCAGCGCTCTTCCTTTTCCCGTATTGGGAACGACGAAGTTTTAATGTTTCTTTGTCAGTTTGAGAACGTATAAATGTTCATTTTCTAATTTGTATTTGTTATTTTAATTTTTACTTAAGAAGTTTCTTGGTAATGTACATTTTAAATGACTTGATTCACCATCATTTTACTGTTTTATCGGATTTTTAATATGCTTTAAACAGGTATAAAGTTTTTGTTTTTTCTCTTTGGTGAGGTGATTCAAGGAGGTTGCCAAGGTAAAATGCAGTTCATGTTTATTGGTGGATTCACCATCACTAATTACTTAAATATGTGCTTGTGAACAGTTTTCCTCATTTGTCTGATGAAGGCGAAGCAAGGTTTTTGCCGAAAGCACTAACTTCAATAAATACTTTTGGTTTTAAGTTATTTTTGCCGGCTCTCATAGTGTCATTTCGCCTTTTTCATTAGTTTTTTGTTCAGGTTCCAACTTTACCATCTCTCACTCCCAACCCATCCCCCAAGAAATACCCTTAAACATAACCCCCCATCTAGAACTAGGGAGCATGTCCTGGCTGCCATCACTAAGGGTCTCACTAAGGCCTAGAATGTAGCTTCAATAACATCCTGGGATACCTTCTGAACAGTCAAAAATATGACTTATCATGACCCATGGAGTCAGTATTTAACCATAGTCTTAAAACAGGCTTTCTGCCATAAGAATAGAGGACTGCAATATTCATACCCCTTCATAAAGGAGAAAATTTAACAGATTCTGGAAACTACAGACCTATTTAGTCTGACTAGTCTTATTTGCAAAGCCATGGAAAGAATTATTATTATGGAAATTATCAACAAGGACATAGGATATATATAGATACCAGATCCATCCCAGTTTGGCTTTGTCAAAGGAAGGTCATGCTTACTGAACCTGGTGGACTTCTTTGAAAAGGTCATTAGGGCAGTGGATGAGGGAAAAGTGGTGCTACTGTCTACCTATATCTGACTAAGGCATTTGAAGCATTACCAGACTCAGGCATTGTCAACAAATTTATGGTACTACATATGAACCCTATTATAACATGCAAGATAGCTGGGTCTACTTTATTAACTCGAACGTTCAAAAGTTCAAATGCATAAAGAGCGACACATATGCATCGAACTCTTAAATGTGCGAAAGTTAATAAAGAAAAAAAATACACAGAAAAAAAAAAGATGCAGGCAGGGAGGCAAGTCCCCCTGCACCCCCCACTACTTAAATATACCAACTCTGAGATCGCACTATATTGAAGTAAATGGAAATCTCCACCTATGGAGATTTCTATTTACAGTTTTCGACGGCTTGCACTTTCGATGCATATGGTTTGATCCATATGTATTCGTGGTTTTACGCTTTCACATAAATAAAGTACACCCGGATAGCTAGCTGGCTCACAGATAGGACCCAAGAGGTTAGGATCAGTGAAGCCACTTCTACAAAGAGGCAGATTACAAGTGGAGTCCCCCAGGGCTCTATGCTGGGCCCCTCTTTGGATTTTACATTTCAGAGGTCAAAGCCAATGTCAAAGGCCTCTAGCTGACCAAGTTTGCAGATGATTCCAAACTGGTCATTGAACCATCTCCAAAGACAAGAAAACCCTTTAGGAAGGTCTAACAGAGATAAACATTTGGTTTCAAAGCCATATTAAAACACAATGCCAAGAAATGCATTATAGTGCCTTTTGGGAAACTGGTCACCCCAGGTAATTATGTCATCAACAAAACACCCCTAAAAGTTGAATCACAAGTCAGAGATCTGAGAACACATATAGAGAGTAACCTAGGCTTCAATCAACATGTGTCCAAAGTAGTACAAAAATCCTTATGTGTTGCTCAACTTACAAGTAATGGCATGGCCCAGAGTAGAGTATAATACCCACTTCAGCATGTACCTGACCAGGCACACACAGCAACTGTAATGTCCACAAAGCTTTCTTACAAAAAGAATACAGGTAGTAAACACAGTGCCCTATGCTGACTGCCACAAAGTCCTGTCACTATACATGGTATCATACAGATATCTGAGAGGTGATCCTTGTCTGGCATACAAGGCATCCCTGGATCCTGATGTGATGAATCTTTTACACACCCTGAAAACAAACAGCATTGGAACTACCAGATCAGAAGACATAAATTTTGCTTGTTGCATAAAGAGGACGTATTGGAGAGACACATATGTTTCTCAGAGAATTCCAATATATTGGAACAGGCTCTATATCCATGTGAGGCAGAGCTCCTTCCTAACCGTATTTAAGTGCAACTTTGGCCAGTGGATGTGAAACTGGAAATTCACACCTGGTCTGGTGCTTATGTCTCTTATGAACAGAAGTAGTCAGTAAATCATCCCCCTATATAAATCAAATTTGTGGGTCACATTTCGGTTGCACAACAAGATTACAAGGGCCCTAGTGTTCTTTAGCCTAGTATACATCCATGAAACACGTAACTAAAATCTTTATTAGCAGCAGCTGTATTCAAAGATAGTGTGCACCACACAAATGTGTTTGTAACTGATGATAGGGTAACTCTCACAGACCTCCGGAAACTGGAAATTCTAACAGCTCTACCTTATATCTAGCCAGACCAGGTAACTACAAACTTCATCAGCAGCAGCTGCATTCAAAAGCAGTGTGTGCTACACATATTTTTTTTCTACTTGATGAGGTGACTCTCATGAACCTCCAGGAGCTAAAAATTCTAACAGCCCTACATTGTTCATTTCTCAATTACTTAGAAGCAAGCCTGGAGAGCAAAACAGTTGTGGAGCATAGTTATGTAAAGTAGCACAGAAAAACTCATTCATTCTTCAAGATACTATTTGAAGAAATATAATGCTGCCTTAGTATTACAATGGCATGTTTAGTTAGATAGAGAAAATTACCTTTCATTGATGCATCTGTTGAAGTCAGACATTGAAATTTGGCCATACTGTGAAAATATTTCACTTTGTGGAAGATTTTTATCAAGATTATTAGGAATGTTAAAAATGAGCTCACTTGGATTTACCAGTGTTGAAGCAGTTTCAGAATTTGGTGCTTGGAATAACTCATTTAGGGTAGAATAATTCTAACCATGGTACTAAACAACATTATCTTTGTTCTGCCAACATTATCTTTGTTTTGGAGCAGGTGATTTGGAAAAAGTTTGTTACTGGACCACAGAACAAATAGGAGTGGGTCTGTCCTTCATGACCTGTAAGACTAAAGTAGTAAGCATTAGTAATGCTTAGTCCATATTTCCCAGAGAGTTTTGAACTTCCCCAATCCTATAATGCACTATACCAGCTTCACCTGTCTATAGCTTCATTACTGAGCCCAAGCCAAAAAATTGACTTCCACCACTGCCTGGGCTATTTTGTTTATCTTCCAGTCCTTATGGTCCTGAGTTTTATCAACAACCTTGTCTTTTTTGCATAGCTATTGTCAGTTTAAATTATAGCTGTGTCATGTTGCTTTTTAGAATCCTTTGTTTGGGCCTAGGCCCACTTATTTAAAAAATGTATACACACTTGCTCATTCACTCACACATACTCACATACACATATAGAAATATAGAAGAAAGCAAAAAATATATATACAGAATATGACCAGTGTGTTTCATATTTCTTGTTTTTTATCTGCTGTGTTTTCAGACTGATTTTGCTGCTTCTGTTTATATCTCACCATGGGAAACTGTTTCCTAGATTTTTAATGGGTGTTTGCTACTGTTCTCACTAAAAAAAAAACTCCTTTGATGGTGGCATTAGTCAGATAGCATGCTTTTTTTTCTTTGCCTTCGCTAATTTTTACCTCCTCTTTGGGGTGATTTTTTTATTTCCTATTGGTGTTTTGCTGTTGGCTCACATTTTGTAGTCAGGGTTTGAGTACTTCATCAGTGCCATTTTTTGGGAAGAACATTCTTCCACAGGACTGGGACATTTGGTATGTCTTTAGTATTGGGGAGGGATATAATAAAGACAGACTAGATTTATTGAGACCTGTGCTCTGCTACCCCCCGCCATAGGAAAGAAATGCTATATTATCACTAAACATGTTTGGATTTTCCTTATGGATTAACTACTGAATTTATGTGCTGGAACTATGAAGACTTCTAAGCACTCATTTCTGAAGTCTTTGAAGTCCCCTTCACAGAAGTTGACCAAGATTATCAGGAAGAAGACTCATAAGAGATGCAGAGCCAATTAATCAGTATTTTAAATTATCCATTAATCATTAGAGAATGGGCAAACTGTACATCAGCACCCTGAGTGGAGAATGAACGTTCTCCAGCAGGGTATTAATGTATAAGTAATGTCAACTGAAAAATGAAAAAGCTGCCATGGAGCTCGTGCATGAAAAATCTAACAGCCTCCATTATTTGTTTGCTTCTGCTGTTTAGTGAGTGTAAAATGTAAAACAAACAAAAAAATTAAAAGAAAAAGTGTGTGTTTAATTTATGTCTGTGTTATGCATGCATGTGAGTGAAAATGAGATCAATCAGGCAGCTATTTTACACTCACTAAAGCAGCGCTTCTGCTGTTTAGTGAGTGTAAAACTAAATATAACAGAAAAAAGTGTGTGTTTATGTTTCTGTGTGTGTGTGAATGCGTGCTTGTGTGCATGAAAGTGAGTTGTGTGTGAGTGAGAGAGAAACTGAAGAGGGAGAGCAATCCAGCATTGGCAACAGATGAACATTCAGGAGGTTTACATACCTCTCACCTCTTAGATCAAGTTAAATGATTAAAACCTAATATAAAGGGGGAACAAAGGCTCAAAACAGGAGCATATTCCTGTTAAAAAAATCACAAAGTTGCTTCAATAATAGGACTTGCGTTAGCATGCATTTCCTAAAGTGCAAGTGTGTGTGTGTGTGTGTGTGTGTGTGTGTGTGTGTGTGTGGGTGGGGGGGGGTGTCTGTGAGAGAGAGAGAGAGGCAGTGAGATAATGGACCACTGGCAGTAGCAGACAGGAGGTTTGCATACCTCTCAATGTTTTAGCTCAAGAAATCTGTATAAAACCTGAAATAAAGGGGGAACAAAGGCTCAAAAATATGAACATATTTTAAATGTTGTACTTAAAAAAAATTAAAAAGTAAGTTAAGTAGGATTTGTGTTAACATGAATTTTCTGAAGGAAATAAAGTCTGAAAGTCAAATGTATGTCATTATTTAATGACTTCATTTCTCAATGACTGGCAAGAAACCATTTTAGCAGTAAAGGGCTAAAAATAAAACAAATATCTAGATATTTTTTTAAAAATGATATATTTTGGATGTAAAATGCTTCCTCTAACACTGTTTACATATACGGCAAAAACTTTGAAATATTAGGTGGAGGAACTATTTTACATCAAAAATATATATAAAAATATAGTAATAAAAATATATAAGTAAGAAAAACACAACAATTTTACAGAGAGCCCATTCTCTAAGTGCAATACTTCCCTCTAGGGTGTGTGTTAATGTGTGATTAATGCCCTTCTAGGGGGTCATAACACCCCTGGATAGGCATTAATTACACATTAACACACACCCTGTAAGGCATTATTGTGTGCTTCATATTAATATTAATTAATAGTAATCCATGGTACCTCCTAAAAAAAGCAGGTGTGCTTAAACATGTCGAAGACCTCTGTTTCCCGTTCTACAGTTCCATGTCTAGTTATTTCTCAAACTATAACTGAAAGTGTTTTCAGAATGTATCTTTACAGACTGTGGCATCTGCTTCATCACTCATTGACTTGGTACAACAAGATGGCCTAGTAATTACTGTAGCATCAATGCCCAGATCACTGACACTGAGGCATGCATCACTCCCTGTTCATTGACTTAGATTATGGGAAGTAGGTGGTGGTTCTGGTTTTGGTGCAGCAGAAACTTTCCTTACTCTGTGTTCTACAAGGATACCCTGTTGGAACTATATCTACCATGCTTTCCTTCCCCTTCAACTACACAGATCTTGATATTTTTTGGATTGTTCTTTTCTTTGTGATACCAATTTCTTGGAGGTCAGTGTCAATATGCACCGTGCCAGCATCTCATATTGACTCATTGTTGATCCTAGTATATTTGGTGCCTTTCTTAACACAGTTGTTACCTGGTCATTGAACCTTGATGTTGGCTTTGGTTTTGAGCTTGTCAGGTCTGGCTACTTCAGCTCACTCTAGGGCACCTAGGGCACCTGCCCCCTCTTTTGGTTTTGGGGAATTATACTGATGTTGGTGCCTTCATTTTTGATGTCCATGTTGATACAGATATTCTCTTCTACCAGCACTGGGTTCATGTGCCTTAGTGCTGACACCATTATTGGTCCCAGCCTCAGTTGTGAGGAAGCAGGGTTCTGTTCACTGTGTTCCACCCACCTTTTCAGCTTCAGTGTGTAACTTTTTTTTCCTGTTCAAGCTTCCTGTAATGATGAGCCTGCCATTTAGTTTTTCCAGCAAGGCTGTAAAACCCTGATCATTCAAATAGAAACTATATAGTTATAAAGAATATTGTTCCTCAGGACTGATATACTCAGTTTCTTTTTAGCCTTGGGGATGGCCACAAAAACTGTCTAGATTTATAGAGACCTTAGTTCTGATATCTTTCACCACAGGAAAAAAGACTTCTCCTGCTATTTTATGTCACCCGTGATTTACTTCCTCTTTCTATCACTTACATTTGTAGGTGCACAAGTAAGCCTGCTGCAAGAAGAAACATTTAGACTTCTCAATGGAGTCTCCAACACTTTATTTGAATAACGACAAGGAGGACACCAACCCCCAAATTTGAGGAGGCCCTGAAGATGAGATAGAAGAGGGGATGGCCCACAGTCCAGGGCTCTTCTTGTAAATTATTGCTCAGAAAACGTTCAGTTCCTTAAAGCAGACTTCATGCATGGTCCCTCACATTTTAGACTATGTCAGTGGCTTCCATTCCAAAAAAAGGCTGCTAGAATACTATATTGTGTCTGTTCAGAGACTTCCAATCTGGACACATTAGTATCCACCTTGGCTATAAAAAGCTTTCCACTTTCCAGAGCTATGCCTTTTATCCACCAGATGAGGAATCCAGGGTGGCTGACCGATTAAAGAAAGCTCTGCATTCATCCTCAGCATTTTTCTTCTTCAAGATGCTGTCTTATTTCAGCCATATAGTGAAGTTTTCTTAAGAAATATCAGTCAATATGAGCTACACCATAGAGAAGATGTCAGCTGGACCTATATAAAAACTGGTCTTGTCCCAGTCTCCAACTCTGTCCACATGGTCAACCCTACTGTGCATATGCCTTTCAATGCAGCTGACTGTTCACAAAGCGATGCAGTTTCTGGCATTACAGTATGTCGTTATTTCTCCCTTAGACGTATGTCAGCATGCCTGCCTCAGGCATACGAATTTTTGCAAGAAGATATGAAAGTATCTTGGTATCTCATAAGGCATGTTTGAAGGAGATGAAATAGTAGAGGATGACTTCAACTGCTGTTCCCAAAGATGCTTTCCTCACAAGACCTCAATACCAGATCCTTTCATGTTTATCAGACAGACACAAAGTGTGTTTTAGAGCTCCAAGATATTTACCTATTATACTGCGGTGGTGGTGCTGCGGTAGCGTTGCCACCTCACAGTAAGACGTTGTCCTGTTCGTTTCTCAGCTAGAGCATCTTCTGTGTGGAGACATGCATGAATGGGCGTACCTTTGTTGAAGGTTGTGCGTCAGGGCTGGCAACTTGGCACATAAAAATTGACTGCCTATCATTAGCGGACCGGAGTTCTGCTGTGGCGACCCCTAATCGGGAAAAGCCGAAAGACACAACTTGTACATAAAATTCCAAACCATTCAGTAGGATTATGCATTTCAGAGTTGAGGCAAGTGACTACCATCTCTGGATGCTTTAAATTGGTTTTACCTCTGCTCACCAGAGCCGGATCCAGCACTAGGCGACCAAGGTAGACACCTATGGCCCACTGGCTGGGAAATGATTTTCTTTAATTTAAAAAAAAAATACAAATTTCTTTTTAAGGGTGCTTAAGAACTCCATTTGCTTCTGGTCACACAGATGCAACAGATATTTGCAAACTGTTTATGTCATTGTCTTCTTCATCTGTGCAGCCTGTTGTATATGTCTTTGTCTTCCGTGTGCGGGGAATTTGAATATCAAAAACATTTGGGTTGCATACCCTAGACTGACAAGTAAGAGGTATGTGTACATGTCTGTGTGAGTGCATGCATCAATGAGCACATGGAATTTTAAACAAAGAAGGACTGTGGACCATGGATGGACAAGTAAGAGGTAAGTGTGTGTGTGTGTTTATATATAAGAGGTAGTTGAGCAGGGGTGTGTGTGTGTGTGTGTGTGTGTGTGTGTGTGTGTGTGTGTGTGTGTGTGTGTGTGTGTGTGTGTGTGTGTGTGTGTGTGTATGTGTGTGTATGTGTAACAGGTAGGTAGCATACCTCTCAACTGTCCAGATTTTTTTTTGTGATTATCTGAAAAATCATTGAGGATTAAAGTTACTAAATAGTGACAGACAGTTTCAGACTTCACATAGGTTCATAGGTTTATAGGTGTTTACTAGGCTAATTTCCAGTTCCTCATGTAACTGTCCAAGTTGCACTTGAATTGGGTTAGGGAGGATCTCTGCTTCACAAGAATGGGAGAGCCTGTTCCATATACAGGGTAGTCTCTGGGATATATACCTGTCTCTCCATCAGGTCCTACTTATATCACAGGCAAGGTTTAAGTCTTTAGAATGGGTAATTCTGGTGCTGTTTGTTTTGGGGATATGCCGGAGAGGTCCATCAGAGTGGGGTCTGTCAATGCCCTGTATGCCAGGCATAGATCTTCCCTCAAAAGGCTGTAGGAGACAGAACACAGGGATAGGGCCTTGAGGTAGTCTACATGGGAAATTTTACTTATGCTCTGTATTCTTTTAGTGAGGAACCTCTGTGAATGTTCCAAATTATTGGATATGCTTGGTTAGTTTCATACCAAATGGGGCATTGTACTCAATGACAGGTCTAATGAATGATGACTACAATGCAACAATGATTTCCTTGGACTTAGATGCCGTACCTTTGTTTATAAGTTGTTCAACATAGAATGATTTCCTCACCACTGTAAACACATGATGGTAAAAGGCTAGATTGCTATATATGTGTGTCCCTAAGTCCCTGACTACTGGGTCAACTCTAAGAAGTGTGTTGTCAGTATGATAGTTACCAGGGATGGATGACTTCCCAAAGGATACTATTATGCATTTCTTGGAATTTAGTTTTAGTCCATGGCTCTGACACCAGTTGTTTGTCTGTGTCAGGCCATCCTGTAGAACATTTGTGTCCATGTGAGATTCAATGACAGCTCCTAGTTTGCAATCATCTGCAAATTTAGTCAGTCAGAGAACACTGACATTGAACTTGACTTCAGAGAAGTAAATGCCAAAAAGAAGCAGTCTGAGGACTGATCCCTGAGGGACTTCACTTGTGACTAGCTTCTTTGTAGAGGTGAACTCCCCAATTCTAACTTTCTGGGTCTTGTCTGTGAGCCAGTTGGCTATCCAACGGGTAACGTATGAGTTTGTACCTAACCCCTTGCATTTGTCAACAATGCCTGAGTGGGCTATTGTGTCAAATGCCTTGGCCAGGTCATGGTAGGCAGTGTGAACCATTTTTCCCTCATCCATTGCTTTGGTTACCTTCTCAAAGATGTCCACCAGGTTGAGTAGGCATGATCTGCCCTTGACAAAACCAAACTGGGTTGAGTCCAGTGTCTTGAGGTTTACTATATTTCTATTGATCATTTCCATGATAATTCATTCTATGGCTTTACATATATGACTAGTGAGACTTATGGGTCTGTAGTTTCCAGGGTCTGTAGATGGCCCACCTTTGTGCAGAGAGGTGACTGTTGCTGTTCTCCGTTCATGAGGCATGAAGCCTATTTGGAGGCTACAGTTAAATAGTAATTCCAGAAGCCTTGATAGGCCATGTTTCATGTTATTTGGAAGGCATCCTGGGATATTCTGTGGGGCCCACTGATGCAGTTGTCTTGGTCTTAGAGAGACCATTAAGGACCTGTTCTCTAGAGATAGTAGGGGGTGTAATATTTGATGGTATTTCTCAGGGAAGGTTGAGGGGGAGAGAGGGGTAAAGCTGGAGCTGAATTTATCATCCAGGAGGTTTGTTATATCTTTTGGCTCAGTATAGCTGGATTCATTTACGATAATCTCTGTACCTAATTGTGTATTGCCTTTGAGGTTGCAGACATAGCTAAAGAATGCTTTGTGGTTGTCCTTGGCCTGGGAGGCCAAATTTTCCTCAAATTTGGATTTGATACACTTTATTTGTCCTCTGAGTTGTTTGTTTAGTTTGATGAGAATGTTTTTATCCAGCTGGATTCTGCACCTCTTAATTTTTGCTATGATTTTCTTCCTCCTGTTATACAGCCTATTGATTTTGTAATTCTACCAGGGTGGCTTGTTTTTGAGTTAATTCTGTACTTCTTCCTGGTGGGTACAGCTGCCTCTATGTAGTTATTGACATGCTTGTACAGGGTTTCTGTGAACAGTTCTGCACAGGCAGCAGTGTTCTCAAGGTTTATGGGAGCTTGCAATTTTGCCAGGTTATCACTTAATAGCAGGAGGTTAGCCTTAGAGTATTTCCTGAATATTCCAGGTTTAGCTGGGGGTCCGGGATTTACTTTTACTTCAATAGAGACCATTTTGTGGTCTGACCTTACTAGGAAAGACACTGCAGTCAAAGGTGTGCAGCACTCTCCCATATTAGTGAGGACAAGATCCAATATTGTTGCACCCCTGGTTGTTGTATTGACTATTTGGTCCAGGGAGTTTGCGTTTACAAATTCCACGAATCTCTGTGCCTGTATGTTTGGTGTTGTATAGGATACCCAGTTAACAGTGGTGTAATTAAGTCACCCATTAGTATGGTATTGGATTAGATGGTTAGTGTTTCTAATGAGTTTCAATATATGGTATGGGTTTCCTGGGTCATAGAGGGGGACCTTTTGCTTGCAAGGAAGTGGTATTGGATTTTGCCTGTGATGATTTGAACATGGAGCAGGTGAAGTGCATTGTCCTGTTTAACCAGCCTTGAAGTATATTTATTTTTGACATACATAAAGACACATCCACCTTTAGTCCCTGCCTGTGAAGTTGCTGATCTAAATGTGCGGAAGGCATTATAACCTTGCACTGCTGGTGTTGTCTCTGCAGCTTTAAACCATGTCTCAGTGACTGCACAGATGTCAGCATTCTCTGGGGTGAAGAGAGCTTCTAGAGAGTGAAGTTATTTGTTTATACTCCTAGCACTGAGCAGTAATACCTTTAGATTTTCTTCATTTTGATTTGCTATGTCGGAAGTGCCTTCAGTTTGGCATTGCCTAAAAAAGGCATTATGGGGAAGACAATGTTATAGCTAATATTCAAAAACCTAGAGGGGAGTGGTGCAGACGATCCCTGGCAAAGCAGAGTGGTCTGCTGACCATCTTCTTCCATGCTGACAAATATTGCACTCCCTTAGAATGATACCAGAAACTTAACCAATTATTAAAGCCAATTATCTTTTGTTCATATTGTGGCATCATCCTTGTAGAAGGTAAAATGCTGCTAAGTGTTAGGTTCATACCAGCTTGAGACACATTCGGAGAACTCCATGATGTCTCTCTTCATATAGTCTAGGGAGGTACATCTCAGGTCATTTATTCCCACATGAACTATGACTGAGTCATATTGGTACTTGTGGTCCAATGACCTGAGTGCATGTGTAATGTGGCTGATCCTTGCCCCTGAAAATCAACTGACCCTGACTTTCTCCTTACTCACCCTGGTGAGAGGGACATCAGTGTGTCTCATGATGGAGTCTTCAATGACTAGAATGTTGAATTGTGTGGTGGCTTGCCTTATGAGCTTAGAGTTAGAGGCTCCATGAGATGTAGCTCTATGTGTTGATGTTAGTGTTCTTTTGAAAGAGTGCATTTGGAGCTCCTGAGGGTATTTGTTATGTGTACTTTGTCTAGGAGGTCTTTCTGGTTTAGGAAGGTTACATTTAAGTGCCTCAGCATATGTGGGTCAATATGTCTGCTTTCAATTTAGTGTAATGTATGCAGAGTATGTACTACCGACAACCTGATTGACATTAGGAGTACATTTATGTGAGAGCTTTGCCTCCAGTGACATTGTGTAAATACATCTCTCACATACCATATCAGTTTGTTTGAGAATTAGCTGGCCGACAGTAAACATGAAGCAATTTCTACATTGTCTCAGGATGCCCATATCTATCAAGCTGGTAATGGAGACAGTGGGAAAGTTCATATCCATGGCAACAGACCCTTTTTTATTGATTAGACAGTTGGAGTGAGAATATCAATTAACGTATGGAGTATCAGATTTGCAACTACAGGGACAATGCTTGCCACTGCAAACTAGTTTTCCTGTGTGCAACTAGGTATTGAAGAAATTTCAATCTTGCTTTTACAGGAAAAATGTCACTCAAGGGGTCTACGTCTGTGCAGAGCACTGCCAAACACTTGAGGGGAAACTAATATGTAGATCCTGAAATTGTAAGGATGAAGTATTTAGGCAGCTATTCTAAATTTAGAAACAAATCAAGCAGTACTTACTGAAAACAAAAAATTAGCTTGTCAAGAATGATGAAAAGGGGGGAGTTGCATGAATGGGTACTGCCTAGCTACTACTAATGCTGGTCTCACCACAGCTTCACTCTTCTGGGATACAATGCTCCTTTGATCCTTCTGTCACCAGAAGCAAAATGTTAGCACCAATCCCAAGATAGGAAGCAGGCCACAACCTGCTTAGTGATCCACAGTCTTGTCCCATTGATGCAAGGGTCTGTAGGCCTTTTGTAGCCTCTACCTTGGAGATACCTTGCAATGCAACCAGACCAATTAGGAACGTTAAGCACATACACTCACTGTCCAACCAGAAACCATCAGGAATCAGTGCAGTCTCCTCCTTATCTCACCAGGAACTTAATATAAGCACAAATTCTGAGTTACCATCTATAAAGAAGTTATTAGGCTTTCTGGTGATTAGCATTCTCCAGGAAATAATATCCCTGTGCACTTTATCTCACCAGGAGAACACAGAAGCACTAATCCCAAAATGACTACTGAGAGTCAGAACTGGTGGTCTTGCAATAGAGTTTAAAGGTAAGATAAGTAAGGTAAGATCCCTGAAAGATGCATCCACTCACAACTGCTCCAATATCTTACCACCAATAATGTACTAGAAAACTCCTAACACGGTTTCAAGTCCAATAATCAGGTCCAATCACAGCACTTCTCAGCTTCACCAATACCATCCATCAACTCAGAAATAGTGGTAAAATAGTCTCTGCAGTCTTTCTGGACATGTCCAAAGCCTTTGATAGAGTCTTACACCCTAAATTATTATCTGGTCTTTCCAAACTGAACCTAAACCCCTCTGTGCTCCAGTGGTTCCAAAAACTATGTAGATGGCCACCTACAATGTAAACTGCCAACATGTCCTCTCCCCCCTCTTCCTGTCTCATTAGGAGTTCCACAGGGTTCAATTCTTAAGCCACTACTCAGTAGCATTTTTACAAATTACCTAAATACACATATTCTATCCGCCTCATTAATTCAATATGCAGATCACTCAGCACTTGTATGTACTGCATCTACCTTATAACATCTTCAACATATAACCCAAAAGTCCTTCTCAGACACTGAACTATTGCTAACAAACCATCAACTCATACTTAACCTCAATAAAACAAAGCTTATGATCTTCCAACCATCCAACCCATGAGATCCTCTTTCCCTCCGACCTCTTTCTTCATCACTGCTTGTAACAATGCAATAATCACTCCTGCATCAGGTTTCTAGGTGTCACAGCTGATAATAACCTAAGATATGACCTACACATATCACAAACAATTAAGACAGTTCATAAAAATGAGTAATTTATATAGAAACAAAAAGTATCTAACTAATACTTCTAGGGTAGCCATTGCTAGAACCCACCTCCTATCAACTCTCCTGCATGCCTCTTCAATTCTCATTAACGTTAAAAAGACAGACTTAAAGAAACTAGAAACATGCTATAATAAAAGAGCTAAATTTTCCAGTGACTGTCCACATTACACCACCATTGTCACAGCTTAAAAAAACTCTCCTGGTTAGAACTACTACAACTTTTATCCTACAATCAATTAACCATGGCACACAAACTATTATACCAGTTCGACAAAATTCCTGTTCTACTAAACATTCTTCAACCCCATACTACCATCCAAAACCAACACTCATCAAATATTTCACTAATACAGGTGTCCAAATCCAACAACAAGGCAGGTGACTCTCTATTCTCCCACCAAGTAGCCAAGATATGGAACTCACTTCCTCATACCATTAGGACCACTATCAATACCAACCAGTTTAAAAGTGCTCTGAAAAGCTTTCTTAATGCTTCTTAGCTTTGCTCCTGTTCTAGTCCAGGCTAAGTTGCTATAAGAAGGCCTGCTCATGCTGATCCTTTTTCTCTGACTACTTTTAAATCTTAGCTCTTCTTTGTTAATGTATAATTTTCTTCCTTGTTGTTAATCACCTTATGTATTTTTTCAGTTGTTATGATAGCCTGATGCACTGCGTACATTGTATATTTCTACTATCTCTATTCTTATATTGTGAAACAGAACTATTCATATCATATTGTATATATATCAGCTGTAACAACAAAGTATGTATCTTATGTATTGTCATATGTGGAGATCATAATTTATGCATTTGATGCATTTTTGTTAAATGTAGAGCTTTTCTTCCCAGGCATCTTCTGAAAATAGGTATTCATCCCATTCGGACTTTCCAAGTAAATACATGTAAAATAAAATAAATAAATAAATAAATAAGATGAAAAAAAATGGGTTAATATCCTAAACACTGCAGTGTGCACTAAGCAGTTAGATATGAAAGAGGGTAACTTAAGTTTTATCTGTCTAAGTGGAGAGCCACTAATTTTAAAAGAGGATGATAGATTGAAAGGGGGTGGGCACTTTGTATTCTTATTCTGTGGAATACAGTGGAGTGGCAAAAAAATGTAAATAGTTGTCAGGGGTAATTTCACAAAATGATACTTCTAAGCATACTCACACAAGCCAGTGAAAGAGGAGAGGGAAGGAGATATGTGGTCAAATTAACATAAGGGGAAGGCAACTAGAAAAACAGTTGTGTTTAAGAACACAACAGCAACATGGTGGGAGGGTGGAAAAATCTCTGTCTGACTTACAAGAGACACAGCTGTGGTCTCTTTAGAACAGACAGTGTGTATGTACCTTTAGAAAGCATTTCCAGATGTAAGCACATGCATATAAATAATGAGCACGTGCAAGCAGCATTGCCATTTTGAGAGAACAGCCAGAGTGTTAACATGTATAAGTGTGGTAGTCAGTCTGCTTGTAAGCTTATTTAAGTTTAAGTTGCAAAGTCTCATGCCTGATGTGTTTGCTTGTAATAAAGCTGCTTGAACTGAACCCACAACCGCTTGCCTGTTTTATCCTGACCGGACGAGTGACATGCTGTCAGAACTGGGATTGAGAGAGCAACTTTTTCAAGCCATGAGGTGCAGAGTTGAAGGTGAAGGCAGATTAAGCTGGCTGAGTGAAACAGAGCTCAGACAAATAAAAAAGGGCCAGAAACAAACTTAAGGTAAAAGAAAGCCTGCACAAATGATTTATTTGGCACATAAAATGAAATGGAGCATTTGTAAGGCACAAAATGCATTATTAATCGAACGAGTAGCACAGAACATTATTAATCAAACAAAAGGCACAAAAACATTATTAATTAAATGAAATGCTTGAAACCATGCTATTTGATAAAACTAGCAGAGATATTCACATGGGGGTCAGAATTACCTTTGGTTTGTAGAACGACCATGTTTAAAGTTAAATGGGCACAAGAAAAGTATAATGAGCATGATAAGAAATTAAAAGGACATAAGGAGTATAATAAAAGGGCAAATTAAGCTTAAAGCACAAGTTGACTGCATGCTTTTTAGTAAAAGTCCGTGTCTGAGCACAAACTACTATTTTGCATTGACCGATGCCATTCAATGCATAACTAGAGTTGTTCAAAGTATCTCAGAGTGTGTGCTTTATTACGGTGTAATTATTTCAAAGAGTTTGCTATGTACAAAGTACAGTTATTTTGCAAAGTGCAGTCAAAGTACAGCCATTTTGAAAAGTTTCTTGTGATGTGTGCATTTATTCACAGAGTGCCATGATTTCAAAGTGCTCTTTACACTGTACAGAGTTATTTCACAAAGTCCACTGATTTTGAAAGGTTCTTGTGCTGTGTACAGTTTATTTGCAAAGTGCATTCATCTCAAAGTATTTCTTACTCTGAGATTTTTCTGCTGTGTACAGTTTATTCACAAAGTACAGCCATTTTGAAGTATTTCTTACACTGATAAAGAGTGGTTTCACATAGTACAGTGATTTCAAAGCATTCTTGTGGTACAGAGATTTATTTGGCAAAGTGCAGTTATTTCAAATAGTTTGTTGTGCTATTGGGCATAATTACAAGTAATGGCATACAATTTTGGCATATATATTTATGTGTGTATGTTTGTACATAATTTCAAGCACCTTCACTACTGTGTGTTGATATGGCAGAGGCATTTCACAGACCTAGCCCACTTGTGTTTGACCATAATATAGCTGCAAATTAGAGAGTATTTGAGCAGGAATACAATATTTTCATACAAGCTGCTTTTTCTGTACAAGGGTATTCATTTTGTTATCTTTGCTGGGTCAGAGGCTAGTGAAAGAGAGTGTTCATTTGTGCATGCACCAGCAGTATATGCAGGAGAGGGGGGAAACCGCCATATTGTGGTACTGGCTGAATCAAGCGAGGACCCTGAGTGCTTGAAACATAAATGTAGAGAAATGTGCAATCCCCAAGCAAATGTTACATTAGAGAGGCACTTATTTTATACAATAGATCAAAAGCCAGGTGAAACTTTTGCAGCTTATATCACTGAATTGAGAAATAAGGCCAAAACCTGCAGAACTGGTTACTTCAGAGATGAGTTAATAAAGGACAGGCTTGTATGTGGTGTTAATAATGCTGCAGTGTGAAAGATTTTGCTTCATGGCAGTGTTTTAATGTTAAGCAAAGCCATTGGGATTTGTCAAATCCACGAGCTCACAGAAAGGCACACACGTATGCTTGCAAGTGATAAGAGAATGGGTTCAACAGCCTCTAGAGCAAGTGTAGACAGCATGCAGCACATGGCAAACAGAAACAGGCCTAAGCACATGGCAGATGCAACCTGGGAAACCCTGTAGCCTCCTAACAAGTTCCAAGACTATCTCAGTAAAAAGGGCATGCTCAGTGCATTATAAGGGTGAGTCAGCAAAACCCAAGTGAAGTCTTATTGTTAACTGTTGTAATTGTGGTTCCAATCATGAGTCTAAAAGACAGAAGTGCTTAGCATTTGGTCAGCAATGCCACAAGTGTAAAAAAATGGAATCACTTTCAAAAGTTTTGTAAATCAAGCAAGCCTCATTCAGTTATTAAGAAAGGTCACTCAAAAAAGCAAGTTGACTCTGTAAGAAACTGCAAAACTACTTTCTATATAGATGGTGTATCAGTGGTCAGTGAGAAGGTTAATGCAGTCGATTTGTTGGCAAAGAATGAAGCATTTTGTACTGTCCTGATCAATGGCAAGCCCACAGAGCTCAAAGTAGACACTAGTTCAAAGTGTAATGTAATGTCAGCAGAAACATTTGCTAAAGTGAGGGCTGGTGAGCAACTTAATTTGGCCAGTTGTGTGAAGCTTGTTGTTTACGGAGGTGAAGAGACCCAGACCAAAGGCTCAGTAGTGCTTTTATGCTATTCTGCTGGTAACAGTTACAGTTTGCAATTTAATGTAGTCAGAAGACCTGTGCAGTCATTATTAGGTGTCAGAGACAGTTTGAGAATTAAACTGCTTTCTTTTACCAAAGAAGTCCATCATGTAAGCACATGTCCCAGTTCCAGTTTCAGTGATGCAATTTTTCTGAGTATGCTGATGTTTTCAATGATAAGTTAGGCAAACATCCAGTTGTGTACTCCATGAAAGTAGACCCAGAGGCCAGTCCAGTGGTCAGACCAGCAAGAAGAGTTCCAATAGCTATGCAGGACAAAGTCATGGTCCATTTAGACAAAATGGTGCAGCAAGTGTGATTTGTCCAGTCACAGAACAAACTGAGTGGGTGTCTTCCATGGTATCTGCTTATAAGAAAAATTCAGATGAAATCAGAATATGCATTAACACAAGAGACTTGAACAAGTCATTAAAAAGACCTCATCATCCTATGCGTACAGTCAAGAGATTGCCACCCTCATGCCAGATGCCACTGTTTTTTTGTCTTACATGCAAAGAGCTCATTTTGGCAAGTAATGCTTTTTCACAAATCTTCAGTACTAACTACATTCAGTACCCCATTTGGTAGATACAGATTCCTCAGGATGCCTTTTGGAAGAAATTCTGCCAGTGAAGTCTTTCAGCATGCAATGGAGCAAATTTTTTCAGGCTACTCATGTGCAATAATAGTTGATTTACTGGCTGTAGGCAATGGTGAATCAGAGCATGACAGAAACCTTAAGAAAGTTCTTGACAGAGCGAGTGAAGTGAATTTAAAGTTCAATCCTCTGAAATGTAAATTCAGATTATCAGAAGTTACTTATGTAGGTCATTTATTTACCAGTACAGGCCTAGGATCAGACCCTTCTAAACAAGCAGCCATTCTTCAGATTACAGCTCCAGACAGTGTTCAAGCCCTACAGCATTTTCTTGGTATGTTTAACTATTTGGGCAAATTTATCCCTGATGTTAGTGAGTCATCTGTGCCTTTAAGAGAGCTGATATGCAAAAATGTTGCCTGGTGATGGCTAGAGCAACACCAGAGAGCATTTGATAACCTCAAATAGCAAATTGCCAAACAACCTACATTAAGGTACTATGATGTCCACATACCAGTAGTTCTTTCCTGTGATGCTTCAAAGTACAGCCTTGGTGCAGCTATTCTTCAAGAGGGTAGACCTGTTGCCTACATATCTAGAACTCTTACCCAAACTGAGTGCAGTATGCTGTAATTGAGTAGGAACTTTTGGCAATTGTGTTTGCATGTTTGAAGTTCCATGATTATATTTATGGTTGAGCTATCCAGACTAAAACTAACCACCAACCTGTAGTCACTATTTTAAAGAAGCCGATGCATTCGGCTACAGCAAGACTACAATGAATGATGCTCAGATTGCAAAAGTATAATTTGAAAAATGGTCTATACAAAATACAAACTTCTTTATCTGGCTGACACCTTATCCAGATTACCCAGAAATACCATGGAACAGCTTGATGCAGTGAATTTTGACTTTGATGTCATGGAAGTGTATAATTTTTCTACCACAAGACTAGATGAGCTAAGAGATCATACAAAGAATGACCCAATTTTGCAAAAGCTCAACCACTTCATCAATGTAGGATGGCTGTCAAAGCAATACTGTGTACCCCATAGAAGTACAACCTTATTTTCCATACAGAGATGCTAATGGAAGATGGTATCATTTTCAACAGTCCAAAAGTTATTGTTCTTACTTTCTTACAAAGTGAATACATTCAGATTTTGCATCGTGGTCACCCAGGTTCAGATTCTACCAAAAGAAGGGTGAGAAGGCTAGTATTTTGGCCTTCTCTATCAAAAGACATTGATAAAGAGCTTTCTTCCTGTTCAGTATGCAACAGTACTAAGTCGCATTGCAAAAAGAGTTACTTCAGCTAAGCCAAATTCCTGAACTACCTTGGTCAACAGTAGCCACTCACATATTTGAGTGGAACAATCACCATTACTTAGGGTTGTCAGACTCTTATTCGGACAGGTTTGAGATTGATTTGCTACCTAACCTAACATCCATTGCTGTTATTACTAAAATGAAACATCATTTCTCAGTCCATAATAGTCCACACAAATTTATTTCTGACAACGGTTCTCAGTTTACCAGTCAATTGTTTCAGAGATTTGCAAACGAGTGGGACTTTATCAATGTTACTAGTAGTCCTGAATATCCACAGTCAAATGCCTTGCTGAACGTGCAGTATAGAGTGCAAAGCAATTGCTAGAGAGGTCAACACATGACAATGCCAGTATCTTCTTGGATTTACTTAATCTCAGAAATATACCCAGTGACAACCTACTTGGCTCGCCTGCTCAGAGACTTCTATCTAGGCAAACCAGAACAACCTTGCCTATCAGTTCTAGTTTGTTGATGCCTAATGCTAAAAACAACAGAGCAATCAAAGCCCAACTTTTTAAGAAATGTTCTTTTCAGAAGTCCAGCTATGAAAAATGAGCAGATTTCTTCATCCGTTAAAAGAAACAGAGACGGTGATGATGCAAATGGTGAAAGGCTTTGATTGAATTGGTCAAGTGAGAGGTATATGTGCTGAGCCAAGATCCTACTTAGTGGAATCTAAGGATATAGAATACAAGAGAAACCACAGACATCTTCCTGCATCATAAATAATATTGCAGCATTGTACCTGTGATACAGACTCTAGATCTCAGAGCAACCCTGACAATGTTCATACTGAAAAACATATCTCAGTATCCATTCCCATTCCTGACAATTTCCCAGTTGTCCACAAAGCTGAACATTCCTTGAAGACAGTCCACGTTGCTAGATCCAATTCTGACTTTATGTTGCACAATCAGGTTGTATTTCTAGACCTAGTGTAAAATACACAGCAACCTGGACATGATTGTTTTATATGTGTCTAATTCTGTATGATTGCATATCAAAGAATTAGTTCTGTATAATTGCATGTCAAAAGATAATTTCTGTAAATTGCATGTCACTGAATACTATCACTTAGTATATGATCTATTTCTCAAAGAATTATTCGGTTTCTGCCTTATACAAGTGTTACATTTTAGATTATTTTCTGCTTAAACTCTGAGTATTGGCCAGCTAAGACCTACATGCAATCAACTGGAAGTATAAGTGAATTTAAGTAAATCTTTATCTGCACTTTTTTCAAATAATACAGCATTTAAATTGATTTATCTGTGTTGCATGAAATACTATCTAGCTGGAAGTTGTGGCTCTGTTTTTTCAGTTAATGCTTGTTAGAATTCCTGCATAGCCAGTGATAAGTGGGGGTAGTTCACTTCATTGTTATTCAGTTTCTGCCTTATATAAGTGGTACATTTTGGAATATTTTCTGCTTAAACTCTGAGCTGTGGCCAGCTAAGACCTACATGCAATCAACTGGACGTATAAGTGAATTTAAGTAAATTTTTATCCATGCTTTGTTCAAATAATACAGCATTTAAATTGATTTATTTGTGTTGCATGAAATACTATCTAGCTGGAAGTTGTGGCTCTGTTTTTTCAGTTAATGCTTGTTAGAATTCCTGCATACCCAGTGATAAGTGGGGGTAGTTAACTTCATTGTTATTCAGTTTCTGCCTTATATAAGTGGTACATTTTGGATTATTTTCTGCTTAAACTCTGTGCTTTGGCCAGCTAAGACCTACATGCAATCAACTGGACATATAAGTGAATTTAAGTAAATCTTTATCTTCACTTTTTTCAAATAATACAGCATTTAATTTGATTTGTGTTGCATTGAATACTATCTAGCAGGAAGTTGTGGCTCTGTTTTTTCAGTTAGTTTCCCACCCACCTTCCCTGCTTTTGTTTTGGTGTTAATCTTGGTAGCTTTGAAACTGCCCGCCCCTCTTGTAAATTTGCATTTGGATACTCCTCCTGGGCCCATTTCATTTGCTCACTCAAAAAAAAAATTGCACTTTTTAAATCTGCTTTTAGTCATCTAAACACATCTTGTGTTTCTTCCTACTTTATTACTTTATTTTGCTTTTGCGTCATCTTAAAAGTACTCAATTGTATTTATTACTGCTTGGTGTAACTATCATTATAAGCCTTTTGGTTTAAGCACTTGGGCTTCAGACCAGTTGTTTTACATTAAGAAGGTTTGTGGTCTGCACTGTTGTGGCAGGCCAGATAGCTTACATCCTTCTAAGTTGGGAACTGCAGATTGAAGGCTCAGTGTCTGTTATTCTAAAAGTGTATTAGTTCTGGTTTAAGCAATTGGGCTTCAGGCCAGTTATTTTACATTAATAAGGTTCATGGTCTGCACTCTTGTGGGAGGAGAGGCTGGACTCTACCCTTCTGAGCTGGAAATTTCTGGTTAAAGGCTTATAGTGCCTGCATATTTGAACTGTTTCTTACTGAAATTGGTGTGCCTTGTTTGCTGTAGCATAAACTAGATCCAGGTCTGCTGAATCTTGCTTTGTTTGTATAACTTGAGCACTAATCCAGGCCTTCTTAAAAGTATTCAATTGTATTCATTACTGCTTTGTAGTAACCTGATTAAAGTGTAGCTATCATTCTAAGCCTTTTGGATTAAGCACTTGGGCTTCAGACCAGTTGTTTTACATTAAGAAGGTTTGAGGTCTGCACTGTTGTGGCAGGACAGGTAGCTTACACCCTTCTGAGTTGGGAACTGCTGATTGAAGGCTCAGTGTCTATTATTCTAAAAGTGTATTAGTTCTGGTTTAAGCACTTGGGCTTCAGGCCAGTTATTTTACATTAAGAAGGTTCGTGGTCTGCAATCTTGTGGGAGGAGAGGCTAGACTGTGCCCTTCTGAGCTGGGAATTTCTGGTTAAAGGCTTATAGTGCCTGCATATTTGAACTGTTTCTTACTGAAATTGGTGTGCCTTGTTTGCTGTAGCATAGACTAGATCCAGGCCTGTTGAATCTAGCTTTGTTTGTATAACTTGAGCACTAATCCAGGCCTTCTTTTTTGAAGAAGGTTTCCCTGCACCCCAGTGGCAAGAGTGCGCAGTTAGAACTTGTCTGATTGAAGACTACAGGAACAGGCAGAGTTTTGAGAATTTTTGCTGGTTAATTGGGTAATTTGTTTAAAAGCCTTTTCTGATTGCTTGTAGTCATCTAAAGCAGTTGTAAGTGTATTTTTTACTGTTTGTAGTCGTTTAAAGCTGTTTAAGTGTATTTTTTTACTGTTTTTTGCCTTATCTTTTAATTTTTTTTCCTTGTTTCCCACCTTTCTAGTGCTGAATTCAGGGCTGTGTTACAATTTTCTGAGTTGCCCATACCTTACTTGGATAAAGGGAGGTTTCTCTGTTCACCTGTGAGAGAGGGAAGTTTGAGCAGCCATCTGTCCCTGGAGGAGTGGTTCCAGCCCAAAAGTTAGTTTATAGGCCATTCTGGGCTAATTTCTATCTCTTTCATTTCCCTGCTGTAAAAACCGTGTTTGCACAGTTTTGCACGTCTGGGCAGCACTGGTTAGCTAGGGCTAAATTTATCCCGGCTCCACCAAGTCTCCTATTCAGTTTTTCCCTTGAAAGTAGTCTAACTCACAACCTAAGCACTTAAAAAGCATCCTACATTCCAGCACTTGCTCAGACCTAATAGCAAGCACTAATATACCCCGACACAGCAGAGCAAGGCTCATTATTCACCCCTCACCAACCAAGTGACTAAGCAGCTCACCCTACTATTCAGGCATGACCAAAGGGCAATTTCAGGTATACTCTCCAGTCCAGCTGGTGAACCTGGGTATCCTGAGGCAATGTTACAACTGCCTCATGTACACAGACAACCCTCTCCTCCTACCACAAAACATTAACATATGCGAGAGATGCAATTATATAGCTAAATTGGAGGCTAAGCTCTCTCCACCCAAGACTGGAACAGGCAGTCATGAGGAGAAGGTTAACACTTGCACCACACCTCCAGCCTCACACCGACATACTAAACCAGCACTGGCAAAAAATACACATAAATACAAAAAAATCATACTCTGAGGCTCTAAATAAAAATCTGCAAAAGCATCACAGACCTCCAAAGCAGGCACCCAAAAAACCTGCACCTCCCATCACAAACCAGACAACACATAAAACACAAAATCAGTGTGCCGCACAATAACAGCCCTTAAGGTGAAAAAACATACCTAACACACTAGTAATAGCCAACTCTATAGTCAGACATACTGACATCCCACTCACTAGGCTGGACAAGGAGAAGGTTACTGTTATCTGCCTGTCGGGAGCCAGAATCCGCCACATAACACAAGCACTCAGGTCACTCCAGAACAAGTGCAAATATGACTCTGTCATTGTTCATGTTGGTGTGAATGACCTGAGATGTACCTCCCTGGACTACATGAAAAGAGACATGGAAGAGCTCTCTGATCATGTAGCCCAGGCAGGTATGACCTTCACCCTGAGTAGTATCCTGCCCGCACCAAGAATGATACCGCAGTATAAAGAAAAAATTATCAATTTCAACAATTGCCTAAGCTTCTGGTGTCATTCAAAGGGGATCCAGTGTCTGTCAGCCTGGAACGACATGCTCGACAAGCCTCATTGCTTTACAAGAGACGGCTTGCACCTGTCACCCCTAGGCTTTCGAATACTGGCCAAGGCTCTTGCTGCCCCCATAGTGCCTTTTTTAGGCAAGGCTCAAAAGTCAAACCCACCTCCATAAACAGCACAAATAAAAAAATGAGGGTTATGCTACTCAACGCCAGGAGTTTAAATCTCAAAATGCACGTGCTCAAAGCACTCTTCAGTATGGAGAACATCGATATCTGTGCAGTAACTGAAACCTGGTTCAAGGCTCCACAGAGCACCCCAGCACTACTGGGCTACAACTCATACCACAAATTTCAGCCACAGAACATGGACCGAAAAACAAAAGGAGTGGGTGTATCCATATTCATCAAGGATACCTACACCTCCAGGTTAGTGGCACAGCATGATACCTCTGAGATGATCCATGTGCAACTAACATCAGGCAAATCTGCAGTGCAAATTGTGGCCTGCTACAGATCACCCACCATGACCGAGGACCACCACTCTGCCTTTCTGGAGACACTGGAAAACATGAAGGTCCTACTGAACACCCTGATATTGGGCGATTTCAATTACCCTACCATTAACTGGGAAAACTACTCAAGTACAAACTCAAGGGTCCAGCCCCTTCCTGGAATTTATCAACTCAAATGCCCTGGATCAGCTGGTAAACTCCCCGACCAGAGGTGAAAACATGGCTTTGTAAGTCAGGCAGAGATCACCTCTGAATAAACGATATGCCACTGACTACAGCCAGAGTTTTTCAGTCAGGCTGCATAGGACATATGTTTGAGGCCAGTAATTCTCTTGATAAGGTACTTTTGTAGTGTCTCCAGCTGTTGGAAGTGTCTTGTGAGGTACATCCCAAATGGGGCATTGTACTCTATGATGGGTCTGATGAGTGACGAGTAGAGGAGCACTATAACCTCTTTATTTCTAGATGCAAACCATTTAGTAATTAGATGGGCTACATAGAAGGATTTCCTCACTACTTTGGCAATATGATTGTCAAAGGAGAGATTACTATCTACCTGGGTCCCCAGATCTCTTATTACCTCTTCTGTATTAAGGGCACTGCCACCTATGTGGTAATTCATGGGTGTTTTGTTTTTCCCAAACGGGATGACTATGCATTTTTTGGCATTTAGCTTGAGGCCATGACTTTGACACCAGGTGTCCGTTTTAGTAAGGCCCTTCTGGATGATATCCGTGTCAGCCAGAGAGTCAATTATGGCTCCCAGTTTGCAGTCATTGGTGAACTTGGTTAGCTATAGTCCTTCTGTGTTTGCCTGTACTTCTGAGAAGTATATGCTGAACAGTAGGGGTCCCAGGACCGAGCCTTGCGGGACACCACTTGTAACTGGTTTACAGTCGGACCTGGAGCCCACTATTCTTACAGTGTGAGTCCTGTCTGTAAGCCAGTTGGCAACTCATCTTGTGATGTAGGTGTTTATGTTTAGGCTGGTGAGTTTTTCTGTAATATCAAGTGGGGAATGGTGTTGAAAGCCTTGGCAAGGTTAAGGTAGGCTGTGTGAACCAACTTTCCCTTGTCTATGGCCTTGGTGACTGTCTCGAAGAAGTCAACCAGGTTTAGTAAGCATGATCTGCCCTTAACAAAGCCAAACTGGGTCAGGTCAAGTGTTTGGAGGGTCCCAATGTTTTTGTTAATGAGTTCCATGATGATGCACTCCATAGCCTTGCAGACCAGGCTAGTCAGGCTTATGGGGTGATAGTTACCGGGGTCAGTTGTGGCCCCACCTTTGTGGAGTGGAATAACAGTTGCTGTGCACCATTCTATGGGCACATAGCCTGTGGAGAGGCTGAGGATGAACAGCATGTTTAGGTGGGGGTTGGTTCGTTCTGTAGTTCATGCAAGACACAGCCTGGGACACCATCTGGCCCCACGCTTTGGCTTTTGAAAGGGCTATTTTCACCTGTGCGTCTGTGATTTCCAGGACACTACACTTTTCCGGTATTATTGTGGGCCCTTTTGGGGGTGAGAGTGGGGGGTGAAGTTTGAACTGAATCTATCTGCCAGGGTGTTGGCAATATCAGTAGGTTCAGTATATTTTGTGCTATTTTGCTATAGTTCAGTGCATATCTGTGAGTTTCCACTTAGATTCTTAACATAGCTAAAGAAGGCTTTGTGGTTATCTTTTGAATCCTTGGCTATTTTTCTTTCGAAGTTAGCCTTGGATGATTTTATGAGGAACCTTAGTTTCTTACTGATACTGATCAGGGATGTCTTTCCTTCTTTGGATTTGCTTTTTTTCTGAACTAGTTTCCTCCTTCTATTGTATAGCCTGTTTATGGCAGGGGTCCACCAGACTGGTTTCCTTCTCTTAGAGGAATGAGTCTTGGTTTTGCTAGGGATGGCATGATCCATACATCCTTGTAGGTGCTCGTAGAGTGCATTTGTAAAGGTTTCTGAATCTTGGGCAGTGTTATCCTTTAGTGTGGGAGCTGTGAAACTTACAGTCACTGTCTTAAGTAAGGTGAAGTTTGCTTTAGAAAAGTTTTTTACTGTGGTTTCCTTAGTTGGGGGTGGTGGTAGGGTGTGGACATCCAAAGTGATTAGTTTATGGTCTGATCTAACCAGTGATGGGTTGACCTCTGGTGTGGAACACCTGTCACCCATGTTTGTGAATATGTTTTCACCTCTGGTAGGGGATTTTACCAGCTGATCCAGGGCATTTGAGTTGATGAATTCCAGGAAGCACTGGGCCTGGGAGTTTGCACTCGAGTAGTTTTCCCAGTTAATGGTAGGGTAATTGAAATTGCCCAATATCAGGGTGTTCAGTAGGACCTTCATGTTTTCCAGTATCTCCAGAAAGGTGGAGTGGTGGTCCTGGGTCATGGAGGCTGATCTGTAGCAGGCCACAGTTTGCATTGCAGATTTGCCCGATGTTAATTGTACATGGATGATCTCAGAAGTGTCATGCTGCACCACTAACCTGGAGGTGTAGGTATCCTTGATGAATATGGATACACCCCCCCTTTTGTGTTTCGGTCCATGTTCTGTGGCCGAAACGTGTGGTACGAGTTGAGCTCTGTAGTGCTGGGGTGCTCTCTGGGGCCTTGAACCAGATTTCAGTTACTGTATAGATGTCGATGCTCTCCATACTGAGGAGTGCTTCGAGCTTGTGCATTTTGAGATTTAAACTCCTGGCATTGAGTAGCATAATCATAGTCGCCGGGGCCATTGGCGAGGGGAGGGTGGTCCACGCAGCCTGCCTGGACCTCGCGGAAGCCTTCGATGCAGTGCCCCACTCGGGCATTGTGGATAAGCTCACCAGCTTGGATATGGGCCCCTATGTCACTGGCTGGATTGCGGGCTGGCTCGGGGACGGGGCCCACATGGTTGGAGTTGCTGGAGCCGTGTCAGACTCCAGGCCAGTTGCGGGTGGTGTCCCACGGGGCTCAGTCCTGGGACCTCTCTTGTTCGGTGTATGTTTCTTGGAGGTGCAGGCCGACGCGGAGGGACTGTGGCTGACCGAGTTCGCAGATGGCTGCAAACTGGGCACCAGGGTCGATTCTCCAGCCGACACAGGCATCCTCCAAAGGGGCCTCATGGAGGCAGACAACTGGTGCCAGAGCCATGGCCTCAAGCTAGATGCCGGGAAGTGTATGGTCATTCCCTTTGGCAAAAACAAGATGCCCACAAATTACCACATAGGTGGTAGTCCATTAAGTACAGAAGAAGTAATTAGGGACCTGGGGACCCAAGTTGATAACAATCTCTCATTTGACAACCACGTGGCCAAAGTGGTTAGAAAAACATTGTATATAGCCCACCTAATCATGAAGGGATTCACATCTAGATCAGGGGAGGTCATCGTGCCTCTTTACTCATCCCTCATCAGGCCCATATTTGAGTACAATGCCCCTTTTGGAATGTACCTGACCAGACACCTGCGGCAACTGGAGGGACCCCAGGGGTGCCTCACCGGGAGGATCAAGGGGCTCCAGCAGATGCCGTGTGCTGCCCGGTTGGGGAGGCTCCAGCTCTGCTCGGTGGCATGCCGCCTGTTCGGAGGCGATCTGTGCCTGACATGTGGAGCCATGTCCAACCCAGAATTGGTGGGCATGCTGCACCTCAGGGTGTCCGGGTCCCATTGAGCTGTGCGCTTGGGGGACTTGAGCCTCAGCGCTGAAGTGGATGGGACATGCTGGAGGGACAGATTCGTGGCCCAGGGCCTCCCTTCACTCTGGAGTGGGGTCCCAGTCCAGGTTGGGCGGAGTCCCTCGTTGGCTCTCTTCGAGAGGAGTCTTGATGGGTGGATGGGGGATCGTGGGTTTGCCCCGGGTGTCACTTCTGTGTCGCTGTTGGACAGAGGCACAGTGTACTGGCCTCGAAAAAGGGCAGAGCAGAATGGGTTTGAAGTGGGTGGCGGAAGCCAGACACATTCTGGCTGGGCTTGTGGATGCCCTAGGGCGGATAGCCTAGTATGAACCTATGAACCTATGAACCTATAATCCCCAGTTTTTTGTTAATTGTGTTGTTTACAGAGGTGGGTTTGACTTTTGAGCCTTGCCAAAAAAAGGCACTATGGGGGCAGCAAGAGCCTTGGCCAGTATTCAAAGGCCTAGGGGTGACAGGTGCAAGCCACCTCTTGCGAAGCAATGCGGCTTATCGAGCATGTCGTCCCAGGCTGGCAGACACTGGATCCCCTTTGAATGACACCAGAAATGTATCCAATTGTTGAAATTGATCATTTTTTCTTTATACTGAGGTATCATTCTTGGTGAGGGCAGGATGCTACTCAGGGTCAGAGTCATGCCAGTCTGGGCTACATGATCAGAGAGCTCCTCCATGTCTCTTTTCATGTAGTCCAGGGAGGTATGTCTCAGGTCATTCACACCAACATGAACAATGACAGTCATATTTGTACTTGTTCTGAAGTGACCTGAGTGCTTGTGTTATGTGGCGGATTCTGGCTCCTGACAGGCAGCAAACAGTAACCTTCTGCTTGTCCAGCCTAGTGAGTGGGACGTCAGTGTGCCTGACTATAAAGTCACCAATTACTAGTGTGTTAGGTATGTTAATTCACCTTAAGGGCTGTGATTGTGCGGCAAACTGATTTTGTGTTTTATGTGTTGTCTGGTTTGTGACGGGAGGTGCAGGTTGTTTGGGTGTCTGCTTTGGAGGTCTCTGATGCTTTTGCAGATTTTAATTTAGAGCCTCCGAGTATGATTTTGTGTATTTATGTGTATTTTTTGCCAGTGCTGGTTTAGTAGGTCTATGTGTGGCTGGAGGTATGGTGCAAGTGTTAACCTTCTCCTCTTGACTGATTGTTCTAGTCTTGGGTGGAGACAGCATAGCCTCCAGTTTAGCTGTATAATTGCATCTCTGGCATATGTTAGTGTTTTGTAGTAGGAGGAAGGGTTGTCTGTGTACATGAGGCAGTTGTAACATTGCCTCAGGATACCCAGATTCACCAGCTGGACTGGAGAGTACATCTGAAATTGCCCTTTGGTCATGCCTGAATAGTAGGGTGAGCTGCTTAGTTGCTTGGTTGGTGAGGGGTGAATAAAGAGCCTTGCCCTGCTGAGCAATCAAGTGTCATGATATATTAGTGCTTGCTATTAGGTCTGAGCAAGTGCTGGGCTGTAGGATGCTTTTTGAGTGCTTAGGTTGAGAGTTAGACTAGTTTCAAGGGAAAACTGAAGAGGAGACTTAGTGGAGCTGGGAATAATTTAACCCTAGCTAATCGGCACTGCCCAGTGCACAAAACCGTGCAAATGCAGTTTTTATAGCAGGGAAATGAAAGAGATAGAAATTAGCCCAAAATGGCCAATAAACTACTAACTTCTGGGCTGGAACCACTCCTCCAGGGACAGATAGGCTGCTCAAAGCTCCCCTCTCTCACAGGTGAACAGAAAAACTTCCTTCTATCCAAGTAAGGTATGGGCAACTCAGAAACTTGTAACACAGCCCTGAATTTAGCACTAGCCTGAAAATTGGACTATACTAGCTTAGAAAGGCGGGAAACAGGGAATTTTTTTGTTTTTTTGAAAAGATACGGCAAAAACAGTAAAAAATACATTTAAAACAGCTTTAAATGACTACAAATGATCAGAAAAGGCTATCACACTTTAGTCGCCTACAACAGTTAAACAAATTATTTAAACAAAAAATGACTTTTTAAAAGTGCAGGCAGTCAAATAAGTACAATATGTGTATGAAAACAAGCTTTTGAAGTACAATAAACTCTGGAAAATCAGCGTTTAGGCAGAAAACAGTTAAGTAAAGCAAGAAAGTACAGAAAACTGATACTTAATCACTCCAAAGTCTCTCTTCTAAGCTAGAAGGCTTGTATCAGTTTAAGGCTTTCTAGTACTTCCCAGTAGGTTAGTTATAGGAAAGATGGGAAACAAGCGCATATGTGTTTTTTTAAACCAGAAAGTTGAAAGAGATGAACAAACTGTCCAAATGGTCAATAAACTACAATTTCTGGGCCAAGAACCACTCCTCTTGTGGTAGACAGGCTATCTAGTGCTTACCAATCCCACTGATAAGCTAGAAGGCTTTCCTCCAACACAAAAAGGCTTGCGGGGCTCAGAAGCTTACCAACGGTCCTGGATACAGCAACTCTGTATCTGGACTAGGCTATTTACAGGAAAGGTGGGAAACAAGTGCAAGTGTGGCTTTTAAACCAGAAAGTTGAAAGAGATGGAAAAAAACGGCCCAAATGGCCAATAGCTACAATTTCTGGGCCAGGAACCATGCTTCTTGTGGTAGATAGGCTACCTAATGCTTACCACTCCCACTGATAAGCTAGAAGGCTTCCCTCCAACACAGAAAGACTTGAGGGGGCTCAGAAGCTTACTAACAATCCTGGATACAGCAATTCTGTAACCGGACTAGGTTAGTTATAGAAAAGGCAGCAAACAGGCACAAGTGAGGCTTTCAAACCAGAAAGTTGAAAGAGATGGAAAAAAAACTGTTCAAACAGCCAGTAGCTACAATTTCTGGGCCAGGGACCACTCATCTTGTGGTAGATAGGCTACCTAATGCTTACCACTCCCACTGATAAGCTAAAAGGCTTCCTTCCAACACGGAAAGGCTTGGGGACTCAGAAGCTTACAAAGAGTCCTGGATACAGCTAATCTGTACCTGGACTAGACTTAACAGGAAAGGCAGGAAACAAGCACAAACACAGGCTTATAAATCAGAAGGTTGAAAGAGATGGAAAAGCTTCCCAAACAGCCAATAAACTAGAATTTCTGGGCCAGAAACCATTCCCCTGTGGAGATAGGGTACCTAGTGCTTACCACTCCCACTGATAAGCTAGAAGGCTTCTCTCCAACACAGAAGGGCTTGGGGGCTCAGAAGCTTACCAACATTCCTGGATATAACAAATCTGTACCTGGACTACACTAGTTACAGGAAAGGCGGGGACCAAATGCAAATATGGGCTTTTAAACCAGAAAGTAGAAAGAGATGGAAAAACTGCCCAAACGGCCAATGCACTACAATTTCTGGGCCAGAACCCACACTTCCCCTGGTAGATAGGCTACCTAGTGCTTACCACTCCCACTGATAAGCTAGAAGGCTTCCCTCCAACACAGAAAGGCTTGGGGGGCTCAAAAGCTTACCAACAGTCCTGGATACAGCAATTCTGTAACCGGACTAGGCTAGTTATAGAAAAGGCGGCAAACAGGCACAAGTGAGGCTTTCAAACCAGAAAGTTGAAAGAGATGGAAAAAAAACTGTTCAAACAGCCAATAGCTATAATTTCTGGGCCAGGGACCACTCATCTTGTGGTAGATAGGCTACCTAATGCTTACCACTCCCACTGATAAGCTAAAAGGCTTCCTTCCAACACGGAAAGGCTTGGGGACTCAGAAGCTTACAAAGAGTTCTGGATACAGCAAATCTGTACCTGGACTAAACTAGTAACAGGAAAGGCAGGAAACAAGCGCAAACACAGGCTTATAAATCAGAAGGTTGAAAGAGATGGAAAAGCTTCCCAAACAGCCAATAAACTAGAATTTCTGGGCAAGAAACCACCCCCCCCCCCCCGTGGAGATAGGGTACCTAGTGCTTACCACTCCCACTGATAAGCTAGAAGGCTTCTCTCCAACACAGAAGGGGTTGGGGGGCTCAGAAGCTTACCAACATTCCTGGATATAACAAATCTGTACCTGGACTACACTAGTTACAGGAAAGGTGGGGACCAAACGCAAATATGGGCTTTTAAACCAGAAAGTAGAAAGAGATGGAAAAACTGCCCAAACGGCCAATGCACTACAATTTCTGGGCCAAAACTCACACTTCCCCTGGTAGATAGGCTACCTAGTGCTTACCACTCCCACTGATAAGCTAGAAGGCTTCCCTCCAACACAGAAAGGCTTGGGGGGCTCAGAAGCTTACCAACAGTCCAGGATACAGCAAGTCTGTATCTGGACTAGACTATTTAAAAGAAAGGCAGGAAACAAGCTTAATTTTTTTTTTTTTTATTACAGAAAAGCAGCTAAAACAGCAGTAAATACAATTCAAATTGCAGTGCAGGCTAGCACACTTGAGTGTGTAGTAATATTATAACCAATACAATTTAAGTAAATGCACTTAAATTAACAAATGACTAAAAAAAACAAGTGCAGAAGGCAGTAAATTAGAAGGCTACTTACAAGCAGTAATAAGTGCAGAGTAAGAGCGACTGAACAGATAACAGCACACAGAACAGCAACTAAGTGTTACAGTAAGAACATCTGAATAAAATATGTATATATTTTATTTATTTATTTATTTATTATTTTGAGGGAGGGAACGGAGCAGGATTAAGAGGCTACAGGGGTTGTCCTTCCCAAATGCTCTCTTTGTACACAGTAGGAGTGCCTGAAATCAGAATATGATCTCACTGCACTCAGATGAGTGAGCAAATGAGATGGGCCCCGAAGGAGTATCCAAATACAAATCTACAAGAGGGGCGGGCAGTTTCAAAGCTACCAACATTAACACCAGAACAAGAACAGGGAGAGTGGGTGGGGAACTAACTGTAGAGACACAGTCACAACTTTCAGTTGAGTTAATATTCAGTGAGAAACACAAATAAATAAATTAAATGCAGAACTATATGTAAAAGAACAGATGAAAGTGAAATGATGACTAGAGCTCTTTCCAGAGGCAAAAATCAAACCTTGCACCTTGCAGATAAGGGGCAAACATGGTCAGACAGTAGATAACCAACATTCAGATAGTAGATAATCAACATTCAGACAGTCAATAACAATAGTCAGACAGTAGATAACCAACATTCAGACAGTAGATAACGGTCAGACAGTAGATAACCAACATTCAGACAGTAGATAACAATAGTCAGACAGATAACCAACATTCAGACAGTAGATAACAATAG
>NC_056735.1:1815954763-1815982263 GCF_019279795.1 Protopterus annectens
CTGCTGTCACTCAGCCAGCTTACAATAGCTCACACCATTGTTCAGCAACCCAGCAACTGCCCTCCCTCAGGAATCTAGTACAGCCATACACTACCAAGTGGACATTGCCATCTTCCGATAAACTACTTTTAAAAGTCACCAAAGCAAACAATAATTTTGGAGACTCTCTGTTCTCATACCAGATAGTAAAAGCCTGGAATGAAATACCCCAGCTTATACAAAACTCTAATGCGACATCTAATTTCAAATCCCATCTAAAGAAATACATACAAAACAATTATCTCTGCTCCTGCTACAATCCTGGGTGATCTTCACTCCATTCTAATTTACACTTACAGTCTCCTTATATTCTCCCTTAGCACCACCACACACCAAACACCATCAATTACATCTTGTATTTAATCTGTACCATCTGACATTTAATAGCCTAACCATGCTCAACTCCCAATGAATCTATGTGTATTTTATATGTATTATCTCTCAAATTACTTGGTTTGTGTTTTACAAACTTGGAACACATACTATACTAAATTTGTGAACTTCTTGTTAAGATGGCCAATATGGATCTGTAGTTTTCTCACACCTAGCATACTAGTATCATATGCTAAAAAGAGTTTTCATTCACATTCTGTTCCATAGGGATGTATTCTCTGTATAACCGTGGAGCTTATCTCCTCGGACCTCTGCTGAAAACAGACCACTGGCACAGCCGGACCATCCCGGTAAACAAATATAAAATAAATAATAATAACTAATGTAGGGTTACTATAGAAACACACACACACACATCAGACACACACACACACACACACACACACACACACACACACACACACACACACACACACACACACACACACACACACATAACACCATAAGATCAAGGAGAGTATAATCTAAAAACAATAAATTTGCTGTCAGAACAACTAAGCCCATTTAGTCAACAGCTCTCAGGAGAGATGATTTGCAGTAAGCGCAGGCAGATTCATGCTGCAAGCATTATTTGGAATGTGTTTTTGTATGTAGAGACACCCCTCTGCCTTTAGTAATATGGAGGCTTGTCTCACTAATGCCACTTACTTAAATACACTAACTCCATAGATGCAGTCTCACAGGTGGGGTGATAGTATGATAATTATAGTATCACCCCACCTGTGATACTATGATAATTATCATTCCATTGCCCAACCTTCAAGGCTCTGCAACTGTGTAGACCAATATAAATATATATATATATATATATATATATATATATATATATATATATATATATATATATATATATATATATATATATATATATATATATATATATACACAAACACAAATACACTAACAAAAAATACTCTTAAATAACATAAAGGAACTGGTACAAGTAAAATTTCTGATGACATGTTAGAAAAGCAGATATTAAAAGAAGCAACACTAATTTTACTCGTACCAGTTCCTTTGTGTCATTTGGAGAGTGTTTCTTGTTGGTAGTTCTTTTACATTTAATCTTGCTTCAGCTATTGATTTTTATGTGTTATATAAATTTATATATGTATATATATATATATATATATATATATATATATATATATATATATATATATATATATATATATGAAGGAGATAGGAGTGCAAGGGAGAGTGCACTTGCAAATATGGAAATATGATATGGGTTGGATTCAGAAGAGGCTACTGCCAGCAGTAAACTTTCATAGTGGCAGCCAGCCTCTCACAGACACCCTTTCTGATTCAGACACAGGCCCACCACAGTGTTTCTGCATGGTCAGTAGAATCACCTCAAATAAAAACAAAAATCCACTTGCTGTACCGAGACTGAAAGGAATGAATGTGTGCAATGTAAGTGTAACACAAGTTTATTTATCCACTGTTCAACCAAAGGACATGTGTATGTGTGTGTGTGTGTGTGTGTGTGTGTGTGTGTGTGTGTGTGTGTGTGTGTGTGTGTGTGTCTACAGGTTATGAATGATATTTAGTTACTGTGCATTTGAGTGAGCATATGTCTGCCTGGGTAGTCACAGCAGGGAGGTTAGTTAGGACTGGAGATCAGTAGTGCAATAGTGTGTGTGTGTGTGTGTGTGTGTATGTGTGTGTGTGTGTGTGTGTGTGTGTGTGTGTGTGTGTATGTCTACAGGTTATAAATGATATTTAGTTACTGTGCATGTGAGTGAGCATATGTCTGCCTGAGTAGTCACAGCAGGGAGGTTAGTTAGGACTGGAGATTAATACTGCAATAGTGTGCGTGTGTGTGTGTGTGTGTGTGTGTGTGTGTGTGTGTGTGTGTGTGTGTGTGCACGTGTGCGCGTGTATGTGTGTGTGTGTGTGTGTGTGTGTGTGTGTGTGTGTGTGTGTGTGTGTGTGTGTGTGTGCGTGTATGCCTACAGGTTATGAATGATATTAGGTTACTGTGCATGTGAGTGAGCATATGTCTACCTGGGTCGTCACAGCAGGGAGGTTAGCAAGGACTGGAGATCAGTAGTGCAATAGTGTGTGTGTGTGTGTGCGTGTGTGTGTGTGTGTGTGTGTGTGTGTGTGTGTGTGTGTGTGTGTGTGTGTGTGTGTGTGTGTGTGTGTGTGAGGAAGTTTGAGTGTGTCTATAAGTGACATCAAATCGGGAGGTGTCATGTACAGTGATTGTGTGTGTGTGTGTGTGTGTGTGTGTGTGAGGAAGTCTGAGTGTGTATATGTCTGTGTCTTTATTTCTGAATGTCTACATGTGTGGGAGTATGAATGAGGAGAATCCTGTGCTAATGTAATGCATGGTCCACCAGTGATAATTACCACTGAAAAATCATATTTAGGACTGGAGAAAATTAACCCTGACTCAGAGACATGCAGCTTAGCTGATAATAAGGTCTTCCTCACTGCAACTAAACTTATCTCTGAATCACATTTTATGAGATAATGCAAACTGCAGTTTTTAGCTACTACAATTTCTTGAGGGATTCAGTCTTGATCCTAGTGATGATAGTGGACTGTGAAAGAGGTTCTCTAGGATTGTAACATGCAATAAAATGCTCATTTTAATTCAAAGTATTTAAAGGAGTACTATGGGCAAAAGCTGAAATAAAAAGATGAAGTTCTACATAAATGATACCTGCATGTAGCATAATAAATAATTATTTATTTTATTTTATTTTTTGTGTACCATGAATGCACTCATGGGGCAGACATCCTGACATGATTTATTTTATTTTCTTTGAAACTACTTTTTGCCCAAAATTCATTGTGAGAGCAAAGTTTATGAGATTAATTTACCATAGTCTCTCAAGTCAGATTACAATTCCATTCACTTAGCATGGAAGTAGTGCAAAATACTGTTTTTTTTTTTGGTCCCCTTGGACCTCATTTTTGCTTATCCAGTCTCCGGTACCCAAAGTCCCCACCAGGTCTACCAGTCTACCAGCTACTGTCTAGCCCCCCTGGACTTACTTGGGCTGGTCATGGATCCTGTGAGTGTCCTGGGAGCTGGGCTCATCTGTGCTTCTGTCTGGAAGGGATTTTTTTTAATGACCTAGCCACTCTAACTCCCCCACCTAAGCTTGTTGATTACATCTGAGGGCAACTACCTTCTCTGGACCATGCCTCCCCTTAGACAGTATAACAATGCATACCCTCCCACCTTGAATGGGTACACCCATCTCTTTTCTGTATTCCATCAGTCACCCAACATGCAAACTGAACCTGAGTCAGCTGGGTAGTAGTCAGGGCTTTATCTATCTATGCCAACAGAACAGCTTAGTGTAAAATACTATAAAGCCTATGAATCCTCAGTAAAAGTGTTAGTGTCTACTTTGCTGTAACTCTTACGTATTTGTTGTCTACATATGTTGTCTGTGTCATTCTCAACTTGTTAAAAGTGCTTGCAGAAACAAAAAGAAGTAGTTGAGATAACTTTTTTTTTTGTCTTCCTCACACCTTCCTTCTCTGAGTCAGCCATCATATCATTTTCCCTGTCGTGCAAGGCTCAGTGACTTACTGAAGTTGCTCTCAGTGATTAATCTGGGTTGTTCACTTTTGGACTAGAAAAATGGGCAACATGTTTATAGTCCAAAGGAATGAAAGTATGCATCAGTAAAAAGTATACCATAACAAATCTGGAAGTTTTAGCTTCAATAGCTTTATTTCCTCAGTGGGTAAGAAACAACATAACAGCTAAGGATACCTTGCTATGTATATTTTTCCTGACAAGAAACTTTCAAATATGATGGATAAAAAAATGTAAAACCAAGGGATACATTTCGAAAGAATAGCAGAAGAATCTAGTAAGGCATGCCTTTTATAATATGTGGATGCATGGGTTTCATACTGGAGTGAGGAAAATACATTCAGGGGAAAGAAAAAGTTGATTAGAACATAGCTGTTCTTTAAAGTTTGTACTTTTTAACGTCCACTTTACTAGAAAGCAGCTCTTTACAATATATTCTTTAACAAATTTGAAAAAAATGAGGTTCTGTTTTTTTGAACTTGCGCATATTTCAAATTTCCAACAACAAATAACTCATGCAGTAACCTCTGTGCAATGTATAATGAATATGCATTCTAGAGAAACAAAAAACTTTCAAACAACATTGTAACTGATCAGTGGGGGTTCTAGTATCCAGAAAATTACAAACAATGTATTACACACAAATGCACTGTTAAGATTAGAAAACACCATTAGATGCTATAAAATATGGCACTGGTTTTCAAAATTTTAAAACTGCATTCAGTAGCCTCCTCCCTCTCCAGATATATAGGATCATTTAAGCCAAGAAAATTTGAAAAACACTGATTTTAGCAAGCATGTAAAAGAAAGCTAGTGCGGTGTAATTCTCTTAACATATAAGATTAACCATCATGCAACAGTACCTTTCTTCATATTCTTACTAGAAGAAAAGTGTGTTTGTACAACTGTGCTAGATGTGTTGATAGCAGTATATTTACTAGCTATAATATGGGTATATCTTTTGGCTGTGAAGCAATAGATGGTGAATCTTGACATAAAAAAAAAATACCACAGGGACATTACAAGTTTAATTTCCTATATATGAGGTAATGATGTTACCTGAGCTATTTTACTTGCAACCTCAGATGTCTACATGAGGAAGTGTGTGCATGGTCTCATCAGATGTACTAGGTACCACTGTCTGGACATCATGACAGAGATTCGTATTGACTTATCAATTACAATTTTTCCTAGTTCCATTAAGGTGAATCCATATCACTGAAAACTATTTTCAGCAATTAGAAACAAATTGTCCCCATGCATGTCTTATATGAGGAGAACCCCCCCCCCCCCATACTCCTAGCTTACATAAAGTCAATACGTACTGGAAATTATGCTGTTGGCAGTTAAAATTATCTTCATAGACATATCTGGCTCCTCATGGCATGAAGTTTGACTATTACTTTTAGCTCTTCTCCAACACCTTCACAATCAGCAGTTTCTGCATCAGGGAAGTGATGAGGAGCTGTCCTTCTTAGCTCTGCTTTAGCTCCCCTGTGTCAGACCGGCAGCTTTCCTTTTCCATTTCTTTTGGTGGAACAACAATATTGCTTAAAATATACAAATGTCCCTTAGTGGTGTGCATTGCTTTAAATAGGCCATTTCTTTTTTCCAAGCTGAGATGATGTCTCATAAAACTCCAGTTGATATTCATTGTCACTACTAGAGCACTCATGATTCAGGGTTGCAATTCAGCTGCTTTTTCTTTTAAATTTTCCATGACATCTTGTATATTATACTATTGGTCCTTTAAATGTACACCATCCCTGATGTTACTAGGACATGTGCACATGCGATAAGCATGCCACTGATGGGTGTGTGGTCATAACCAGGCCATGTACTCAGGACCCCTAATTTATACTGTCAGTTAGTGGGTGGTTTTATATAACTGGCCTGGTGATAAGCTATCCTTCGATTTAATGGACAGGTCTAGTATGTCTGGGGAAAGAATGTAGTGATATTATGAGTGACACTAATCAAAAAAAGTAATGATAAAATCAAAATAAAATGTCTCCCACATCACTCAAATAAACTTGAAGACACTGTACTAGGTCAAGACAATATGGATTTAGTGAGGAATGTATAAATATGACATAATGGCTAAGTAAAAACAATGCATACAGTGGCAGCCAAGGCAAGAAAGACAAATGTCCAGTTGATATCATAGCTACATATTGGCAGAACATCATTCATATATATATATATATATATATATATATATATATATATATATATAAATAATTACTTGGTACTATTCCCTATTCTGGTCAATACTGTAAAATTAGGTAACAGTAACATTAATGCAAACTAGTACCAAATAAAGATGGCTCAAAACACGTTTGAGTCTTCGTGGTTTATCTTCTCACATTGCCCAGAATGGCAGTAACATTGTAGCAGCACACACTTTGTCAATACAGCATTAATTTGACTAACAGTTTAGGAGCACATTTTAAGGACATGGAAAATATAGAACAATTCACAAAGTGAAGTGAGATAAGTGTGGCCATAGCATCCTGCAGTAGTGGACATAATTGTGGAATGCATCTACAAATCAATGACAATGCATGGCAGAGCCAAGGAAGACAAGTGTATATAGCTGAAAAGAAAACAATATTCCCTAGTCATATTTTACAGCACCTAACTTTTTCCCAAACATTGCCCTTACTTCCTAATGGAAAAGTAATAGAGTAACCTAAGAAGAATGAGTACCTTGGAATGGTTCTGAGAAAACTAGGCAGCAGCTTGATTATTTAGTTATTTTAATTGATAATTTCATAACCAGGTACGCAGGCTGTGCCATGGACCCTTTTCAGCTGTGACTTGCCTCAAAGGCAATATAGTACTGACATTACAAGATAATGATGTTTACAGTATATACATAACATATAGTAGAATAGTATGGCATCCTGGTAAATTCATTTATAAATCTGCCTTTCCCCAGCATATTAAAATCACTAAAAAAATGTTAAACTTACTATGCATTAATAAAATGTTTTAACTTGTGTGTGTTTTATAGACTAAAAGACACAAATCTGCCACCTAATACTTATCTGCAGTTTCTTGTTTATATATCATGGGGTACAAATCCCTTTTCATAGGGATAATATCAAAACATTAATAAAAACTGAAGGACATTATCAGGTGTAGTAAAGGAGTCCATGAACTTAGCCTCACCTCTGAAACCAAAGATACTTATAAATCATTCATTAGCTATGTGTAAAAACTAAAACTTACTCATAATAACATCTTCTTTTCTGACTAACTGACATTATCAACATCCTTGTAAACAAATTTACTGCCAACTTCACTCTTCGTACTTGCATTCAAAGCCCCAAAACATCTGATTCCTTACTCCCCCAATTATCTTTAAGGTTTATTTGCTGAAAGTACTAACCAAAACCAAAAATACTTCCTCCATTGCTTGGAACCTGACAATTTATCTGGCTGCTTAACGCATTCACTCCAATGGCGCTCAGGAAATTTGCACTGTATCTTCTAATGGGCAGAGCCTAAGTATTTTGACAGACTCAAATTATGTCCTCACATTTCAAACAAATGTTTATCTCTCTGGAACCACAGGGTTAAGAAAGAAATATAAATGGCAAAATCTTCAGCACAAATATTTTTATAGTGATAGTGTTATATAAGTACTATGTCTTAAACCACATTTTATAAGTCACAGTAAACACAGTAACTATTACATTTGTAATATTTTTTAAAACAACTTATAATATCAAAGCAACCACTCAAGTTACACACATACTGTCATCAGCATTTTATTCATCTAGCTGAGGCTAAGGAGTTCTGTCTGCGTTACTTGGTTTTTGAGATACTTAGAAAAATGTGAAAATTATATCTGTATAAACTAATATAATAAAAACAACAGTTAATATCTATTTACCTGAACTAGACTCAGGTTAAATATAAATGCAGTTGAGTTTGCCATTGTGTAAGCTTTAAGATGAAATCTGTTAAAACCTTGTACACAGCATGGCTTTAGAATTATTGATGCAAATATAAACAAGCAATATTTGACTTCTAGAGGTGTCAGCAGGAGTTAACTGCTGGTGCACCTGGAGGCGTCACTCAGATGTCATGAGTGTTAAACATGGCCTCGGTCTATTTAATATAAATTAAATTACTGATGATGTACTGCAGTGGTGATGCCCTCAAACCAGGTAATTACAGACCTATCAACCTTACAGGCATAATCTGCAAAATCATTGAATGCATTAAGACTTTCTTCAGAAACTAATATCAAGAATTTTATGACCCCAGCAGTTTGGCTTTGTAAAGGGTAAATCCTGTCCATTTAATCTGGTAAACTTCTATGAAAAGGTTACAGAGGCTGTAGAAGGTGACAATTCAATGTACACAGCATTATCTTGACCTGGCCAAGACCTTCAATGCCATTCCTCATGCCAGCATCATATGAAAGCTAAATGTTTTAAAAAATCAAGACATATCTAGTATAATTAACAACCAAATGGATGAAAGGCAGAATCCATGCAGTGCAAGTTGCAAGTGCCTCTTCATAAAGTAAGGAAAGTGACCAGTGGTGTCCTTTTGTGCTGGGACCTTTCCTTTTTGGTATTTACTTCTCAGTTCTCCAAGCAGAAAGCCAAGACATTTGGCTAACACAGTTTGCAGATGACTGCAAAATGTGGGCTGGTGTAAAATCATCCTATAACACTCAAACTCTCCAGAATGAGCTTTATCTCGTAAGCTCTCTACCTAATAAAAATGGGCTCAAAGTAAATTGTAAAAAGTGTAGTATTGTCAGCTTCATAGACAACCCCTTCTCTCATCATAATGTATAAAACACAACCACTACAAAAATGTAGTCAGTGACCTTGGCACTAGGGTTGATAGCTCCCTCTCTTTTGATCATCATGCAATAGTGATTGCCAGGAACCTTTGATTTAGCTCAGCTAATTGCCAAAGGAATATCATCAAGGTGTAAAGAGGTAGTCACTCTCTTGTATTCAGTGTAAATCAGGACAATTATTGAACACATCTCCTTGTTTGGGCTTTGGGATGTATCTCACCAAACATATTGAACAATTAGAAAGTCTCCAGACATTCCTAACTAAAAGGACCACAGGCTTAAAGTCCCAGATAAGCCAAGAGAGGCTAGAAACCTTATCCCTTTACCCACTGTTTTACAGACTTTTGCAGGGAGATAGCTATCTTTTTTACTTTGCCATTAGACACACAATTATCCTGGACCTTCTGCTTCTCTGCAAGTCCAATATCTCCACCAATAGTAGAACCAGGGACCTAAATCATCACTAACTTGTAAATAAAACATATTGGATGAACAGGTTTATAACCCAGTATCCCCAAAATCTCTGTAATAAACTTCCTCTGTGTATTAAACAGAGTGGCTCACTATCCTCCTTTAAACATACCCTAGTTGATTGGATGGGTTTCCACAAATTTACTCTGGGATCGACTGGCATGGCTGTCATGGAGAATGAAGGTGCAGCGTGAGTGGGTACTGATAAGGTATGAATGGTCATAAGACTTAGTGATACTGGAACATCTACCAGTTGATGATGGCCTGCCAAGAATTTGGCCTTGCTTTATGTTGGTTTGCTGCATTCACATGCTTGTTCAGTTTACGACTGCTCTATGGGGAATAATCCAGCACTCTCACCAACACATATACAGATATATGCAGTTAGATAAATAGACAGACAGATAGATAGATAGATAGATAGATAGATAGATAGATAGATAGATAGATAGATTGATAGATACACTGAATATGCAAATCAAATAACTCATAGGATATATCTTGTTTGCTAACTTTGCAATTTTAGACATATTTTACACATTTAGTAATATTTCAAGGCAAACATATCCTGGACTATGCATGACATACTGACTGGATTTATACATAACACATTTCCTGCCTTGGGAAATAATTTTCCAAGAAAAGTTACAATGATGGATTTTTGTCTTAGACTTCTCTGCCAAATTATTTCATAACCAAAAGAACAATTATTTTAATAACGTTCATGTGCTGTAGACATTTTGGGGAAATAATTCACTTGTCATTTTTGCCCAACCATATTTTTATGATGTGTTCATAAATGGCACACGAATGTCTACTTTTTGCAAATGAAAATCAACGTTCCTGTAATGTATTTACTTCACAAGACTGATTTACTTCTATAGAATATAAGCTTTTGTAAAGAAAACACATTTATAAGATGCTTGGATAATTTTCTTTTCAGTGCTTTGTTAATGTAAAAAGAAGATTTAAATTGTAATCGCTTTAAAGTAGTTTCGCAAGTCACAAAATGACGAAATATTTAATATTTTTGTCATCTTTTTAAATTTTCTTTATTCATTTATGCTTTGAGATTGTTTATTTTTTTTAAGAATGTGTGGAATGAAAAAGTAGAGATGGAGAAAGTGAAAGCAGCATGTTAAAAGGAAACACACATCTTCTTCAGACACGTAGAGAAAGGAGGAAACAGGAAAGGAAATAAAGACATAGCAAAGAAAGTAAAATATAATGGAGAAGTGGATCATGATCAGGTAGCTACAAACATCCTCCTTGCTATTAAACTAGGAAAAAATGAGAATAATTCCATCATGCAATGGCAGTGAGGTAGTGATGAATGCATGTAAATGGATGGAGAACTTGATGGGGAATGCGAGAAAAAAGCTTGCAACTCTTAGGAGGACAAGGCAATAGCCTAAATAGAACTTCTTCACCCTGAAGTACTAAAGAACAAAACTGGATTCCTGAGAGATCCTTTCACATCACTGTTTTAACATATTCTTGAGTGACAGAGATGTCCTATGAGACTGGAAGTAGGTCATGCTTACTCCTAAACACAAAGTTCCTGTAGAAGCATAGAAGCTAAACATAGGTAAGCCTAACATCAGTAACAGCCAGCATAATGCAAAGAAGAGGAAATAGTTTCATGGAAAAAGGCAACCTACAGTATGTAAATCAACATGATTTCATAACCATGAGATCTTGTCACCCCAACCTGATCCAGATGTCTGAATGGTTTATGAAGGTGGTGGATACAGGCATTTCACTGGATGTGACCCTATATGAACTTCAATAAAGTCTTTGCTTCCATGTCACACTGAGATCTCCTAAGAAAAATAAGAGAGCCAGAGGTGGGTGACAGAACATACAAGTGGACAAAGAACTATCTATGGTAGGATACAGAGGGTGTCAGGGAATGTACCAAATGCATTAAGGGAAATGGGGGCTATAGTGCAATGCAGCAAGAGTCCATTCTAGCGTCAGCTCTGTTCAATGTGTACATCTCAGACACTAAACTGGGCAATGAAAACAAGATATACATCTTCACCAGTAATGCAAATATGTAGGAGAAATAAGAGAGCATGCTGGAAGGGACATGTGGCTTGAACTAGTAAGGCTAGTGAAAGAGACTGTGGGGGATAATGGGAAGAGTATATGTGTAGAGCTGGTAAGGCTATTGGGGAAATGGTAGAGACAGCTGAAAGGAGAATCTGGATGGAACTAGTAAGGCTAACAGAAGATATAGTAGAAGATGGTGGAAGGAAAATCTGGATGTTGTGATAAGGCTAGCAGACTTAAAGGAAAGCTGAGAGCTCAGATTCACACTGAACAGTATGGGGGATAGACCAGATAAGGACAATCCTAAAATAAAATGCAAAGAGGGTGACTAAAGCTCCAGCATAGAGGATGAGATAAAGGGGCTCAGCAGTGATGATTGGTATGTTGCCATCAGTATCAAGGCTCAGAAAGTGGCAGATAAAGACAGAAGAATACTGAATGGTATGTCACTGTCTCATGTATTTGTGAGACTTTTTGGAGGGGCCAGTATAATGATCATTTCTAAAAATACTTGTAAAAGAGAGTTGCCAAGTTATATACAATTATCCAGATGATGATATTAGCAAGGATAGTAAGAGAACAGATGGGCAAACGTAGGAGATTTTCAACAGCTTAATTAGAATTTATGCAGAAAAGAGAAAAAATGAGTCAGGTATACAAAGTGATGAGTGGGAAGTGCAAGTGGACTGGACATAATAAGAAAGCTAGGGTGGGTAGGAAGAGGCAGAATGGTCAGATGTGGTGAGTTTCTTTCATTCTTTTTTTTTTCAAAATTTTTTTTTTTATTTTTCAAATACATTTGTGTGAATTCCATAGTATTTATACATAACATCTTAAATAACTATGTACACTATTTACATTAGCCTGACATTATAACAGATCTTAATGTATACAGTTATTTTATAAGTATGTCCAATCAATTATCAGACTGTCGGATCAATTATTGTATAGTGTCAATCAACGATAAGACTTTTCCCCAAGGGTTGTTGATGAATGGCTTTGGATACGTTTTTAGTTTTTTAATTTTAATTTCCAATAACGCTGTGGTCTTCAGTAGGCTGCCGAAGTCTTCCAAAGTTGGTATTGTGTTTGTATTCCATCTTCTTATCATACACTTCTTTGAAATTGCAAGTATAGTCCATACTAGATACATGTTTGACCTATTCAAATGAGGACATTCGTTCACATTTAATAATACAAGAACTTTAGTTAAATAAAATGATTCATTAAATAAAGCTTGCAGAAATGTATTAATACCATTCCAAATTGGTTTAATTTTAACACAATCAAAGAACATGTGGTTCACATCTCCAACATATTCCTTTTATGGAAGAACTAATTTTACTGATTCTGTCTGGGGTTAAGAATGTTCTGTGCAAACATTTTCAATTAAAAACTTTCCAGTATTGTGTAAAGGATGTATATTTTATCAATAATAAGATATTTGTGTTAATATCTTCAGTTAACTGTATTGAGTTTCCTTTTGTTAAATATTTCCAATATGAGGTTTTGGGTGTTGTTTTATAGTTTATCAATATTTTGTAAAATTTTGAAATGCCGTTTCCCATGTCAGAGTCATTATATATGATTTCATATATGTATTTTGTAAATTTAGGTATTTTTTTAAAATGAAGAATTGTTAATTATTCTACTTAAATCTTGTGAATATGACAGAATACTTTATAAAGTTAGCAAGTCCTTTTGTGGAATTTTGTACATTGTTTTTATTACTTGCATATCTAAAACTTTTATTTTTTGATACATTGGAGCCAACAAACAAATCCTTTCTGTTCCCAGGAATTAATAATTTCTCTATATATTTTATGTGGAAAGTTCTTTGTGTCTATGTTAAAAGATTAAACCGGATTTTTAAATCTATATTTGCATTAATAATTTTCCTAAATGAGTCCATGTAATAATTAATCATATGAGTTTTAGTGGGTTTAGTTATGTTATATTGCATACTAAAACATAATATGTGCCATGGCAAATTGTTTGTATCTGCTATTTTAATTTTATTTTTGTAAATCAAATTAATTTATTGATATTGCGTTGTCGCCTCACAGTTAGACATTGCCCGTTCGATTCTCAGTTAGAGTGTTTTCTGTGTAGCGACATGGGTGAATGGGTGTTCCTTCATTGAAGGTTGTGCATTAGGCCCGGCAAGCCAGTACATAAAAATCTACTGCCAATCATTAGCGGACCGGAGTTCTGCTGTGGTGACCCCTAACTGGGAAAAGCCGACAGACACAAACAAACAAAACAGTTAGTAATTATTTCCAGTTTGTAGAGTACTTTGGACTTATCCAGTCTGAGATTGTTTTAGATACTGATGCTTTTATATATGTTTCTATATCAGGAAAGTTTAATCCTCTCTGTTTCCATGGTCTGATATGATGTATTAAAACTAATCTGTTTCTTTTGGGAAACCATAAAAATGTTATTTGGCGTGAATTTATTTCTTTAAGTATATTCCTTTCTGGTAACAGCTGCATTGCCAAGGCTATATATAGGATCTTGGGTAGTAAAACCATTTTTATTAACTGTAGTCTATCTTCAAATGTTAATATTATTTTATTCTATTTTTTCCACAGAGATTTTAATTGTATTGCTGATATTATTGTAGTTTTTTGAGACTAATTCATTATTATCCTTGCATAACTCAATTTCTAGATATTTTAAGGTAGATTCTTGTTTCCCTATGATGTGTTTCCCCCATAGTCTGCAGTTCTTTTTTTTTATTTAAAAATAAAAATTTTGATTTTGATTTATTGAAATGGAGTCCTGAAGTCATGTGAAATTTATCAATTAATATATCTAATTCTTCTAATTTCTCGTTTGTATTAGATAATGTTAGTAATATGTCATCAGCAAATAGCATTACTTTAGAAGTGTATTATTCTTAAACATCTATTCCTTCAATTTTTATATTGTTATGAATTGAATCTGCCAATATTTCAATAGCCAGAGCAAATAGAATCAGTCACATGGGACATCCTTGTTTAGTGCCTTTTGTTATAGGTACAGATTCTGAGGTAAAAGGACCTAACTTGACATACGCTAAATTATTGTATATATATTCTTTAGGAGATGAAAAAAGGACGCAGAAAATTCAAATAGTATTAGAATTTTGAATAAATAGTCCCAATTTAGGCAATCAAAGGCTTCCTCTATATCTAAGCCAATTATGAGTGTTTCTTTATTTTCTTTATTAACATAATGTATAAGAGAAATTATCCTTTTAATATTGTCATGTGTGTGTCTATGATATATAAATCCAGTTTGATCATTATTTATTATTTTGGATAGTGGTATTTTCATTCTATTAGTTAATATTGTCATAAATATCTTATAGTCATTATTTAATAATGATATAGATGTATATGAGGTACAGAGGTTTGGGGATTTGTTTTCCTTTAGGAATGGTATGATTAAGGAATATCTCCAAGACGGTGGTATTAAAACTTCTGATGAATTTCTAATCAAGTTTTATGGAAGAGGGATAGTATCTTTGAAGGAAAAAGTTTATATATTTCCATAATTATGCCATCTATACCTGGAGCTTTATTATTTTTACCCACTTTTATTGTATCTGTAATTTCTTTGCATGATATGGGTGCTTGCAGATCTAGTTTTAATTTTTCTGGTATTTTCTTTTATATTAGAACATTTTTCATCTAGATTTAATTGATCAATATGTATATTTTCTTTTTGGAAATGGTCCATATAGTGATTTCTATAGGCATCAAGAATGTCACCTATATCCGAGATATTTTTCCCTTTCTTTTCATGGAAGATACTTTTAATGTTATTAGGTTTTGATTGTATTTTGATTCTTGTGGATAAATTATGTAGATATTTGGGATAAGTGACCAAGGTTTAATTTTTAGTTTTTCTAAAGCTAAACTAGTTTTATATGTTAGAATGTTGTTGTATTTGTTGTTGAATACTTCCACTTTCTTTTTCATCTTCAAATTATTCTGATTTTTTTTCAGCTTTTACTGACAAAGTTTGGATTGTAGATCTAATAACTCAGAATCCCATTCTCTGATTTTTTTATACCAAGTTAGGGTTTTACCATATATGTAAGCTTTTAATGAGTCCCATATCATTATTTTATTTATCTCTGTGGTGTAATTAATATCTGAGAAGAACTGTAATTCAGATAATAACCAGGGTTTGAACTCTTTAATTTTAGTTATATATGCTGGAATTCTGGAGTTAAAGATTAATGGTTTGTACTCATTTTGAAGTTTTAGTATCAATGAATTGTGGTCTGAAATGGGACAGGGAGTGATTGAGAAAGCAGTGATTTTAGAGTGTAAGTCATGGGCAGCAAATATTTTATCTATTCTAGTTTGGGTACCAAATCTGTCATCTTGATGGGAAAACAACAAAGATTTATCTTCTTTAAATTTTAAAGTATCTACAAGATGAAATGATTCTACCAACTTGTTTAAAGCTTTTGATACAGCAGCTGTACACAGTGGCCTTTTATTTGTAGTTTCAGAAATATTAAATATACAGTTACAATTTCCTCCTAATATTAATTTGCCTTTATAATTATTGGAAATGGAATCCAAGTGTTTTTAACAGTTTCCATTCCAATGCCTGGGAGCCAGTATAGATTGGCTAGGGTCCATATTCTGTTATTATATTTAACTATTACTAATGCCTGAAGGCCTTCTTTATCTTCATACTTATAAATGATTTCTGGGTTAATCACATTTGTTTTCTATAAAATTGTTATGCCTTTTGTCTTTGTCTTATAAGTGATTTGTGCTAATATCATATATTCTTTAGGATTCCATTTGTAATTGTCATTTGTTTTGAAATGAGTTTCTTGAAGGAAAACAATTTGTGCTTTGTTCAGTTTTAAATATTTGATCTCTTGCTAGGATTGTTTAAGCCATTGGTATTTAAAGATAATAAAGTTAAATCTATCTTATCTGATAACTATAAAGTATATGTTTGAGCGTTTAAAGGAAATTATCAGTTTTATACTTTGAGTGTTTACCAATAATGTAATGTTTTGGTCAGGCATACTAAAACTGTTTTTGTGAAATAAATCTGAATAAATAAATGTTAATAAAACTAAGATCCTACTAGCCATGGAATGAAAATCATTCCTAATCTGATAGATAAACCTAAGTCCATCAGATTATGACTCATACCTTGACAATCCAGAACATATGAGCTCCAGAAATTGAATTATCATATGGAGAATATATGTAATAGGAATAAGCGATATTTATATTATTTTGAACAGATATAGTACTATTGTAGATTAGACAGAATTCTAGTACAATATAAATGTCTTATTGTATAAGCAAGTAATATTTACATGAAAGATAGATGACAAACAATTCATAGTAAAGTAGGATGTATCATATATAAAACCTCAGTAAAGGATTATAGCACACAGTTATTTAACATCATCATCATCTCCTTTCAGCGGATCACCTGTTTCCATTTCTTCCTGTCCTCTGCATCTTGCTCTGTCACACCAACCACCTACATGTCCTCTCTCACCACATCCATAAACCTTATCTTAGGCCTTCCTCTTTTCCTGTTACCTATTGCTTCATCTTTAGCATCTTTTTCCCAATATAGTCAGCATCCCTCCTCAGCACATGTCCAAACCAACGTAATCTTGCTTCTCTGGCTTTGTCTCCAAACCTTCCAACCTGGGCTGATCCACTGATATACTTATTCCTAATCCTGTCCACCCTCATCGCACCCAGTGCAAATCTTAACATCTTCATCTCTGCCACATCCAGCTCAAACTCCTGTCTTTTTGTCAATGCCACTGTCTCCAACCCATATAACATAGCTGGCCTCACTACCCTCTTGTAGACCTTCCCTTTCACTCTTACAGGTACTCGTCTGTCACAAATCACTCCTGACACTCTTCTCCACCCACTCCATCCTGCCTGTACTCTCTTCTTCACCTCTCTTCCACACTCACCATTACTCTGAACTATTGACCCCAAGTATTTAAACTCATCCACCTTCGCCACCTTGACTCCTTGCATCCTCACCATTCTTCTATCGTCCCTCTCATTCACACACATATATTCTGTCTTAGTCCTGCTGACCTTCATTCCTCTTCTCTCTAGAGCATATCTCCATCTCTCCAGGGTCTCCTCCACCTGTTCCCTACTCTCACTACAGATCATAATGTCATCTGCAAACATCATAGTCCATGGGGACTCCTGTCTGATCTCGTCTGTCAACCTGTCCATCACCATTGCAAATAAGAAAGGGCTCAGAGCTGATCCTTGATGTAACCCCACCTCCACCTTAAATGCATCCATCACTCCCACTGCAGATCTCACCACTGTCACATTACCCTCGTACATATCCTGTACCACTCTTACATACTTCTCTGACACTCCTGACTTCCTCATACAATACCACAACTCTTCTCTAGGCACCCTGTCATATGCTTTCTCTAAGTCTACAAAAACACAATGCAACTCCTTCTGACATTCTCTGTACTTGTTCATCAACACTCTCAGAGCAAACATCGCATCTGTAGTGCTCTTTCTTGGCATGAAACCACACTGCTGGTCACTAATCATCATGTTCCTTCTTAACCTAGCTTCCACTACTCTTTCCCATAACTTCATGCTGTAACTGATCAATTTAATCCTTCTGTAGTTACTACAGTTCTGCACATCACCCTTATTCTTAAAAATCGGTACCAAAACACTTTTTCTCCATTCCTCAGGCATCCTCTCACTTTCTAAGATTTCATTAAACAATCTGGTTAAAAACTCCACTGCCATTTCACCTAAACACCTCCATGCTTCCACAGGTATGTCATCTGGGCCAACAGCCTTTCCATTCTTCATTCTCTTCATAGCTATCCTTACTTCCTCCTTGCTAATCCATTGTACTTCATGATTCACTATCCCTATATCATCCAAACTTCTCTCCCTCTCATTCTCTTCATTCATCAGCCCCTCAAAGTACTCTTTCCATCTCCTCAACACACTCTCCTCACTTGTGAGTATGTTTCCCTCATTATCCTTTATCACCTTTACCTGCTGCACATCTTTCCTAGCTTGGTCCCTCTGTCTAGCCAATTGGTACAGGTCCTTTTCTCCCTCCTTAGTGTCCAACCTTTCATACAACTCTTCATATGCCTTATCCTTAGCCTTCGCCACCTCTCTCTTTGCCATGCACCTCATCTTCTTATACTCCTGTCTACTTTCTTCATCTCTCTGACAATCCCACTTCTTCTTTGCCAACCTCTTTGCCTGTATACTCTTCTGCACTTCCTCATTCCACCACCATGTCTCCTTGTCATCCTTCCTCTGTCCCGATGTGATACCAAGCACACAGTTATTTAACATATTCACCCTTATTGATGAAGTCTTTCAAAACTTATTACTTAATATAAATAGATGGTAATAATATTTATACCGAATGTTTATAATACAATGTATTTTACTGGATATATCAGAAGTTGTATTTCATTGTTTTCCAGCATTTAAGTAATCACTTTGTTTGTTGCTAAATTACTTAAAGCATCAGATTTGTTTTATGTAAACATTAATGAAAGTTAGTGCATTTTAATTATCAGTGCACCCCCCCCCCCATTTCCTACACATAAGGATTTTCATATCTGTCATTTCTTATTATAACACGAGTAAAATTATAGGTTAAAAACAAAAAATCCACTTATTGTGATTAATAATTACAAGTTCCCTTTCCATATTCATAAATTGCCATTTTATGGCATATACTGAACATTTTTAGATAAAATGGTAACATTCTATTTTGTATAATCAGCAAAAGTTAAACTGAGTGATTATTGTCAATTTAATACTATTTGATCAGAATGTGATTGTTACATTCTGTGACATTCCTAGTTCAGACTTCTATTGTTTCCCTTGAACAACTTTGTCAATTTGATGTCATGTATAAAACATTGCTTACCTTGGTAACAGCTTAAGTATTATATATGGTCAAGATGGGTTACAAAAACTACAATTCAAGTTAAAGCAATTATATGACTTGTTTTGCATATTTACTTATACAAGAAAATCATCATGCTTAGGTTCATCATGCTTAGGTATGTAGGTTCATAGGTAGGTACTAGGCTATCTGCCCGAAGGCATTTATAAGCCTAGCCAGAATGTGTTGTCTTTTGCCGTCCCCTTAGATTAGTTCCCTGTGTCTCTGTCCAGCATAGCCATTGAAGTGATCCCTGGGGTAAACTTTCTGTTTCCCATCCACCCTTGTCAAGGTTTCTCTTGAAGAGGGTTAGCGAGGAGCTCTGCCTAATGTAGATTGGAATCTTGTACCAGAGCATGGGAAGTCTCTGGGAAAGGAATCTATCCCTCCAGCACGTCCTATTTATTGTTGTGGTGAGGTTTAGATCCCTGGAGCGTGTGGCTCGAGGGGATATGGTTTTCTTTAGGTGGAGCATGTCCATCAATTCTAGGTTGGACATGGCCTTGTATGTCAGGCAGAGATCACCTCTGAGTATGCGATATGTAACCGAGTACAGCTGGAGTTTCTTCAGTCGAGCTGCATAGGGCATCTGCTTGAGGCCAGGGATCCTCTTGGTGAGGTACTTCTGTGGTCTTTCCAGTTGTTGCAGGTTTCTTGTAAGGTACATCTCAAATGGGGCATTGTACTCTATGATGTGTCTGATGAGTGATGCGTAGAGGGGCCGAATGACCTCTTTTGATCTGGATGCAAACCCTTTTGTGATTAGGTGGGTCACACAGAAGGATTTTCTACCCACTTTGGCAATGTGATTATCAAAGGAGAGGTTACTATCTACTTGGGTCCCCAGATCCCTTATTACATCTTCTGTATTTAGGGGGCTACCACCTATGTGGTAGTTTGTGGGTACTTTGTTTTTTCCAAAGGGGGTGACTATGCACTTTTTGGCATTTAGCTTGAGGGAATGGGCTTGACACCAGGTATCTGTCTCAGTGAGACCATTTTGGAGGATGTCTGTGTCAGCCGGAGAGTCAATTATAGCCCCTAGTTTGCAGTCGTCTGCAAACGTGGTCAGCCATAGTCCTCCTATGCTTGCCTGTACCTCTGAGAAGTATATGCTGAACAGGAGGTGTCCTAGGTGTTCTCCTTGATGTTCAATGTAGTGTATGTCATCTATGACAAGTTAAGACAGTAGTGTTATTATACACAAGCCCATGTTATTAAATCCTGCCTTTAATTCTAAATTCAGCAGATTGTTTCATCTGATATGACAATTATATTTTGTTTAGATTTACTAAAATCATACATTACATAACTATTGTGTGTGTTTTTTTTTTTTTGGCTGTCGCTTAGTTATTTGAGAGACCACAAGCTTTAATGGTTATTATTATTATTAGCTCCTTCCAAGCATGTTTATACAGTCCATAGACTTTAAATTATGAGACCCTTCTAGTTTCTTATTTGTTATAAGTATATTTCCATCCTTACATACACACATATCAGTACTTCAAGCATGGGCAAAAATGCAAATCCAGTTTTGCCAGAATGCCATTCACTAGTTCATTTGGTGTGCTTACAGGCTGTTCTTAACCTATCCAAACCAATATTTGTCCTGTTACAATTTACCAGCCTGTTCCATGCGGTGGCCACCCTCCAGTGAAGCACTCAACACACCTTACATTCCCACAGATATTTCCACAATGGAAAACTGATGACTCTCTAGCACTTCCTGGCAACCCCAAACACCCCTAGAATTCGCTATCCCCATATGCCCAACACGTCCGAGTAAGTTTACCTCCCAGACCACTGCAAAGGGTACTGCACAAAATCAAGTGCTCTTTGTCTTTCACAATAACACAGACTTCTACTCTTATATAAGTCCTTAATATGTTTGTACCAAAATACATTTTAAATATAAAAATGTGCTTATTATTATTTTTTTATCAATAATCAACTTAATGAGCTAACCAAAGTCTTGGGAGACCATCAATATGTGTACATGTGGTTTAAAACAACCTTTTTATTATATATATATATATATATATATATATATATATATATATATTTTTTTTTTAAACCAAAAAACTTCATTGCCGAGAATCATCTCGGAGGCTCCTCAGAGCCGTTAAGCATTATCATCATCTGTCTCCATTACCATAGCAACCTGGGAGCATCTGTTTCTGTTAGTGTGTCTGTATACTGCATACCAGAGGCTCACGATTCACGTGAAGCAAAATGTCACTTCATTGCAACTTTAAGCCTAAATTCCCTCCCTTTCAGTGAGGCAGCAGCTAGGAAAAGAACGGAGAGCAAACAGATGAAAAAAAAAAAACTCTCCCAACAAACCGCCACAACAAGAGATAAGAAATTCTTCCAGCCTTCCCACCTTTCACTCAGCAGATGTATAAACAAACTATTCTCTGCCAAAATATCTCAAATCACAGTTTTATCCACCCCCTCCCCTGGATCCAGGCTAAAACACCAAATGTCTCTTCCTAATACACAAGCATCAGTAAAGCTCAATCACAAGCCGCAACCCACAGCTTCCCGGAGACAAAACAGCAACATACAACAGCTGCCAGCCATAGCTGCATCCACACACACCATGTCAGGCTTTATCAAACAGCACTCAAAGGTATGACACCTGCCACAATTGATATTAACTATGTTTAGACAGAATAATAATGACATTTGTACTACTTGCCAGACACGGCTGCATCTACGTACACCATATCAGGATTGATCAGACAGTACTTGAAGCTATGATACCTGCCATAATTGATATTAACAATGTTTAGACAGAATAATAATGACATTTGTACTAGCTGCCAGACACAGCTGCATCCATGCACACCATATCAGGATTGATCAAACAGCGCTCATAACTGTGATACCTGCCATAACTGATATTAACTATACTTAGACAGAATAATGATGACATTTGTACTAACAGCTTGCTACTATTATTTAACCAGGATATACATGACATTTCTAAATCATACTTTAACTGACGAAGGCATTAGTCTCCATGACAGAATTTTTATTCAAAACACTCTTCTGTTACTGCTATTATATATGATGTTAATTTGTTACATTTGAGTCTGAACTCTGATGAATGATACCTTGTTAAATTAGTTAATTAATTATTTAAATTATTTTCAGTAAAATCAATGAAAAATGAACAAGATACGTATTCATCGAGTTCAAGTAGGGGAATAGAAACTTCTATGTTTGTATTATATATTGCTTTGTTTGGCTTATATATAATGTAAATAGTAACCCATCTTGACCTACCTTTCTGAAGAATTATTGGAATCTTTGAACATTCTGAATAACTCATTACTGTTTCTCAGTTGTTTAAGAAACCCTCCTTTTTTAAATAAAAACAGATGACAAGTGATGTACCATAAAAGTTGATACTTTGAGAGATGTAGTTGTAAGAGTTATTTTTTGGGGACAGCTATCTTGGAATCAGTTTTTTGTTTCTTTCTAGTATCAGTCTAAGGATTTCTTTCTTTTATTCTTTTAAGAGTAGGGGCAATCCATTCCATTTCTTCTGGGATAGACACTATGTTGTTTTTGCTGAATATAGTAGCTTCTTCTAAGTCATTAAAGGTTCTCATCTCATTGGAAAAAAGTATTTTTATCTTGGCTGGAAAGGCCAGCTGTGCTTTAATGTTATTTTGTTTCAGCAGTTTTATTATTGGCCAGACTTTTTTTCCTTTGTTCTAGTATTCTGGAAGAATAATCGTCAAACCTTATCAGACTTTGATTGTATTTTACAGATGATTTTCTCCAAACAGATTTTAATATTAGTTTCTTGTCCAGAAATGAAAGAAATTTTATAACTATGGATCTAGGTATAGTATTTGTTGTGTTAGAAGCAGGTATCCTCAGTGCTTTATGCGCCCTTTCAATTCCAAATGAAAGTCCTTCTTTCAAGTCTAAAATGTCAGGAATCCAGGTTGTTAAGAATGAAATAATGTCTTCTCCTTCAGTGTTTTCAGGCAGACCAAAGATCCTTATGTTGTTTCTCCTTTCACTGTTTTCTAAGTCATCTATTTTGTTAAGCAGCCATGTATTCTGTTTAAGCAGAAATTCTTTTTGGAGTTCTTCCTCTTTGAGTCTCCTTTCAATGTCATTTAGAGAAGTCTCTATATTTGTTATTTTTATATGGTGTTGCTGTAATAGTTCCTTAAGAGTATCAGTCTGTTTTTGAGAATTTAATTTGAGGTTTTCTAAGTCATTTTTAAAGCCATCCATCTTCAAAGATAGTTCCTGTAAGGTAGATGTCATCAATTGCAGTTCTTTTTTCAAAGCTGCATCTAGATGGGAATTCCTTGAGTTGTTCATATTCAGTGATTCACTATATCTCCAAGTTACCTGACAGGAAACTTTTTGTATATCTCCACCAAAATTGATATTTATGTAGTTTAGTAGTTTATCTATATATTTTTGGCATTTTAAATGTGAAAAGAACACAATTTTCCTATATTATTATACTAGTTTATGGAGCTCTCAAAATTCACTGCTCTCAGTTGGCCATCTAGGCTCCACCCCCAGTTTCTTTCATTCTTGATAAGTAGAGGGGCTTTATTGTTATAAATTTGGTAGCAAGATGGAAACGACTACTGAATTGGTAGATAGTGACTAAATCTAGAGAAGCAGTTTAAAATGGCATTGGACAAATGGAGCACAGAGGACCCCTAAGTGGTGCTGGCAACAAGTACACTACAACAGTCATGCAGCCATGGAAGACTATCATTCTCCTCCTGCTGGAGTCCGTGTGTGTGTGTGTGTGTGTGTGTGTGTGTGTGTGTGTGTGTGTGTGTGTGTGTGTGTGTGCATGTGTGTGTGTATTTATGTAGCTATCTAGTGTGTATTCAAGTGGTTATCAGGTGACCCATCATGACTAGTAGCTAGTTATGAGAAAGAAAAGGACTTGGAACCCAGTATAGCTAGCCAGGGAGGGAAGATAAGTGACCGAAGACCTCATATTTTTTGTGGGTGGATTGTGATACACATTTAAGCATCTAGTGGATACATACACCTATGGGATGTTACATTCACATTTTGCATATGCAATAGGAAGTGTGGTGGGCTGGAATGCATGCATTTTCTTAATGTGCCAAAAGTACGAGGAAAAGGTTTGATTAGTGAGAAGAACGGCTCAGTCCTGAGGGACTCCCTCTCAAACATCTCTTAACAGCTGACTGTAAGAGCACCTAAAGACTATTGCCAGACTATAAAGCAATAGCTGTAGACTAGCAACGCCTCTTCTGTATCCCCACGCAACTCAAGAATTGCCCTAAAGTAAAACACAGCTGAATTGCTCATTAGGAATCAAGGCAGTCGCTTTAGTAGGAGTATTAGGTTATGAAAATGAGATAAGAGGATCATGATTACTGAGGTACTGTATTTATGTTTCATAAGAGGCACATTCATATGTACAGAGAACTGTCCATAATAAGATATAGAGGGTGATGGGGAATGCACCAAAACATAAAATAAAGAGCTGTAACAATCTTAAATTCCATGAATGAATTATGTTTTACTGCTATATAAAATTAAAGCATGCTGTTCATCTGCGATAGACTGTGTTTTCTTGTTAAACATTTGCAAAAAAAAAACAGTTCTATATCACATTCTGCCATAATGAAACAGCTAAAGTTAAACTACATCTGTAGTTGTAGTGAAAAATAAATTCAGATTTTGAATGCATGGGCCATGCTCAGTTTTTAAGGGCTATAGGTGGTAGCTGAACTGCTTGTAGTCAGGTGCTGAAGTACAAATCATTCAACCAAGCAACTTGAAAGCAAATCTTGTACTCTGGAGGCATTTTCCTTTCCTTGAAATATAGTTATTTAGACCCGTAAAATTAATATACAGGTACAGGGAAGGTGACATGGAAGGAGGCCCCATACCTAAAAAAACTCCTTTTTTATTTTTTAAAATTCACTGGGTGCTGTTTTAGCTGATAAGATATGGCAAAGGGTCAGTTATTGAGCTTACCAGAAATGGAGTGACCTGTAGTAAAAATGAAGGAAATGAAGACAAGTTTAAAAATCTGATTAAATCTGCTATGATTTTTCTTGCATTGATAATTTGGTTAAAACTGCTGGAAATTATCACATAAGTTTTAAAATGTGAAATTGGTTTGTGCTTCTTTAAGGGACTTAAAGAGTGAGTCATGTGATCTAACAGCTAAAGTCAGTCTTTAGCTTCTATGAGAAAGCAGCCTTTGTCTATTTTCTCTTATTCATCATTCTTGACATTGTATGATCCTAATATCACTATACATATATGATAAAGGATACTATTTACATCAGTCCTGCTGTGTGTATATGAATATGTGAATGCTGATAGAGGTCAATGACTCCTTTAAAGCTGTTGGGGCTTCGCTTCATCCATCAATCCATCCTTAGACTTCTTTTTCACATTTTTGCACATGGGACCAGGGTGTCATATGAACAGTGACCATCATTTAGAGCCAACAGTCATATGGCTAGCCCTAACACAGTTGTTCTTTTGTACCTCACACACTCACAGCCAGTTTAGAGTACCCAATCCACCTATTGCATGTCTTTGGAATATGGGAAAAACCCACACAAACACAAGGGGACCATGCAGAATCCACACAGAAGAACCGAACCAGTAAACCTCTTGCTGTGAGCCACAAATGTTATTTGCTGTTCCACTCATTGCTTCTGTTAATTCTTATGGTGGGCCCCAGTAATTAAGTCAGTGGGATCACTTTTTTTTTATTTGCATTTAAGTAGTGTCAGTGGTGCAACAAGTAGCACTCTTGCTTTTGTTGCTAGAAGACCCAAGCGCTGCGAGTGCTATTCCCTCTGTAGGTGAGTGGATTGTTGACACTGTGGTGCTGTACTTCTGAGTGGCCCATCCTTTTGATGGGATTTTAAACTGATGACCCATTTCCTTGAGTTTCTGGTTGCACAGGAAGATGTAAAAGATCCCATGGCATCTATCAAAAAGAGTAGGGAAGTTCTCTAAAGTCCTGGCCAAATTTGCTATAGTATAAATACCACCTTGACTGTCCCCAGAAAAGAGGCTTAGTGGGACCAACCTGTTCAACTAAGGATGAATAAATAAAATATTAGAGACTTTCTAACTATTAAATCGTCTAATGTTTTTGAACATTAATGCTGCTGAAATTACCCAATTTATTGGGTTAGACCCACAAGTTTCCTTTTTTCTTCCTAAGGAAAATTTGTTTTTTAGTTACTTCATCTTCTAAACACATTTGTTGATTATTTTGGGTTAAACAAGACATAAACATATGCTGTAGACTTGCCAGGTCCATTTGATGTGCCGATGTCTCCTGAGTGTAGGAACACAAATGACCCCCAACAGTGAATCTTTCCAGAGGCCCATAAAACTCTTAGGATGATGCTGTATCTTTTTATATTAATTTGAATGTTTTCACTCAGGCAGCTAAGTAAATTTAGTTTGGATTTCAAATGACACAAAAGGAAAACTGCATATAGTTTATTCCTCAAATAACAGAGCCTGCTATATATAGTTCAGGCTAGCTGCAAGACTTTTCACAGAAATTTAAACAGGTGTCACATCCAAGTTTAATTGAATGTGGTACATATATATTGTCAGGGACTGATTGTTTAGCAGGTAGTTATCAGATAATATTGTGCATGGTTTGCTTTCATGTACAAGTGCCTAATTCATTTTCTACACAACATATAAGTTAACTTATACAGGCTTCTCAGCACAGCACATATGATTATAGTTGCTACCATCGTCTGGAAGATGTTAATCCCATTTATGTATTTTTTTTTAGCCATTTCTACCTCATAGGAATAATACATTTCACTTAAGCATTTGAGTGTTGTTCATACATAATTCACACAGCTTGACAGCTTAGCTTTGATTTTCAAGTATTTACAATTTTCCTAAAAAGTCTGCTTAAAATCTTGACATCCTAGAGGGACTTATAAATTGCTGTGCAGTTAGGTAACACACAGGCAGTGTGTCCACGTCTGTGATTTGGTCAGTTATATTCCCTGAATGTAGATCATCTTTACATAAAATACATACTTAGTGCTTGAAGAATAATTTCCATTTCTACAAGCTTAATGAGGCATTGACAAGAAAAATATATTTTACTCAAGTTTCCTTAAATGAAATTAAATCTGCCAGACTAGAAATACT
>NC_056735.1:1815984763-1816192263 GCF_019279795.1 Protopterus annectens
TATTGTGATGACAAGGTTTAGGTCCCTAGAGCATGTAGCTCGGAGGGATTGGGATTTCTTTAAATGGAGCATGTCCAACAGGTCTGGGTTTGACATTGGTTTGTATGCTAGGCAGAGATCGCCTCTGAGTAGGTGATATGCAACGGAGTAAAGCTGGAGTTTTTTGAGGCGGTCTGCATAGGGCATCTGTTTGAGACTGGTAATCTTCTTTGTAAGGTATTTCTGTGGACTTTCAAGTTGTTGAAGATGTCTTGTGAGGTACATACCAAAAGGGGCATTGTACTCTATAATGGGTCTAATGAGTGATGAGTAGAGGGGAATAATGACCTCTTTTTTCCTGGATGAGAAACCTTTTGTGATGAGGTGTGCCACATAGAAGGATTTCCTGACTACTGTGGTGATGTGATTATCAAAGGATGGACTACTCTTCACCTGTGTCCCAAAGTCTGTTATCACACTTTTGGTTTTAAGTAGACTACCGTCTATGTGGTAGTTCATGGGTGCAGAATTTTTACCAAAGGGGATGACAATGTACTTTTTGGCATTGAGCTTGAGACCATGGCTTCGACACCAGGCATCTGTCTCAGTGAGGCCCTTTTGTAGGATGTCCACATCGTTAGGAGTTTCAATTATGGCTCCTAATTTGCAGTCATCTGTGAACATCATTAGCCGAAGTCCTTCTGTATTAGCCTGTACTTCAGAGACGTAGATAACAAACAGGAGAGGACCCAGGACTGAACCTTATGGTACTCCACTTGTCACTGGTCTGAAGTCAGATATGGAGTCTGCTACATTCACAGTGTGGGTTCTGTCAGTGAACCAGTTGGCAACCCATCTTGTGACATAGGGATTTATACCTAGTTTAGTGAGGTTATCTATAATTCCAGAGTGGGGAATGGTGTTGAACGCCTTGGCCCTCGTTTACGGCTTTGATGACTGCTTCAAGAAGTCTATTATGTTTAATAGACATAATCTGCCTTTTACAAACCTGAATTGGGTGGGGTCCAGAGTTTGGAGATTACCAATGTCTTTGTTTATATGTTCCATGATGATACGTTCTATGGCCTTGCAGATCAGGCTCATCAGGCTAATGGGGTGATAGTTCCTGTGGTGGATCCCCTTTTGTGGAGTGGGATAACCATCGCTGTGTGCCATTCAGTGGGTACAAAGCCTGAGGTGATATTATGATTGAACATGGTATTTAGGTGGGCTGCCAGTTCATTCTGTAGTTCATGTAGAACACAGCCTGGGATGTTGTCAGGTCCCATGGATGCTGTGTTCTTGGCTTTGGCAAGCATGTTTTTTACCTGTGCAGCCGTGATTACAGGAACTTTGCATTCTTCCTGTATAGAGATGGGCCCCTTAGGGGGTGAAAGGGGGGTAAAGTTAGCATTGAACCTATCTGCCAGGATGTTGGCAATATCAGTTGGTTCTGTATATTTAGTGCCATTGTGCTGTAACTCAGAGTATATCTGATTCTGCCATTCAGATTCTTGACATAGCTATAGAATACTTTGTGGCTGTCTTTAGAATCAGTGGCAATTTTGTTTTCGTAACTAGCTTTGGAGGATTTTATGAGGGATCTCAGCTTCTTACTGAGGCTGACTAGGGAGTTCCTCCAATCATAGGATTTTACTCTTTTTTTGCAACAGTTTCTTTCTTCTGTTTTAGAGTTTGTTTATGGCAGGGGACCACCGGATTGGCTTCCTTTTTTTGGAGGATAGCATCTTGATTCTTTTAGGGATAGCATGATCCATGCACTCGTGTAAGTGCTTATAAAGTGCATTTGTGTAGGCTTCAGCAGTCGTGCCGCTATTGTCCATCTGTATGGGTGTTGTGAAGTTTGCCACTTCTGTCTTAAGAAGTGTGAAGTTGGCTTTGGAGAAATTTTCTATGGTGGTTTCCCTAATGGGGGGTGGAGGCAGGATGTGGATGTCTAGAGTGATTAGCTTGTGGTCAGATCTAATCAACAAGGAAATGACCTCTGGTGTGGAACACCGGTCACCCATGTTGGTAATGAATAGGTCTAGGATATTGCTGGCCCCTGGTCGGGGTGTGGATAAGTTGATCCAAGGCATTAGAATTTATGAATTCCAGCAAACTTTGAGCAAAAAAGTTGGTACATGAGTAGTTTTCCCAGTTAATGATGGGGTAGTTGGAATTGCCCATTATTAGGGTGTTGGGTTGTACCCTAATATTTTCCATTGTATCAAGAAATGAGGAGTGGGAATGCTGTATATACATATAGCATACATAGCACACAGCATTGAACCCTATTCACCTCATACTGTATGAAGACAGTAATTAGGGACATGAAGAACCTAATATTATATATGTAAGATGGGGGAATGGGACAAACAGTGTGTGACAATAGACTGATCACACATCCTGCATGGCATGATAATGTGGACCAGCTAGTAAACAAGTGTGGGCAGTTCACAAAAAAGAAAATGGAAACTGCAATAGAGTCATTACCTGTTCCAGGGTACCAGTCCCCATCTGTATCTGACTTGTATTTTGTCTTCAGACACATGTCACCATCCTGCGAAAATGCACTACATATGAGAACTAATTTCACGTGTACATGGTGGTGCAACAGCTGTGTACAGACAGCAGTGTTAGCAGTTCAGGAGGGCATTACTTCTTGCATATCTTGTTGCAATACATGTAAATGCTAATATCTATATCTATATCTATCTATATATATATATATATATATATATATATATATAGATAGATAGATAGACACACACATACACACATAAACACACACACTCACACACACACACACACACACACACACACACACACACACACACACACACACACATATATATATATATATATATATATATATATATATATATATATATATATATATGAAAACTTTATAAGTGCAAAATCCTGAAATATCAAATTTCAAAATCTCGAGGCCTTAAAATGGAAAGGCTAAAACAGTGAACACCCAGAAGTGTGAAATTCAAAATCTCGCATTTCGGAGATGTTGAATTAGCGGTTCTGGTGTTGCGCTGTATTCATGGATTTAGCTAAGTGTTTATGTTTTAAGGGTTTTAGGTAGGGGCTGTAGCGTATGTTAGTGTGTTTTGTTGCTGTGATGTGTGTGTGTGTGTGTGTGTGTGTGTGTGTGTGTGTGTGTGTACGAAGGGGATATAGCTTGTGTGGTGGTGTTTTGTGTGTTTGTGTATGTAGTGCGACCTTGGAGTTAGTATATTTAAGTAGGGGTGTGTGGGGAGGGGGTGCAGGGGGGCACATCCCCCCTGCTTGCACAAAGGATTGGGTTGTGTGTTTGTTTGTGGGAAGGAAGGTGTGTGTATGTGTATGTGTATGTGTATGTGTGTCGTGTGTGTGTAGTATAGAAGTTGCAATTTTGAATTTCTCACTTCTGGGTGTGCGATGTTTTAGTCTTTCCAATTTATGGGCTTGAGATTCTGAAATTCGATATTTCAGGATTTCAAGCTTATAAAGTGAATATATATATATATATATATATATATATATATATATATATATATATATATATATGTAAAACTTTGCCTCCACAAAAACACGCACACAAGTGTTATATCATCAGAACATAAGAAAAGTACAAAAACGTCATCAGTGCATTAGAAATGGTACAAGAATATAGAGGCAGTTGCTAATCTACAAGTAATTTGTGTACAGGAACAAGTCTTGCTATTTTGTGCACTACCTATGTAATGCATACTATGTTGCATTCAAATACAACAAACATAAAGCAGGCATTCTAATGCCAATAATCTTACATACAAAGTTTAAGGGGACTTCCAAAGGTAAAATTCAGCCCCTACATTTATACAATATTAAAAGAAAAATTAACAGATCAGCAAAGAATAGTTTGGTATAGGACAGATCAGAATAGGAAACATGGGGTAAGAACAAGATGAGGGCAAATACAGGAAGGAGGCTTAAGTTAATGATGCACTGAAAAAAGAACGTATGGCAGCAAAGGCTCTTAGAACTAAGAATGATGATCCATGGGGCTTTTAGGATAGAATGTTAAAAATGGGACAAGTTAAGACTTTATTACCAAACAGTCATGACGATAAAGGTGTTAGTAAGGTAAGCCTGTAGATATATATCATGCCAGGCAAATAGGGACATCATGTTCATTACTGTGGTTAATAGGATTGGGGGTGCATGTTTAGGTATAAATCTTTGCAAGCAAGTGGCAAGTGGGTAGTGTTAGGAATGGACATATGGGTCATGGATATATGGTGTGTGTGTGTGTGTGTGTGTGTGTGTGTGTGTGTGTGTGTGTGTGTGTGTGTGTGTGTGTGTTTGTGTGATTATGTGTTCTTGCCGTTATAGACTAGCATCCCACCAATGATTAGCTTCCTTCCTTGTCACCACTGACTGCCAGGATAGGTTCCTGTACCTTGTCATCCTGAATTAGATACAAGATATTCTGAGAACAAAGGAAAAATGACTTGATAATTTCTTGAACTGTTTGCATCATTCTATTCTTCGTTATGTTGTAATATACTGAACTGCACAATGCCTGTTTTAGATTTAGATGAGTCCCAGCCTTCACAATTTTGATCAGAGAAGAATATGAGATTATGCTATTGTATAAGGATGCTGTAGCAAATATTAGGAGAGGTTTCAGTTAGCTCTTTTGATGTTAATATTAACACTTGTTTGACCCTAGGGAAAGACTGTTCTTCATCCTCTGAAAAACCTTCACTTTAATTGCTTATGTATTACTGTTAGATAGACTAACATCAGTGCAGAACTTGTACAGCTGGATAAATGGAGAAACATTACATATTCTAGCCCGTTACTTACTTTAAATGGTAGTTTCTGTCTGATGCCTATCTTTTTCTCTGTATGTGCCCTTGTCATTTGGCTAGAATTGGAAATGAACCTCAGACATGGGGTGCTGCATACTGAAACATTTCCCCTACTTTTGCTTCTTTATAATAGACTGTCACTAAAGTTTGTAACATTTTGTGGTCAACATGAATCCTGTGGGTTTCAGCTAAATCGCTGGTTTCTAAACTCAATAGGTTTGGGCTTTTTGCCTTTCCTACAACTAGTCTTACCATCCTAGTCTGCAAAAACAGGCCAGAATGGTTCAAAGCAGATGAACAGAATGTAATGAAAAATCGTAGCGTTCTGTTAACATTTTGATAGTCAAGAGCAAAATCATTAGTAATCCCCGTAAATTCTGCAGCTGTAGTATTTTAAAAAAAATTGGGTGTACACACAACCTCCGTGTCCTCTGTCTCCAACAGATCCACAGAATACTTTTTTTTTTTAATTAATAAAAACACAGTCTTGCAATCAGGTGACTTTCTTTCATATTCATTGGTTGCTGATCTTCATGCCCCAGAGGTTTATGGTTCACAGCTGTCCCTATGTCATCACCTCTTTTCTTAAAAATAATTTAAAAAATCCCTGCCGTTAGTTGATATCTGGAGCAGAAGCCCACATTCAGTCGTGCGATCCTACACTGACCCACGTTCTTAAATATGTTACACTCCACAGATTCCAGTGATTGTTATGACTGAAGAGCCACACTTGTGATGCTAAGGAATCCTGGGTTTCTGTCAGCATGCTATTTTAACTGAATCTTGGAGAATGGGCAATCTGTAGACCGACATCTTATTGGAGAATGAATGCTCACCAGCAGGGTGTTAATCTACAGATAATGCCTGCTGAAAAACAAGGTCCACCACTTCACAACAGCATATCAAGCTACTGTAGAGATCAGACTGAAAATAACATCTGTTATTATTTTACGCTCCCTATGCAGTGCTTCTGATATTAACAAGTGTAAAATATAAAAAAAAAGGAAATTAAAAAGCAAGTGTTGTGTGTGTATGTCTGTATATGTGCGTGTATGCATACATGTGAGTGAGAGTGAGATTGATCGAGGTGTTATTTTACACTTGCTAAGCAGCACTTTTGCTGTTTAGCGAGTGTAAAAACTAAATAAAACTGAAAAAAGTGTGTGTGTGTGTGTGTGCGTTTATGTTTCTGTGTGTGTGTGTGTGTGTGTGTGTGTGTGTGTGTGTGTGTGTGTGTGTGTGTGTGTGTGTGTGCTGTTTATAATCTCAAAATACTGAAATGTCGAATTTCAGTATCTCGAGACTATAAACCCGAATGTTTAAAATAGCGAAAGTTCATAATCACGAATTTGAATATCTCGAATTTGTGGTTATGGCCTTATGCTACGTGATGTCTGGGATTGTGTGTTTATGGTGCACGGTGCTGTGTGTGGATCTAGGTGTTTTGTCAGGTAAGTGAGTGTTTTGTAAGGGATTTGAGTGGGGGTTAGAGTGTGTTTGAGTGTGCTGATATGTTTCATGTGTGTGTGTGAGGGACTGTGCGTGTGTGAGTTTGTTTTTGTTTCTTGTTTGTGCGATCTCAGAATTACTATATATAAGTAGGGGGTGTGGGGGCACACCCCACATGGGGGATGCAGGGGGGCTTGCCCCCATCTTATGTGTGTATGAGTTGTGTATGTGTGTAGTTTTTGTTTGTTTATGTTGTGATGTGGGTGTTGTGGTGTATGCATGGTGTAGTGTATGCTTTTTATTCGGTGCTTTGAATTTTGTGGTTTTGGGCTCGGGTTTTGTAGTTTCGGTGTTTTGTGGATTCGGTTTCATAGTTTTGAGAGACTGAAATTCGATGTTTTCAGTATTTCGAGATTATGAAGGGAATCCATATATGTGTATGACAGAGACAGAGAGATCAATGGATCAGTGGCAGCAGCACTAGAGAAGTTTGCATACATCTGTTTAGCTCAAGAAATCTGAATAAAGCCTGAAATAAAGGGGGAACAAAGGCTAAAAATAGGAACAAATCTTATATGTTGTTCTTATAAAATTACAGAGTAACTTAAATAATAGGATTTGTGTTAACATGAATTGTCTAAAGGAAATAAAGTATGAAAGTCAAATGTATGTCATTATTTATTGACTTCAGTCCCCAATGACTGGCAATAGACCACATATTTTAGGAGTAAGGGACCAAAAAATAAAATAAATATCTAGATATTTTTTAAATTATATATTTTGGATGTAAAATGCTTCCTCCAACACCGTTTACATATACTACAACAACATTGAAACATTAGGTGGAGGAACTATTTTACATCAAAGATAATATAGTAATATAATACATAAATAAGTAAGTAAAACACAACAATTTTACAGACAGCCCATTCTCTAAGCACAATAATGCCCTCTAGGGTGTGTATTTGGATGTGATTTCTATTGAAATAACACCCTTCCAGGGGTGTAGAGGCCATCCGCCTGAAGAGTCAGGCCTCTGAACACCCCTGGGTGGGCATTACTTCCACAATAACTCATACCTGTTGGGCATTACTGCTTGCTTGACAGTCTCAAATTAACAATGAATCACACAGGTTCTTCACTTTTCAGATCTGGATCACAATGCTCAATATTACTCTGATTTGGAAAGCAGAATACCTGGGAGATCTCATACAGGCAAACCATGCTTACTATGAACAAAGAAAGAAATCTAAGTGAAATGGCATTTAAAATTACTGAAGAAGCCTGTAGTCTAATGATGAGCTTGCCTTTAAAGCATTCTATGTCATTTCACTCAGCTTCTTCAATTCAACAGACCCTCCCTGGCATAATTACAAGATTTCCTAAAAGTTAACTGCAATTAGATAGGTCTGAGTAGTGCTGCTAGGTAACAAAGCACACATAATAATGCTTGCCTCATCTGTTTGTTGTTACCAGTGCATGTTCCTAGTGTCTTTCATTACAAATGGGATAAACAGCATTCATTGGTGATGTTTAAACCTAACTGACTCCAATTTCAGTGCTGCCCATAAAACAGGTAGCAGCAAGCCAATTCTGTTATTCAAATTGCTAATTTAGGACTGCATTTTTGGGTTATAATTCATTATATTTTCAGTGCATACTATACCCTTGACATTTAGCACTAAACCTTGGACTGTGTGTCATCACTAGCAATCTAGAAGGAGAATTTACTTCTGTAGATAAAAATCTCACTGCAAACCCATCTATTCACAATGCCCTTTCCACATTTGTTTGTAAGTAGGGTCAGGGTGTTACACCAACAGCCAAAGTCCATTACATTCTGTGCAGTACACCCCATATTATACAAAAACATAAAAAAGTTACCTGGAGAAATGGTGACAACATGAGTATGGTTACTGTTATAGAGACAAGAGTAAACTTACCATAACAGTAAATGTTCAACTAGGTCACTTCTAAGTAGCCTTAAGCTGCATGGGGCATTCTCCCACGAATGTAAACCAGACGGCCAGCTTTCCAGTGCCTTATGTCCCCTTCTACATGCCCTAGCCACTGTTATACATGAGGGATGCAGAGTAAAGTGGTGCTTAGGGCGTGAAATACTTAAGAGTTTTCTTGCCTAAGATGAAAGGGAGGCTAGAGTCCTGCTAGGTGAAAACATAAAAATGAAAGACCCCAAACCCTACCAAAAACAAAATAGCAAAATTTGGGGGTGGAGGGAGGGACTCACTACTGCAGTAGTGATCTATCTGAATATCAACTCTTACCATAACTTTACTTACAAAGCTATATTATATTCATCATTAGATCATTGCTGCAGTAGCCTTAAGGAATATGGGATGAATACCATGGCTTACTGAGTAAGGGAGGTGGAAGTTGAATCAGAGGTCACAACCCCTTGTAGAATAGTCCTTGTAAAGCTTGCTGTATACCTAAAGAAAGATTTTTGGTTAAAGTATATACTGAAGGCCAAGTCACTGCCTCTATTATGTTTTAGAGTCTACCCATTTCCAAAAATACAAGGAACTAGACATTGATTTGTTATGGTGGGTTCTGACCTTGCCTGGAAGTGATAAGCTATGGTGAGAATAACAAAAAGTAATAGCCTGGGACAAGCATTTAGAAATTGTCTATTTAGACATTAATTGTCCTTTCTTCTTTCCTTCAGAAGAAAGAAAAAGTTGATCAGAAGTCCTGAAGGATTTTATTGTCAGTTTACTACCTGTGTTGCCCATTCATATCCAGAAGAATTCTTTCTGCCTCGCTTTTAGGGACTAGAAAAAACAGGGAGTTGACTTGCCATGATTAGTGTAAAATCTGGAACCACAACAGGCATAAAAAAGGATTTGTTATAAGGTGAGGATGACCACCATAATCGCTTTTAACTCAGATACTCTTCTTGCAGAAGTCAGATAAGTAAAAAATACTGTGTTTTCCAAGATAAGAACTTCAAATCAGCCTCATGTGGAGGTTCAAAAGGAAACAGAGTAAGAATTTCTAAAACAAAATTAAGATCCCAAGCAGTAAAGGGGACATCCAGGGGCAGACAGACAGAAATGGTCAATAAATGAATCTTGATAGATGAATAAGAAATGCAAGAGATTAATTCAAACAAATAGTGAAGAATCACAGAAGTATGAACCTTAAAAGGATCATAGTTCCTGGGCTGGCATCAACTAGAAATCTTTTCAACTTAACCATATATAATTTTCTAGCAAAAGGTTTCTTTGCCTCTTTTAATACTTGCTGGACATTCTCATAAGAAGTGCATAAAGGTACCCTGTCTTGTGTGAGAAAGCCCATTCTATGAGGAAGCTTGAGGTACTTTCCTTTGAGAACCATTGTTGCATGGGCCAAAAGGGATCACCGCAATTATCTTTTGAGAGTCCTTCTTAATTTTGCAATTTTATCAGAGGAAAGGGTGGAAAGGCTTTCAAGAATATTCCCACCCATTAAGATGAAAATACATCTATATTCCATGCTAGCCAGGAAAGAATCCTGGAGCAGAAGATTTTAAGATGTCTGCTTTGACTGGAAGAAAACAGATCTAACTGAGGTGTTCCCCAGAGATGGATACATTTGTGGAAGACCCCCGGCTGCAATGTCCATTTATAAGGATCTGTCCTGGTCCTGCTCAGGTTGTCTGTTGCAACATTTTGCTCTGACAGAATGTATGTAGTTTGTAGGTTCAGTTGCTAGATCACAGGCTACAATAGCTAGTCTGCAAAAGAGGTAGGACTTGGATAGCCTTGATTGTTTATGCACCACATTATGGTGGTGTTGTCTGTGATTACTAATAGAGGGCGTGGAGTACAGAGGCGGATCAGAGATTTGAGAGCATTTTTTAGAAGCATAATTTCCTTGACATTTATGTCTTTTAATTTGTCCTGTTTGTTTCAAAGATGCTGTACTTTCATTCCCTTGAATACAGCTTTCCAAGCAAAGTATGAAGCATCTGTCATTTCAGATTGAATGTGGTCGGGCAGGCAGAAGGGAAGATGTGGGCTGAGACAGATCTATGTCGCCCACCAATTTATGTCCCTTTCTCCAAAGCCCAACACTGGAATTTGAAATGATAGAAGCTGCAGGTGTTGAGTTTGAACTGTCTTGACAAACCATTGAATCTTTCTCATGTGTTATACCTACCTGCGCCCTACCTAATACATTCAATATTTCTATTTGCATTTATGGGCCCCCTGTCTTTTATTTCACTCTTTCTATTCATAGTCACCCTCTGCAAACAACACACTGTCAGCACAATAATCTCATAACTCTTCCACGCCTCTCATAAATCTAAATCTATATTCAGTCTGTCAACTCTGTTATCTCATATCTGACCGTGTGTCACCCACTCACAAACTACACCATCCTATACTTGAATAAGACTGAAAGCATATCCAACATACTTATTTGTATAGGAGAAAATAACCAACATAATTTACTGCCTGTACATATGTAGTGCACATATTATTTATATTTCTTTAATCAAAAGTATATAAATATATATATATGCACTGCAGTCTCTATACAAAATACATATTTCTGCATTGTAGTTTCTGTTCTAAACTATGTAAACTCAAGTGTTCCTGAAATTGTACACAACTGTACCTTATCTTTATGACTAAGAAAAATACTTTAATTGTAATTTTGACTTGTATGAAATGTATCTTTTCGCCACAGGACTCCAATTAAAAGGAGCACATTTCTGCCCAGTAGACTAACCTAGTTAGCTAATGCAATAAATAACCAAATGTGGAATCTGGCCAAGGGAATCATGGGGATAGTAGAGGCCATCAAACCTAGAATTCTGGGATATCCTCTGGCTGATGCCTAAATCTGGATTGAAAATAGCAGAAACTACTTTTTATACTTCCCTCTTTGTCTTCAGGAAGGAAAGCCAGCATAAGTGTTACATCCAAGAAACACTATATTGTGAGAAGGCATGATAAAATATTCCTTCCTGTTCACCTGAAATTGCAAACTGAGAAATTGGAGTCCGAATGGAGAGATGACAAGTCAGCAAGTAAAAGGGAGTATTATTGCTGAAACTGAATTCATCTTCAAGTCTTGGTGAGTAAATTTGTGAGGTGAACCCTGTTTTTCACAAAATCTCACCAAGACAACACTAATGTATAGACTGCATTTTTATAGCATATATCATGGACAGAAGTTAAAAATTAAGAAAGATGGCTGGGTGCACAAGACCCACGATAAAAAACAGCCCAATCCTGGTAGGCACACTGGTGCCAGGACTGAAAACGATGACAGTGTAGAATCCTCAAAATATGGAAACATTCCTACAATGGGGCCAAGGCAGGCCCAGGAGGAGGATGGCCCCCCATTGTAGAAGGAAGTAGTAGTCCACAAAACTCACAAAAACAGAGAAGAACCATAAAAATGATAAAGTGGACCATTGAGGATAAGAAAGAAATTATGCATTTTTACTATTTTGCAAAAAGCCCAGAATTTCTAGACACAAGATATACAAAATGAATAAGAGAGAAATTAGAGGAAAGAAAAATACTTCCACAAGAAAAACTGTCAGAAGCTTCAAATAAAAATGTGTATGCATTAATACAACAGATTTGTGAAAAACAGTATATAGATCAAGAAACTTTGAAATGTTTGGAAAAAGAAGCATCTGAGGAAGTGTGAAAATATAAACATCAAAACCTAGGAATGTTTTAAAAGTATAAAAAAGAAATATGGACATGGAAAAGAAAGAGAGATTTGATATGGTGTAATATTTATGCAAAGGAGAAAGCCAAATTAATCAATATAAAGAAGGCAGCCCCAAAGATATTCCAAGAGAAATACAGTCAAAGGCATCCAGATATGGGAAAATTTCAAAATAAAAAAAAATTGTATCACAAAGAGGGAATGTAAAAAAGAAGATTAGTGAAGTAGAAGTTAAAAAAATAGAAGTTGAAGTTATGGAGTACCTGTGAAGTGAAGGATTTGGTGTAGAAGATCTAACACAGGTTACATCACAGCATGATGGAGTGAGTCCCCAAAATAAGGAGAAGCAGGAAGATCAAAAGACATCTGAAGAAGAAATATGGGCATGGGGAAGGAAAAGAGATTTAATATAGGTTCATAAGTTCATAAATAGGTACTAGGCTATCAGCCTAAGGGCCTAAGTAAGCCTAGCCAACAAAGTTCCCTGGCTTATGCCTCCCAAGAAAGTTAATTTCCTGTGCTCCTGTCGAGCAGAGCCACAGAAGTGATCCCTGTGGTGTATTTCCTATTTCCCATCCACTCATCAAGATTTTTCTTGAAGAGTGCTAATGAGGAACTTTGCTTGACATAGATGGGTAGCTTGTTCCCGAATATAGGAAGTTTCTGGGACAGGAATCTATCCCTCTAGCATGTCCTCTTTATTGTGGTGACAAGGTTTAGGTCCCTAGAGCATGTAGCTTGGAGAGATTGGGGTTTTTTTAAATGTAGCATGTCCAACAGCTCTGGATTTAACATAGCTTTATATGTTAGGCAGAGATCTCCTCGGAGTAGGCAATATGCTACAGAGTAAAGCTGGAGTTTTTTGAGATGGTCAGTGTAGGGCATCTGTTTGAGTCTAGTAATCCTCTTTGTGAGGTACTTCTGTGACCTTTACAGCTGCTGAAGATGTCTTGTGAGGTACATTTCAAAAGGGGCATTGTACTCTATAGTGGGTCTAAAGAGTGTCGAGTAAAGTGGAACAATGACCTCTTTTTTCCTGGATGAGAACCCTTTTTTGATGAGGTGTGCCACATAGAAGGATTTCCTGACCACTGTGGCAATGTGATTATCAAAGGAGAGACTACTGTCCACCTGGGTCCCAAGGTCTCTTATTACACATTTGGCATTAAGTAGACTGCTGTTTATGTGGTAGTTCATGGGTACAGAGTTTTTATCAAAGGGGATGACAATGCACTTTTTGGCATTGAGCTTGAGGCCATGCCTCTGACACCAGGCATCTGTCTCAGTGAAGCCCTTCTGTAGGATGTCCACATCATGTGAGGACTCGACTATGACTCCTAGTTTGCAGTCATCTACGAACTTCATTAGCCGGAGGCATTTTGTGTTAGCCTGAGAAGTAGATACTAAACAGGAGAGGTCCCAGGACTGAACCCTGTGGTACTCCTCTTGTCACTGGTCTGAAGTCAGATTTGGAGTCTGCAACTTTTACAGTGTGGGTTCTGTCAGTGAGCCAGTTGGCAACCCATCTTGTGATGTAGGGATTTATACCTAGTTTAGTGAGTTTAGCTATAATTCCAGAATGTGGGATGGTGTCGAAAGACTTGCCGAGGTCAGCATAGGCTGTGTGAACCACCTTACCCTCATCTATTACTTTGGTGACTGTCTCAAAGAAGTCAATCCAGTTCAAAAGGCATGATCTGCCTTTCAGAAACCTGAACTGGGTGGGATCCAGAGTTTGGAGGTTACCAATGTCTTTGTTTATGAGTTCCATGATGATACGTTCCATGACCTTGCAGACCAGGCTCGTCAGGCTACTAGGGCAATATTTCCCAGGATCAGTGGTGGCTCCCCCTTTGTGGAGTGGGATAACTGTTGCTGTGTGCCATTCAGTGGGCAGAAAACCTGATGTGAGACTATGATTGAACATGGTGCTTAGGTGGAAAGCCAGTTCATTCTGAGGTTTGTGTAAAATGCAGCTTGGGATGTTGTCCGGTCCCATGGATGCTGTGTTTTTCGTTTTAGAGAGTGCAGCTTTTACCTGCATAGATGTGATTACAGGGACTCTGCATTCTTCCTATATAGATATGGGCCCTTTAGGGGGTGAGGTGGGGGGGAAGTTAGCATTGAACATATCTGCCAGGATGTTGGTAATATCAGTTGGTTCTCAAATTTACGTGCCGTTGTGCTGTAACTCAGAGCAGATCTGAGTGTTGCCATTGAGATTCTTGACATAGCTATAGAATACTTTGTGGTTACCCTTAGAATCAGTGGTGATTTTGTTTTTGTAGCTAGCTTTGGAGGATCTTATAAGAGATCTCAACTTCTTACTGAGGCTGACCAGGGAGTTCCTGCACTCATGGGATTTTACTCTCTTTTGTAAAAGTTTCTTCCTTCTGTTGTAGTGTTTGTTTATGGCAGGGGACTGCCAGATTGGCTTTGTTTTTTGGAGGATAGTGTCTTGGTTCTGTTTGGGATAGCACCATCCATGCACTCGTGTAAGTGCTTATAGAGTGCATTTTTGTAGGATTCAACAGTCGTAACTGTATTGTCCATCTGCATGGGTGTCATGTAGTTTGCCACTTCTGTCTTAAGAAGCATGAAGTTGGCTTTGGAGAAATGTTTTACCGTGGTTTCCTTAAAGGTGGGTGGGGGCAGGATGTGGATATCTAGGGTGATTAGCTTATGGTCGGAGCTCACCAATGAGGAGTTGACTTCAGGTATGGAACACCGGTCACCCATGTTGGTTAAGACTAGGTCTAGGATATTGTTGCCCCTGGTGGGGGTGTGGATAAGTTGATCCAGGGCATTGGAATTTATAAATTCCAGAAAGCATTGAGTGAAGATGTTGGTACATGAGTAATTTTACCAGTTAATGGTGGGGTAGTTGAAATCACCCATTATTAGGGTGTTTGGTTGAACCCTAATATTTTCCAGTATATCAAGAAAAGAGAAATGGGAATCCTGGGGCATGGTGGGGGATCTGTAGCAAGCTACAATTTGGATTGCAGTTTTGCCCAGAGTTAGTTGCACTTGGATAACCTCGGATGCATTATGTTGCGCAATTAGCTTGGAGGTGTGGATATCCTTAATGAATATGAACACACCTCCGCCTTTGGTGTTCTGGTCCAGGTTAGATGGCCGAAAAGTGTGGTATAAATTATAGCCTGGTGATGCAGGGGTGCTCTCTAGAGCCTTGAACCAGGTCTCAGTCACTGCACAGATATCGATGTTCTCCATTTTAAGGAGTGCCTCGAGTGAGTGCATTTTGAGATTTAGACTTCTAGCATTGAGTAGCATTACCCTCAGCTTTTGCTTGCCTGTTCCTGTTATGGTGGTGAATTTGTCATTTGAACCTTGCATAAAAAAGGCACTATAGGAGTGGCAAGACCCTTAGCCAGTATCTGGAGTCTCAGTGGTGACAGGTGCATGCCATCTTTGGCAAAGCATCATGGTCTGTTGACCATGTCATCCCAGGCAGACAGATACTGGATCCCCTTAGAATGACACCAGAAGCTTAGTCAATTGTTAAAGTCAATCATTTTGTCCTTGTACTGTGGTATCATTCTGGGTGATGGCAAGGTTCTACTCAGGGCTAGGCTCATACCTGCCTGGGATACAAGATCAGAGAGCTCTTCCATGTCTCTTTTCATGTAGCCCAGGGAGGTACATCTCAGATGATCTGAGTGAGTGGGTTATGTGGCGGATTCTGGCACCCAACAGGCAGCTGACAGTAACCTTCTCCTTGTTTAGCCTGGTGAGTGGGACATCAGTATGCCTGACTATAGAGTCACCTATGACTAGTGTGTTGGGTATGTTGTTTTGCCTTATGGGCTGTGGTTTATTGGCACACCGAGTCTGTGGCTATGTGGCATTTGGATTGTGTTGAGGGGTGGAGGTTGCTTGCATTTCTGCTTTGAGGGTCTCTTTTGCTTGAGCAGATTATTATTGAGAGCCTCCGTGAATGTTTCTGTGTTTCTATGTGTGGATTTTGGTGGTGTAGGTTTAGTGGGACTATGTCATGAATATGGTGTGGTCCAAGTGTTTACCTTCTCCTCTTGACTGTCAAGTTCAGTCTTGGTTGGAGAGAGCTTTACCTCTAGTTTGGCTAGATAAGTGCATCTCTCACAGGTTGTGGTGTTGGGTGGTAGGAGTAGAGGGTTGTCTGTGTACATGAGGCAATTGCTACATTGCCCCAAGATGCCCAGATTCATCAGATAGAGAGGAGAGAACACAGGGAGCTGACCCTTGGACATGCCTGACATCTGTGCAGTCACAGAGACCTGGTTCAAGTCTCCAGAGAGCACCCCTGCATTACCAAGCTATAATTCATACCACACCTTTCGGCCAGCTAACCTGGACTGAAACACTAAAGGCAGAGGTGTGTCCATATTCATTAAAGATATCCACACATCCAGGCTAATTGCTCAGCATAATGCATCCGAGATTATCCAAGTACAACTAACTCTGGGCAAGACCGCAATCCAAATTGTAACTTGCCCCACCAGGGCAGCAGTATCCTAGACCTGGTCATTACCAACATGGGCAACAGGTGTACCACACCAGAGGTCAATTCCTCATTGGTTAGATCCAAGCACAAACTAATCAGCCTAAACATCCACATCCCGCCCCCACCCCCCATTAGGGCAACAACCAAAAAAAATTTCTCCAAAGCCAACTTCACACTTCTTAAGACAGAAGTGGCAAACTTCACGATACCCATGCAGATGGACAATAGAGGTATGACTGCTGAATCCTACACAAATGCACTTTATAAGCACCTACATGGGTGCATGAATCATGCTGTCCCTAACAGAACCAAGATGTTATCCTCCAAAAAAAAAGGAAGCCAATTTGGTGGTCCCTTGCCATAAACAAACTCTACAACAGAAGAAAGAAACTGTTGCAAAAAAGAGTAAAATCCCATGATTGGAGGAACTCCCTGGTCAGCCTCAGTAAGAAGCTGAGATCCCTCATAAAATCCTCCAAAGCTAGTTACAAAAACAAAATCACCACTCATTCTAAAGACAACCACAAAGCATTCTATAGCTATGTCAAGAATCTCAATGGCAACACTAAAGATCTGCTCTGAGTTACAGCACAATGGCGCTAAATATACAGAACCAACTGATATTGCCAACATCCTGGCAGATAGGTTCAATGTTAACTTTACCCCCCTCTCACCCCCTAAAGGGCCCATCTCTATACTGGAAGAATGCAAAGTTCCTGTAATCACAGCTGCACAGGTAAAATGCACACTCTCCAAAGCCAAGAACACAGCATCCATGGAACCTGACAACATCCCAGGCTGTGTTCTACATGAACTACAGAATGAACTGTCACCCCACCTGAGCACCATGTTCAGTCATAGCCTCACCTCAGGCTTTGTACCCACTGAATGGCGCACAACAATGGTTTTCCTACTGCACAAAGTGGGAGCTACCATGGACCCCAGGAACTACCACCCCATTAGACTAATGAGCCTGGTCTGCAAGGCCATGGAATGTATCATCATGGAACTTATAAACAAAGATATTGGTAATCTCCAAACTCTGGACCTCACCCAGTTCAGGTTTGGAAAAGGCAGATCATGTCTCCTAAACATAATAGACTACTTTGAAGCAGTCGCCAATGCTGTAGATGAGGGTAAGGTTGTTCACACAGCCTTTTGACACTGTCCCCCACTCTGGACTTATAGATAAACTCACCAAACTAGGTATAACTCCTTATGTCCCAAGATGGGTTGCCAACTGGATCACTGAAAGAACCCACACTGTGAAAGTAGCAGACTCCAAATCCGACTTCAGACCAGTGACAAGTGAAGTACCACAGGGTTCAGTCCTGGGTCCTCTCCTGTTTGGTATCTACTTTTCTGAAGTACAGGCTAACACAGAAAGACTTTGGCTAATGAAGTTCGCAGATGACTGCAAACTAGGAGCCATAACTAAAACTCCTAACAATGTGGACATCCTACAAAAGGGCCTCACTGAGGCAGATGCCTGGTGTCAAAGCCATGGCCTTAAGCTCAATGCCAAAAAGTACATTGTCATCCCCTTTGGTGAAAACTTTGTACCCATGAGCTACCACATAGGTGGTAGTCTACTTAACACTGAAAGTATGATAAGAGACCTTGGGACACAGGTGGACAGTAGTCTCTCCTTTGATAATCACATTGCCACAGTAGTCAAGAAATCCTTCTACATGACACACCTCATCACAAAAGGTTTTTCATCCAGGAAAAAAAGAGGTCATTGTTCCCCTCTACTTGTCATTCATTAGACCCATTATTGAGTACAGCACCCCTTTTGGTATTTACTTCACAAGACATCTACAACAACTGGAAAGGCCAAAGAAATACCTCACAAAGAGGATTACTGGCCTCAAACAGATGACCTATGCAGGCCATCTAAAAAAAAACAGCTTTACTCCATCGCATATCACATACTCAGAGGCGATCTCTGCCTAACATGCAAAGATATGTCAAACCCCGAGCTGTTGGACATGCTCCACATAAAGAAATCACAATCCCTCTGAGCTATATGCTCTAGGGACCTAAACCTTGTCTCCACAATAAACAGAACATGCTGGAAGGATAGATTCCTGTCCCAGAGACTTCCCATACTCTGGAACAAACTACCTATCTATATCAAACAAAGCTCCTCATTAGCACTCTTCAAAAAAATCTTGATGATTGGATGGGAAATAGGAAATTCACCCTGGGGATCACCTCTGTGGCTCTGCTCAACAGAGGCACAGGAAAATAATTTTCTTGGGTGGAAAAAGCCAGGGTACCTTTTTGGCTAGGCTTGTATAGGCCCTAGGGCAGATAGCCTAGTACCTATCTATGAACCTATGAAAACTAAGAATCTGTACCGGGATCTTGTGGTAGATAGACTATCTAGTGCTTACCACTCCCACTGATAAGCTAGAATGCTTCCCTCCAACACAGACAGGCTTGGGGGGCTCAGAAGCTTACAAACAGTCCTGGATACAGCAAATCTGTATCTGGACTAGACTAGTTACAGAAATGATGGGAAACAAGTGCAAACACAGGCTTTTAAACCAGAAAGTTGAAAGAGATAGAAAACCTGCCCAAACAGCCAATAAACTACAATTTGTGGGCCAGAAACCACTCTTGTGGTAGATAGGGTACCTAGTGCTTACCACTCCCACTGATAAGCAAAAAGGCTTCCCTCCAACACAGAAAGGCTTGGGGAGCTCAGAAGCTTACAAACACTTCTGGATAGGCAAATCTGTATCTGGACTAGGCTAGTCACAGGAAAGTTGGGAAACAAGTGCAAGCACAGGCTTTTAAACCAGAAAGTTGAAAGAGATAAAAAAACTGTACAAATGACCAATATACTACAATTTCTGGTCCAGAAACCACTATTGTGATAGATAGGCTACATAGTGCTTACCACTCTCACTGATGAGCTAGAAGGCTTCCCTCATACACAGAAAGGCTTTGGGGGCTCAGAAGCTTACAAACAGTCCTGGTTACAGCAAATATATATCTGGACTAGACTAGTTACAGGAAAGGCAGGAAACAAGCTTAGAATTTGTATTTGTAAAGTGGAAAGGGAGAAAGGAGAAACAGAAGATAATTCAAACTTAAGGACGTAAGCGGCTTGCCCTTCACACATGTTCTCTCTGTATTAGGTAGAATGAGCTAGTGACACTAGACTGGAATAGAGCTGGGATAGAGCTGAAGAGATGGGACTGGTAGGAGTGTCTGAAGTCAAAATATGATCTCACTGTTCTCGTTTGAGTGAGCAAATGAGATAGACCCAGGAGGAGTGTTCAAACACAAATTTACAGGAGGTGCAGGCAATTCCAAAGCCACCAAGATTAATACCAGAACAAGAACAGGGAGGGAGGGAAGGAAGGAAACTAACTGCAGAGAGAGCAAGAGAGACAGAGAGAGAGAGAGAGAGAGACCACAGTATTCTATGAAACAATTAAATAGAAAAATAAATAACTACAGAAAGACACAGCCCATAATATTCAATGAAATAATTAAATCAACAGAAAAATAAAATGCAGTGCAATCTTTAACAGTGCAAGTTTGTACTTAACTCAGCTAGTAATGCAGTTGATTGTTCGTATGTAGCAGAAGCCAAACAGCTCAGATATTGAGCAGTAATAAATTCAAAGATATGTGACTAACACTTATAAATACAAAGGAACCATCTAGGCTAAGAGTTTAACACTGAATATCAATGAAGTGAAACACAATAGGCCCACTTACTGCAGAGAGAGAGAAAGAGAGACCACAGTATTCTATGAAAAAATTAAATAGAAAATTAATAACTATAGAGAGACACAGACCACAATATTCAATGAAACAATTAAATAGACAGAAAAATAAAATGCAGTGCAATCTTTAACAATTCAAGTTTGTACGTAACTCAGCTAATAATGCAGTTGATTGTAGGTATGTAGCAGATGCCAAACAACTCAGATATGGAGCAGTAATAAATTCAAAGATATGTGACTAACACTTATAACTACAGAGAAACCCTCTAGGCTAAGAGTTTAACACTGAATATCAATGACATGAAGCACAATAGTCCCCACTTACTGCAGAGAGAGAGAGAGAGAGAGAGAGTGTGTGTGTGAGAGAGAGAGAGAGAGAGAGAGAGACCACAGTATTCTATGAAACAATTAAATAGAAAAGTAAATAACTACAAAGAGAGACACAGACCACAATATTTAATGAAACAATTAAATAGACAGAAAAATAAAACGCAGTACCATCTTTAACACTGCAAGTTTGTGCTTAACTCAGCTAGTAATGAAGTTGATTGTAATAAATTCAAAGATATGTGAATAACACTTATAAATACAGAGAAACCCTCTAGGCTAAGAGTTTAACACTGAATATCAATGAAGTGAAACACAAAAGCCCCCACTTACTGCAGAGAGAGAGAGAGACCACAGTATTCTATGAATCAATTAAATAGAAAAATAAATAACTACAGAGAGACACAGACTGCAATATACAATGAAACAATTAAATAGACAGAAAAATAAAATGCAGGACAATCTTTAACACTGCAAGTTTGTACATAACTCAGCTAGTAATGCAATTGATTGTAGGTATGTAGCAGAAGCCAAACAACTCTGATATTGAGCAGTATAATATTTATGCAAATGAGAAAGCAAAACTAATCAATATACAAAGAGCAGCACCAAAGATATTTGAAGAAAAATACAGGCAAAGAATCCAGACATGGAAAACTTTACAATACAAAAAATAAGAAAACAAAGTGGAAAAGTAGAAAAGGAGATTAGTAATGGAGAAATTAAAGAAACAGAAACTGAGGTTATGAAGGATCCAGTGTAGAAAATCTAATTCAGAAAGTACCACAACAGGATAGAGCAATGGATATCCAAATTAAGGGGAAACCAGTGAAATGGGAAGCAATTGGTCAGGATATTTTGGAGTCTTCCACAGGAAACCAGTATAAATGTTCACTTGAGGCTGGACAGCAAATGAAGGAACAGGAAACTGTGTGAACTCTGATCAGTCAATGTTGAGGATTGATAGGCTAGTGAGCTCCCATATGATAGAGCAACAGATGCCATAGGGTGAAATTGAAGAGAATGTGCCACAGGAAGATGCTTTAGAACTTTCTGTAGAATGCCGGCAGGAAATGGAAAACAAAAAATGTGCCCTCAGTTTAGAAGAAAATGAGCTAAGAGAAGAGTTGCTTGATTTAATAGACATAGATAGATATATTAAGATCAATGAAAGAAATAGACTGCAACAGGTCAGTAAAATGCAAAAAGTCAGAAGTTTGATAAAACAAATGAACACAGTAATTAAGACTGTCCATAGAGATGCATGCGATAAAACAGAAGTAAACAGGATATATTACTGTGCAGCTAAATTAATAACTGATAAAGTTCTACCACAAGAACACAGGGTAGTGAGGGAAAGGAAGGGGAGAAATCGAATACCATCATGGAAGTATCGAATAAAGAAAACTATAAAGCAATTAAGACAAAACTGTCACTGCTAAAAGAATATAGAAAAGGGAGCAGATCAAGAAAAATACTAAGAAAGATAGACACGACAAAAGCAATGTGCAATATTAGAACAGACCAGGATCTATCATGCACTATCGCAAATAAACTAAAAATCTCAGAACGGTAGGAAAAACTTAGAAGATGTGCAAATAGATATAAAGGAAAAGTGCAAAATAAGCAATTCATTGATGACCCAAAAAAAGTTTTACAGAGACTTGGGAAACAAGGTAAAAGGAACTGCAAGACCGCCAAAAAAAGAAGAAACAGATACTTTTTGGAGACATATCTATGAAGATCCTGTGGAACATAACAAAATGCTAAATGGATAGAAGAAGTAAAAGAAAGAATAAGAAGTCTAAATGTACAGGATATGAAATGGGATTATGTAACAGCCAGAGAGATTGAAACAAAGTTAAGAAAATCAAAATCACAGATAATGGAAGCAAGTGCTGTAGAAAAGACCATAATCTGTAAGAATACAGCACAGGCAGCCCAATGAATTACAGCACACTGGTTTATTCATTGACAGCAATCCACAAAGTGAAGCATCATTATGTTTCACTTTGTGGAGTGCTGTCTCTGAATAAACCAGTGTGCTGTAATTCAGTGGGCTGTGTGTGCTGTATTCTTACAGTTTAAAGTTAAGAAAAGCCTCTAATTGAAAAACCTTAGGCCCAGATGCATAGTAATTTTTGGTTAAAAGTATTAACATTTTTGCAGGAAGAATTAGCCATGAGTAAGAACTATTTATATGTGCACTCTGAACAGACACCAGCCTGGCTAACAACAGGAAAAACAATGCTCCTACTTAAGAGTTAACTTACAAGCTACCATAAAAATAACTTGCCTTCCAATGACGTATAAATTATATACAAGAATTGATTCTGACAGTTTGTAGTTTTCTAGAAAAAAATCAATTATGGCAGTAGAGCAAAAGGGCAATAAAAGAAAGTCATACTGAACAAAGGATCATTTGTTGTTAAATAAAGTCATGGTGGAGAACTGTAAAAAGAGGAAGAATCTAAGTATGACATGGATTGACTACAAAAAGACATTTGATAGTATCCAACATTCATGGATAAAACAGTGCTTGGAAATGTATAGAATACACCCTACACTGATTGAATATATTGCAGTGACCATGAAACAGTGGCAGACCACATTGCAATTAAGCCATGATAAAGGAGAAATTATTATCCCGGGATAAAAAATAAAAATTCAAAGGGAGATATTCTAGGGTGACTCTCTGTCATCAATGCTATTCTGTCTTTCCCTTAACCCACTAAGCTGTGTACTTAACAGGTTAGGCTATGGCTATAATTTGGCTCCTAGAAAACAACAAAGTATGAAAACTTCTCATCTTCTCTTTGTCAATGATATAGAACTGTATAGCTCATCAGATTTGGAACTTAAAGCACAACTGCAAGTTGTCAAAACTTTTTCAGATGATATAAGAATGTTATTTGGTCTTGATAAATGTGCAAAAGCAACCTTTAAAACAGGAAAACTGTAACACCAGGAAAACACCACTTTGGGACAAGAATGTGATATAAAAGAACTTGAGCAAGAGGGAGTATATAAATATTTGGGAATTGATGAAGGATCAACAATAAAACATGAACAAATGTGAATGAAACTTAGTAAGGTATACTTTAGAAGACTTAAATTAATCCTGAAAACAGCACTGACATCTAGGAACAAAATCCAAGCTATAAACCAATTTCCTCGACCTGTCCTAACTTACAGTTTTGGAGTGATTGAATGGCCTATAAACGTGTTGGATAGATTAGATAGGAAAACAAGAAGGATGCTTCATTCTCACCATATAATTTATAAAAATCAGTGCATACCAAGATTATATATTCCCCGTTCTGAAGAGAGATGGGCCTCCTTGAAACTGATTACATGTATAGATCTGAAATCGTTTGACTCCACACAAATCTGCTGACTTCACAAGACCCAAATGTAGTGAAAGTTTTGAAGCATAAGGAGAGTAAATCTAAGATGACTTCCCTGCTTAATCTAGCAGAAGCATATCATGGTGTGAAACAGGAATGGAAATCAAACCAGAAGTAGATAAAAATCAGGCAGCAGCTGAATGTGTTAAAAAACAAAAGAAAGAATATAAGGTGAAGGACCAGATGAGAAGGCAAAAAATATGAAAAATTCATGAATATAGTTCCAAGTATAGAAAACTTTTGGAAGAACCCTATGTTGATCAGAAACAAATGCAGAAATGGTTAAGGAGAGGCGAATTCAAACCAAAAGATGAAAGTTTAATATTGGAGGCCCAAGACAGTGGACTACGTACACATTGGTTTACAAAGTTGATTGAACATGTGGGAGAAACAGACACATGTAGGTTTTTGTAAAACCGAATTGGAAGCAGTTACACACCTCATTGCTGACTGCAACATATTACTGGCAGAAGGACTGTATACTGAAAGGCACAATAATGTGACAAAATTGTTGCACTGGGGATTGTGCAAACATTATGGTACTGAAGTGGCTGAAAAACACTGGAAACATGAGCCACAAAGCATCATAGAAAATGATGAAGTCTACATCACATGGGATCACCCATTACCAACAGTTCAAAAGATAGATGCTAGAAAACTAGATGTAGTGGTCCATGACGAGAAGATAAAAGCAGCATTGATCATTGAAATTGCCACACCCATTGACTACAGTGTCTTGCGTACAGAGACACACAAAGTCATAAAATATCAGGATTTGCAGGCAGAAACGAGAGCAATATGGAAGAACGCTATCCAGACAGTCCCAATAGGGTCTATATTAGAAGAACTAAAAGACTAAACATCGAATGGCCTAAAGGCCAAAAATGCCAGACCTCATAGTGCTTTTTGTGAGATCGTAGTACAGCGAAGATCTTCACTGTAGTGCAGTCTTGGAGTTGATATATATATTTAGTGGGGGGTGGGGGGGCTATAGCAAGTTCGAGGTCTGGCATTTACGACCTTTGGGCCGTTCAATGTTTAGTCTTTTCATTCTTCTAAAATAGATCCATCCCAATAGTAGCAGGGGCAATGGTTCTTATAATGAAGAATCTGTTACCAATACATGTAACTCTGTACAAATTGCAAAAGGAGTCATTACTGGGCACATTGCGGGTGCTGCAAAGAGCATTTCTGGCTGACAACAAAGATTGAAACAATACTAATTTCATGAACTTTAATTGTACTTTGACTTAAGAATGGGGTCGATTCCCATCATAGGTTCATAGGTTCATAGGTTGGTACTAGGCTATCAGCCCTAGGGCTTATACAAGCCTAGCCATAACAATTCCCTGGCTATTTCTTCCCACATTATTTACTTTCCTGGACCCCTGTCTAGTAGGGCGACTGACGTGATCCCTGGGGTGAATTTCCTTTCTTCCATCCAATCGTCAAGGTTCCTCTTGAAGAGGTCCAAAGAGGCACTCTGCTTGACATGTATGGGCAATCTATTCCAGAGTCTGGGGAGTCTCTGGGTCAGGAACCTATCCCTCCAGCATGTTTTGTTTATTGTGATGACAAGGTTTAGATCCCTGGGCGTGTAGCTCTGAGGGATTGGGATTTCTTTAAGTGTAGCATGTCCAACAGCTCTGGGTTTGACATGGCCTTGTATGTTAAGCAGAGATCGCCTCTGAGTAGGCGATATGCGACAGAGTATAGCTGGAGTTTTTAAGGCGGTCAGCGTGGGGCATCTGCTTTAGGCCTCTGATTCTTTTAGTGACGTATTTCTCAGCCCTTTCCAGTTGTTGCAGATGTCTTGAGAGGTACATACCAAATGGGCGTTGTATTCTATAATGGGTCTAATGAGGGATGAGTACAGTGGGACAATGACCTCCTTTTATCTGGATGAAAAGCCCTTCATGATGAGGTGTGCCACATAGAAGGATTTCCTGACTGTTGTGGCGATGTGGTTATCGAAGGTGAGACCACTGTCCACCTGTGTCCCTAAGTCTCTTATCACACTTTCTGTGTTTAGTGTACTGCCACCTATATGGTAATTCATGGATACATATTTTTTCCCAAAGGGGATAATAATACATTTCTTGGCATTGAGCTTGAGCCCATGGCTCTGGCACCAAGCATCTGTTTCTGTAAGGCCCTTTTGTAGAGTATCCACATCATTTGGGGATTCAATAATGGCTCCCAGTTTGCAGTCATCTGCAAACTTTGTTAGCCAGAGTCCCTTAGTGTTGACCTGTACTTCAGAGAAGTAGATGCCAAACAAGAGCGGCCCCAGGACTGAACCCTGAGGTACTCCACTTGTCACTTGTCTGGAGCTGGATTTGGAGTCGGCTACTTTTACAGTGTGGATTCTATCAGTAAGCCATTTAGCAACCCATTGGGTGACATAGGGATTAATGCCCAACTTAGTAAGTTTATCTATGATTCCAGAGTGGGGGATGGTGTCAAAGGCCTTGGCAAGGTCTAGATAGGCTGTGTGGACCATCTTACCCTTGTCCATGGCTCTGGAGACTGATTCAAAGAAGTCAATCAGGTTCAGGAGACAAGATCGGCCCTTCACAAACCCAAACTTGGTGGGGTCCAGTGTTTGAAGGTTGCCAATGTCTTTGTTTATAAGTTCCATGATAATATGCTCCATGGCCTTGCAGATAAGGCTTGTCAGACTGATGGGATGGTAGTTTCCGGGATCCAAGGTGGATCCCCCCTTTGTGGATTGGGATAACTGTAGCTCTGCGCCACTCAGTGGGCACGAAACCTGAGGTGAGGCTATGATTAAACATGACACTTAGGTGAGGTGCCAGTTCATATTGTAGTTCATGTAGTACACAGCCCGGGATGTCATCTGGTCCCATGGATGCTGTATTCTTGGCTTTAGAGAATGCGTTTTGTACCTGTGTGGCCGTTATTACTGGAATTTGGCAATCTTCCGGTATTGAGATGGGCCATTTAGGGGGTGAGGGGGGGGTGAAGTCGGCACTGAATCGATCTGCCAGGATATTGGCAATATCCTTTGGATCAGTATATTTAATGCCATTCTGTTTTAGCTCAGAGCAGTTACCAAGGTGGAAAGTGGAAACATCTAGAGGAGTCATATACTTAGTTTGATTTTTTGAGTTGTCCCTGGTTCTGGGAAGGTCCACCTTTCTTCTTTGATCATCCTTGTCAATTTTTTTTTTCAGTTTTGTTTGCCTGAACCTTTCTGTGGATGATTGTTCTGCTTTTTGAAAGCAAACATTGAACTGGAAGAAAAAAAAAGTCTTTTATATTTTGGAAAGGAAAGTTGAAAAATTAACTTTCCCTTTCATCAAAACTTTTAAGGACTTCCACAGAGGAAGAGCAAAATAAAATTTCTTTATCCAGATGATCATTTATATCTTCAGTTTTAACATCTTCTGACAAATTTAAGACTGTAACCAAGTAAATCTTCTCAAAACAGAGCTGGTAGCAGCAGCCCTGGAAATAACATCAGCATTGTCAGAATTGCATTTCAATGTATGTTTGATTCCCCAAGGTGGAGCAGGCACTAATGAATCTGAAGGAGGGAGATCAATAATTACATTCCTTAAATTATCATAAGAAGCCAGCAAGAACTTAAACATGCATGCTTGACAATTTTCATTTCTGAAGAACAATGTATAAGAAGAACAAACTTTTTTTCCCAGACTTAAACAAAATATTTCCCACTTTGTCAGAAGAGGTAAAGTTAGCAGCTGAAAGAATCTTGGTAGAAGCTGACTTTGACAAGGAAATGACTGCAGGATCTCTCGTGGGGGAAACTGAGGTCAGGTACCTGCCATGTAAAACAGGACACTGCTTTATACTGGGGTTGATTCACACATGTGTGTGTGTGTGTTGGGTATGTGCAAGTAGGGTCTATATTAGATAATCGAACTTTCAAAAGTTCGACTGACATATAGTCGACACCATATGATTGAACTTTTAAAAGTTCAAAAATCTAATAAAAAAAATAAACTACACAAATAACCTACCTGATACCTGAACATTTTAAGCAGGGGTGCAAGCCCCCCTCCACTCCCCACATAGGGGGCTGTGCGCCATACAACCCCCACTGTTTAAATATATCAATCCAAGATTGCACTACAGTGCAGAAAAGGGAAATCTTCTCATTCCCCGCTGTACAGACATCTCCATTAAAATGTTTGAACTTTCAAAAATTCAATCATATGGTGTCGACAATATGACAGTCGAACTTTTGAAAGTTTGATCATCTAAAATAGACCCGTGCAAGTAAGCACACAAGCACCAATGTGCCCACACTGCACGTTTCATTTTAGCAGTGTACCTGACAACTGCAATGGTGAAGGCAAAACATTTTGGGGAACAAACAAAACCTACCTCTGTCATATGCTGGCCCAGTCCCTACTCTGCTTCTCCATCTAGTGCCTGTGCATAACGGAGACTGAGCAGGAAAAATGAATGCACCAACAGGGGTGGGCATGATGCTCATCACAGCTAAAAGGGGATAAACTATAAAGAGAAATAATTGTTTTTGTGTTCAGTTCTGATATTAATGCAGGTAGTTTGTTTAAGGTTAGTTTTAGTCCTGACTGGTGACCATTGATTTCACAACAGCAAGACATAAAAAATAATTAGCTTTATACTATGCTATGTCTAGGTGGCACAAATACATGCTGTTGAGCAGAGATACTGATGTCTTTCTCAGCCTATTATGTTCACTCTGTACATGTCTCTGTGCTTCTGTATATGGCTATCAATTCATATTTAATAGCAGCTTCTTTGATAAATGTGGTACATGATGGTTTGCCATCTTGCAGGCTATAATTATATTGTAATTGCTAAAGATTGCAGAAGGCCATCAGATGGGTGTGCTGCCTGGGACACCAAACTCTTTTGCTACAGCATTTCTGTATGTCAATCATTATACATATGCCAGCACAGATTCACTTCAGAATCTCGAAGTTTGAAAACTTCAAATTTTATATGGTCGAGATCATATGAACGAAGTTTCATAACTTTGAAACTCTGAAATGCATCCAAAAAGAACGCAAAACCATGTTCCTAAACATTTTCCCCCCATATGGGGTGGCCCCATGCCCCCCGCTGTTTAAATATACCAACTCTGAGACTGCACTACAGCAAGGAAAAGGGAACATTTCCCATTCCGCTCTGTATGCAGATCTCCTTTCAGAATGTTTGAAGTTTTAAAACTTCGATCATATCGTCTCAACTATATGAATTTTGAAGTTTTCAGACTTCAACATTCTGAAGTGAACCTGTCAGCACACAGAGTGAGTTAGCGCTTACTTACAAAATACTCTGATGAGTCATGATCCACCAAACCATCACATTCTTTGTGTATGGCAATTTTCATCTCCACTTTGCCCTAAACATACATACATATATTCAAGTATTTCAAGCACAGGCATTAATGCCCTTCTAGTCTGCCAATACACCAGCACACTTGTTCACATAATAAGTGTCCAGGTTGTTCTTAAAAATATCTAAACTAGTACCAGGGGCATTGTTTTGCTGTTGTTAGCCCTGTTGGTGTCTGTTTGGGGTACACATATAATAGTTTTTACTCATGGCTAAATCTTCATGCAGAGATGTTAGTACTTAAAACCAGAAGTTAGGTACTGCATCTGGGCCTGGGAGTTTCCAATTAGAGCCTTTTCTTAACCTGTTTCAATCTCTCTGGTTGTTACTTCATCCCATTTCATATCCTGTACCTTTGACCTTCTTATTCCTTTTTTTTACTTCTTCTATCCATTTAGCATCTTTGTTATGTTCCACTGGATCTTCATAGATACTTTTCCAAAATGTATATATTTCTTCTTCTTTGGGTGTTCTTTCAGTTCTTTTTGCCTTGTTTCCCAATTCTCTATAAACTTTTTGGGTCATCAGTAAATTGCTTATTTTGTCCTTTTCCTTTATAGTTATCTGTATATCTTCTAAGTTTTTCCATCTGTGCTGAGATTTTTAGTTTATTTGTGATAGTGCATAATAGAGCCTGATCTGTTCTGATAGTGCACATTGCTTTTATCACATCTATCTTTCTGGGTATTTTTATTGATGTGTTCCCTGTTCTATACTCTTCTGATGTGACACTTCTTGTCTTAATTGCTTTATAGTTTTCTCTGTTTGGTACTTCTGTGGTGACCCATTATTGGACCAGTAATCAAGGTGCCTCTATCCTCACCACTGGCAACAGTGAGGGATGTACAGCAGGATGGTTACAGGTATACACACAGTATTAACAGATGCAGGTCTCTGCATCAAGTGCAATTTCCCTTAAGAACACAAAGAGTCTGCAGTCAGTCCAGGGCTATTTTCTCTCTGTTTCTCCAAAACCTCAATAAGACTTCCCACTGGCACAGCTATAGACTTGAGATCTCAGCTGAGTGACCAAGTCAAGACCTGTCAGCATCATCTGTCCAACCAGTGCTTTGTGTTCCTACCCAAGTTACTTGCACACACACTCTTTGAGGTTTGATTTTTATATATATATATATATATATATATATATATATATATATATATATACACACACACACACACACACACACACACACACACACACACACACACACACACACACCTGGGAGAGGCTGGTACAGGTTTAATAGCTCTGCCCCCTTCTGCTCAGACTATAATGTGGTTACCACTGCCACCAGTCAACTCCTTATCAGCTACTTTAAGGCCCTTGACAAAGGATGTCCAATCTTACTGTGTAATATTAATATTAATAGAAATGGTAGTTTGACCAAGAACCAGGCTCTTAGGAGTGACCCACACAGTCTCACCAAAAAATATGCAAGTACTCTCAAAACTTAAATATCTCTACACAGATCAGCCAAAATAAAAGGTTTAAGTATATTTAATAATAAATAATAAAAGAACAATATAATATTAAATATATATTCACAGAGACATCAATTCAAAACCACAGGAAATATTTAAAACAATTTTCCAGGACAGTCTTAAATAAATAAAGAAACATATCTAAACTAAGCTTCACTATATTCCTGACTGTATCTAAGAGAGTTACTATACCTTAGTTAACTTACTTAATTAGAGCAAGGCAGATGTGGTGAGTAGATCTTGTTGGGAGATCCAAGACAGAATACAGAATGCACTGCTTCACTAAAAAATTTCTCAAATTAATATCTCAAATATTACTGTTGGGATAGCTTGCAGAATTACATTATGTCTTGTCATCTGACTCTAGTTCTCAAGTGAAACCCCCACTGCTGGAAGCTTGTCAGTATTTAGCATCTTTCTGTGAAAATACATAGACCTCAGATGTTTGGCAGATGCTGGAAGTCATAAAACAATTACATTCCTCCACATTTCAAGACTAGCAATTAATTTACCCTAACAACAATACAGAAAGCTCCCTAGTACAGACATTGTGTCTCTTTGTGCACTGAAAACTAAAATATACCATCTTTTATAGCCTAGCCATAAAGTACTTTAATTTCAGTTATTTTTCTGAAGTTTGCTGGACTGAAGTTAACCTCCTGTATTCCAGTATCTACTGTTAAAAAATATACATTTAAACAGTTACAATAGTACATTTACATTTCTGTTCTCTTCCAGTAGGGCACACTGCAGTTACATTTCAAACAGCACTTTGTAAATACCTTTTCAAGACACATGTCTGTACAAGCAGTTTGATATACACATGACATACAGTTCTGATACATTTGTAACACAAGCATCTTATATAAATCATTTTGACATTTACCAATTATTTACAAAATTCCAGCTAGCGGTGCTGGCAGTATCCACTTTTGTCACAACTTCCATGATGGTATTTGACTTCTCCTCTTCCTTTCCCTCACTACCCTATGTTCTTGTAGTAGAACTTTATCTATTAATAATTTAGCTGCACAGTAATGTATCCTGTTTACTTCTGTTATATCACATGGAACTCTATAGACAGTACTAATTACCCAGGTCCTTAAATGTCTTCTACATAGGTTGTCTAATGACTCCCTAGTATTTTGGATAACCCCAAACATTTCCAGGGGGTAGTGTCTATATGCACTATATACCTGAATAAGATCTCCTCTTAGATATCTGTAAAATATACTGTACAAGTTCAGATATTTTAGTCTTTCATAATAACTTAAATTTTCACATCCATGGATGCCCTTGGTATATTTCAGTGGGTATACTGAAAAAGACCGAAAATCCACTTGTTTGAAAATGAACAATGGATTCTCGGTTAGGCGAAAGTGCACTTAAGCGAAAGTGCACTTCCGCGAAGAACAGTTCAACAAACCATTTAGGAACACAGGTGCTGAAGCACACTACAGTAGGGAAAGGGAATTTACATGTTTCCCCACTGTAGTGTGATCTCGGAGTTGGTATATTTAAGTTAGGGGTGTGTGGGATTGCAGGGGGGCTTGCCCCCCTGCAAAAACAATGTTACTGTGTTCTTTATCAGTTTGTTGAACCAATGTTCGCGGAAGTGCATTTTCGCATAACTGTGGGTCTACTGTTTATATTCTAAGAAGTGTTTTCAAATATATGCAGTAGACCCATTTCAGCTATACTCTTTCTAGTTTATTCATGCTTATTTTCTTATATGGCTTCAATATTGTTATTTCCATACTCAAGTTTGGGTCTAATGTAACTATCAATGACTTCATTATTTTTAATTTCCTAGATTTTATAAATCTTTTCATACGACTTATAGTTCTAGAACAATTGGTTTATATGATTAGAAAAACTCATAGCAGGATCTACCTGTATACGACTGTCCTTAAATGAGTCTTCAGCTGAATCACTGTGAGCTGTATTAAATATTCACCATTCAATTTATGTCTCCCAAGTCTCATATGCTTATTTTTTGCTGTATTCATCAGCATATTATTCTCCTGTGCTCAACTGGTCAATTTAGTCATTATTTTGCACACATGTAATCTGTTTACCAATTTCAGGTCATCTGCATATAGACTGTAGAACACCTCAGATGAAAAAGTTAGACCTATAAGATACAATCCAAACAAGTAACGGCCTAGGATAGAGCCCTGTGGGGCACACTGACTGTAACCAAGGATTTCACCTGTCCAGTTGCTGTATGATACTTGCCATGTCTTGTTTGTAACCCATGCAGCTATCCATCTTATCAAGAGTACACCAATACCAAGCTGATCTAATTTGTTGATCAGTGTTTTGCGCATGACATTGACAAATGCTGAAGTTAAATCTATATAAATTATATTACAGCACATTTTTTCATTCATAGCTGTTATTATATTGTTATAGAACATCATGTTAGAAGGTGGTAATATATCTATTTTAGACCTATGCATACTGATATATGGTTTCAAGTCCCAACCTATCCAATTCTGACAATAACTTAAACAATTCCTTTGGTGGAGGAGCCTTGGATCACAAAAGGTTGTAAGATTTGAGGAAACATGGATAATGGAATCATCAGGGAGCTGGTTAGAAGGACCCTGAAATTAGCAGTAGATAAGAAATGTTGTGAAGCAGAAAAAAGTAGAAAGGCTTTAATGGTTTACAAAAGGGTGAACAATTTGATTAAAAAGATCACATTGCTGGAGTTAAACATCACTGGTTTGTTTGGTTCTTTAGACTTTTGTGATGCTGCACTTACTGGCAACCAGTAAGATACACAGGGAGAAGATATATTTTTCAGGATAGCTGTTTATCATCAGGTGACTGGGATGAGGGTAGTCCTGGTCTCTGTCGGTGGCAGAGTCAGCGAAACAGTAAAAACACAATTAACCTCTATGCATGCCTGTATAACAGATGCCTGTATTTGGCTATCACGATGGGGAAATTGATGGCAGGAAGAGAGGTACATTTAAAAATGGGAAATTCAAAAAAAAAAAAAAAAAAATATATATATATATATATATATATATATATATATATATATATATATATATATATATGGTTTATCTTCTTATGTCTGACAGCCACATCATCAAAAATGTTCCAGTGAACTGCAAACCACGAATTTTCAAAACCGCGAAAACCAAAGCGCCAAATTACAAAATATTGCCCCCTTTTTAACCCATGGTAGCACTTGTTTCAGCGGTGGAGGGTTCGGAAATGCCGAAATTCGATTTTCTTTTGACGTTTAGGGAAGTCGGTGGGAAGGAATTCGCATAAATGGTTCATATATGTGCACATTCAAAGCATGTGCTTTCAAGCATATGAAGGTAAATATATATATATATATATATATATATATATATATATATATATATATATGAAGGTAAATATATATATATATATATATATATATATATATATATATATATATATATATGTAGGTCTACTTTGATTCACTGAAAACTCATTTCACTGAATTTCAAAAGACTCACACCAAATCACTGAAAACTCATTTCACTGAATCACATTTCACTGAATGAAAGTACTGTTGGGCAAATAAAATGTATATGCCTTTTTCCCCACTGTAGTGCGATCCTGGAGTGTGTATATATAGTTGGGGTGTGTGGGGGGCTGTGCCCCCCACATCGTGTGGTGTGGGGTGCATAGCCCCCCCATCTACTTTTGGTTTTATATTGTTAGCTTTCAGTGAAATCAGATTCATAAATATAAAAGCTAAGTAGGTGGGGGGGGTAAGCCCTGCACACACCCCAAAGTGGACCACTGTGCTCCCCCACACCTTCCCTAACTATATATACTAACTCCAGGACCATACTACAGTGGGAAAAAGGGCATATACATTTTATTTGCCCAACAGTACTTACATTCAGTGAAATGAGTTTTCAGTGATTTGAGGTTTCTGCAATTTTTTGAGGGTGAAGTGAAATTCAGTGAAATGGGTTTTTAGTGAACCAAAGTAGACCCATGCATACATACATACATATATATATATATATATATATATATATATATATATATATATGTGTGTGTGTGTGTGTGTGTGTGTGCGTATATATATATATATATATATATATATATATATATATATATATATATATATATATATATATACCACCTAAACTCTAAACCACCTAAACTCTCCAGAATGGAACTGTGAAAGAGATAAAAAGTACCTTTTATGAGAAAAAGACAAGGAAATGGAAGAGGAATGCAAGGTTCATGCAAAATATATGTCATACGACCTAGAGGTTGGTGAAATATCAGTTTTGGAGTGCCTGTTATTGTGGGGGATTATGGACAGGACAACACACATATTTCTGGATTAACATAACAAAATTTCCACAGTAATGTTTTTAGGGGTCAGTCCAATCAAGTTACCACAGATAAATTGTCATTTCAGTCTGATAATCACTAAAGGAAATATATACCTTCCTTAGACTGAACTCAGCTTCAGTTGGGGATAAATATCTTGGATGTCTGGATATCACAATCAGTGCTTTGCTAATGGAGATGGCACCCACAAGAGGGTAACCTTGACTGTACAGGAATGTCCTTTCTCGTCAGTGATCTCCTATGAGACGTGATAAGAATTATAATAGCTGGCTGAGCAGGAGAGAGTAAGATAATGAGCTACTGAGTCGCGGAAAGACTTCTGACAGAAATAAAAGTCGCCATACTTCAGATTTATTTATTTATTTATTAATTCATTCATTCCATTCAATGGAGGCCTGGGGAGAAAAAAATTCCACAAGAAATTATAACAGCAGTATATGAACAACATACAGAATGGTCAGGTAACATTATATGCATTTCATATAAAGTGAGGATGAATAAAGCAGATAATTATGAAATAAGTATATTTTATAGCAACATAATCAGCACTGGGTACAGTTACGCAGTAGTACATTGGGTCAGATATAATTATATGGATGTTATCATAAGAAGAGAAGAAAACAGAAAAAAACAAGAAAGCAGAGAAAGTCACAGACATATGTGTAATTAGAAGAGGAAGTTTAATAATAATTTAGGCTGGAGAATAGTAGGGGCATAGCTAGACATTAAGGAGGAGCAGTTTTAATTTATCTTTAAAAATATGTGCGCTGTTGAGAAGTCTTATTGGAGAGGGAAGTGAGTTTCAGAATTTTGAGATACAATTGGAGTGAAGAGTATTTCCTGCTTTGTTGTCAGCTTTGTGAATTGAGAGGCAATGTTTGTCAGGAGAGCGGAGAGCTCAGTTGGTGGGGTGGAATTGTATACTGTTTAGGGCAGGGCACTTTTCAAGGTGAAAGTCTAATCTGTGTGCGAATAAAATCTGAAAGTAGGTGAGGAGGTGAGGTAGATCAAGCCAATTCAGGTGCTTGAGGGTAGTAGAGTGATGTGTGAAGTATCGCTTGTTAGAAACACATTTGGAAATTTTATTATAGTATTGCTCTAGTTTAGGAGATGCATACAGAGGTGCAGGCAAGCAGGTAGGTGGATGGTAATGTTATCCAGGTGCTTTTAGTCGGATATTGTTTGACTCTATATTTCTGATCTAACTTCTGAAGTGCTTTTTGATTGCTTGTCGGATGTTACTAACTCCTAGTAATTTAGTATTGGAGGCTGTGTCAATATTTGTATTGTTTGAAGGGGTAATTTGAGAATTAGGTTACCATTTGGTATGACACTTATGAATGCAAAGACGTTTTGTCTATTTTAGGTTTAGTACTAGGTCTGACTTTGCTAGCCAGTATTCTAGTGAGGAGAATGAATCTTGTGTGAGCTGTTGGGGAAGACTAGGATGTTCAGCAAAACAGATAAGGATTGCATCATGGCATATAGGAGCTGATTGGCATGTTTTGAGGCAGTGTGTAAATTGTTAATAAATATATTAAATGTAGTGGTCCTAGTATCGAGCCTTGGGGAACACCAGCAAAGACTGTTAAAAAGGTAGAGAAATTAGACTGGCATTTAACAATATAGGATCTGTTGGACAGGTAAGTGAGAAAACAGGAGAGACTGATTATTAGTCTGCATTATGGAGTCAACAATCTTTGTAGCTGTTCCCTATGATTTAAGCTTGCAAGAGATGTGAAGTACTGTGGTTTATGGAGATGATGTAGAAATTACAGCTTCTCCAGTGGGAAAATGAGTGATTTTTTCCTGAGGATTTTAGAGTCTGTCCGTTCATATGGGAGATGGTGTCAGCATGATGGATCAGGGCTGTGGCGGTGAGGCTGGCAGAGCGTGGATCATAGCAGATGTTAAGAAGCACGATAAGCAGTTTATGGAAAGAAGGAGAATGGGAGTGGCAGAGGGCTGGCATATTGATGAATGCCAGTTATATGTAGGGGGGCACCTTAATGTTCACACCCATTAAGTCTTATCATAGACTCTGGTTACTTTAAGGAGAAAGAAAGAGGTGCATATGATAAAAGCTGCAAACATATGGGGTAACAATGTTTTAGCTATATCCATATAAGGTATACAAATAAGTGAAGAGACATCAGACTGTGCTGAAGGCATTTTCTACCAGTACACTTAAAGTAGCACCACACGCCTCAGTGGTACGGCGGTAGCATTGTTACCTCACAGCAAGAGGTTCTCTCATTTGATTCTCGGCTTGGCTTGGAAGTGCCTTCTGTGTGGAGTCTGCATGTCCTCCCTGCGGTTAGGTAGTGTTCGAAAGACATGCGTGCGTAAATGGGCGTGCCTTCGTTGAAGGTTGGGCATCAAGCTGGCACCTCGGCATTTCGTAAAATATCTACTGCCAATCATTAACAGACTGGAGTTCTGCTGTGGTGACCCCTTACCAGGAAAAAGCCAAAAGACAAACAAACAAGCACTTAAAGTAGCACCACACGTGTATGCTTCAGGAGATTGGAAGGAATGTTGACATCTCATGGATATGGAATACATCATAGCCAAAAAGATATAAAACTGTAGTAAAAGAGCTGCATGTCAGAATGTCTAACAGCACTAAGAATATCTGGATGTGTGAATTCTGCATGGGCATATGTCCGGCTTTGATTAAAATTACTTTCTCTTGCTGGCCTCATCTGTACCAGTGTTGGGAAGCAGCACTGATTGTATGTTACATAAGATATGATAAAATAATTCTAATATTGTAGTTTTACTGCTGAACACTCATAGTTATCATAGCCCATTGAAATTTAGAGGTTTTGCCTTTATTTCCAAAGGACTTCAGAATGCTAATTAATTTATTACCCCAAGATACCATAAGGCATGTCAACATCTAGTTTGAAAAAGAAAAGAAAAAATATATTCACAGCTCTTGCCATAGAACAAAATCTCTAACCAATTTGTATTGAATAAACTGTTGAGGTGGTGGAGATACCTATTAACTTAAAAGTGGTATGTCAGATGTTATTGTTGCCTTTCACAAGTGAAACTTCTCCCTAATGCCACTTCTTTAGTTCACTAACAGTTCTTGAAAATTGAAGTCTTGTCCATCTGAGCATTATAGGAACCCTTTCTAGTTATTCATATAAGTTACAGTGCATAATGAAATATAAATATATGATTTATGAGAGAGGTACCATCTGTGCTTAGCAAGTTGCGATGGAAAGACACCTGTGTCAATAGCCATCCAAGAATGCAGAATAAGGAAGTGAGCAACATATAAGGTTCATAGGTTGATACTAGGCTATATGCCCTAGGGCATTTATCAGCCTAGCCAGAGTGTGTTTGGCTTTCGCCACCCTTTAAAATGGGTTGAACTGTGCCCTTTTTAGGTTAGTTTACTGTGCCTCTGTCTAGTAGTGACACAGAAGTGATTCCCGGGGTGAACCTACGATCTCCCATCCACTCGTCAAGATTCCTCTTGAAGAGAGTCAGTGAGGGGCTCTGCCTGATATGGACTGGGATTCTATTCCAGAGTGCTGGGAGCCTCTGGGTTACAAATCTGTCTCTCCAGCATGTCCTATTAATTTCTGTGTTGAGGTTCAAGTCCCTTGAGTGTGTAGTTCTAGTGGACATGGATTTTTTGAGGTGGAGCATGTCCATTAATTCTGGGTTGGACATGGCTTTATACGTCAGGCACAGAGCGCTTCTAAGTAGGCGGTATGCAACTGAGTAGAGCTGGGGTTTCTTTAACCGAGCAGCATAGGTTATCTGTTTGAGACCCTTGATCCTCTTGGTGAGGTACTTTTGGGGTCTTTCCAGTTGCTGCAGGTGTCGGGTAAGGTACATCCCAAATGGGGCATTGTATTCAATTATGGGCTGGATGAGTGATGAGTAAAGGGGCACAATGACCTCCCTTGATCTAGATGTGAATCCTTTCATGATAAGGTGGGCTATATAGAAGGTCTTTCTAACCATTTTGGTAACGTGATTGTCAAAGGAGAGATTACTATCAACTTGGGTTCCCAGGTCCCTAATTACTACCTCCATACTTAATGGATTACCGCCTATGTGGTAATTTATGGGCACTTTGTTTTTCCCAAAGGGGATGACTATACACTTCTTGGCGTTTAGCTTTAGGCCATGGCTTTGGCACCAGTTATCCATCTCTGTGAGACCCTTTTGGAGGATGCCTGTGCCAGCTGGAGAGTCGATTGTGGCACCCAGTTTGCAGTCATCTGTGAACATGGTCAGCCATAGTCCTCCTGTGATGGCCTGTACCTCAGAGAAATATATACCAAACAAGAGCGGTCCCAGGACTGAGCCCTGTGGGATGCCACTTGTAACTGGTTTAGAGTCTGACATGGCTCCCACAATTCTGACCATGTGGGTTCTGTCCTTGAACCAGTTTGCAACCCACCTTATGACATAGGGGTTGATATTTAAGCTGGAGAGCTTATTTATGATGCCAGAGTGGATATGGTGTCGAAGGCTTTTGCAAGGTCCAGGTAGGCTGTGTGGACTACCTTCCCTTCATCTATGGCCTTGGTGACTGTTTCAAAGAAGTCGACCAGGTTCAAGAGGCAGGATCTGCCCTTAACAAAGACGAATTGGGTAGAATCTAGCGTCTGTAGGTCCCCAATGTCTCTGTTTATGAGTTCCATGATGATCCACTCCATAGCTTTGCAGACCAGGCTAGTCAGGCTTATGGGGCGATAGTTTCCAGGGTCCATTGAGGCACCACCTATGTGGAGTGGGACCACTGTTGCTGTACACCATTCCTTGGGTACATATCCTGTAGTAAGGCTGAGATTGAACAGTAATCTAATATGAGGTTCTAGCTTTTCTTGGAGCTCGTGTAGGATGCAGCCCGGGACACCGTCTGGTCCCATTGATGCTGTGTTTTTTACTTTGGAGAGGGCAGCTCTCACCTGAGCATCTGAGATGCCAGGGAGACAACTCTCTGCTGGGACAGATATTTGCTCTTTTGTGGGGGAAGGGGGGGGGGAGTTTGCACTGAACCTGTCCGCCAGGATGTTGGCAATGTCTGTGGGTTCAGTGTATTTTTTATCATTTTGGACTAACTCCGAACATATCTGCAAGTTGCCACCCAGGTTGCCACCCAGGTTCCTAACATAACTAAAGAAGGCCTTGTAGTTATCTTTAGTGTCTTATAGGTTCATAGGTTCATAGGTTCATACTAGGCTATCTGCCCAAGGGCATTCACAAGCCTAGCCCATAGTTATGTGGCTTTCACCACCCCTTTAGTTTGAATAAAACTATGCCTATTATTTTGCTGTGCCTCTGTCAAGCAGTGACACTGAAGTAATCCCTGGGGTATATCTGCGATCTCCCATCCATTGGTCAAGATTCCTCTTGAACAAGGCCAGCGAGGTGCTCTGCCTCACATGTACCGGGATTTTGTTCCACAGCACAGGGAGTCTCTGGGTGATGAATCTCTCCCTCCAGCACGTTCTATTAATAACAGTGTCAAGGTTTAAGTCTCCCACCCTTGTGGTTCTGAGGGATCTAGATTTTTTGAGGTGAAGCATATTCATCAAATCTGGGTTTGACATGGCCTTAAATGTCAGGCACAGGTCACCTCTGAGCAAGCGGTATGAGACTGAATAGAGCTGGAGTTCTTTCAGTCGGGCAGCATAAGACATATTTTTGAGACCCTTTATCCTTTTGGTGAGGAACTTTTGGGGCCTTTCCAGCTGCTGCAGGTGTCGGGTCAGATACATTCCAAATGGGGCATTGTACTCAATCATAGGTCTAATGAGTGATGAGTACAGGGGGACAATGACCTCCCTTGATCTAGATGTGAATCCCTTCATGATCAGGTGGGCAATGTAGAAGGTTTTCCTAACTACTTTAGCAACATGAGTGTCAAACGAAAGGCTACTGTCAACCTGGGTCCCCAGATCCCTGATGACTTCTTCTGTGCTCAGTGGATTGCCACCTATATGGTAGCTAGGGGTAACCTTGTTTTTCCCGAAGGGTATGACTATGCATTTCTTGGCATTTAACTTTAGGCCATGGCTCTGGCACCAGTTATCCGTTTCTGTGAGGCCCTTCTGAAGGATATCTGTGTCAGATGTGTTTTCGACTATGGCGCCCAGTTTGCAGTCATCTGCAAACTTTGTCAGCCATAACCCTCCTGCGTTTGCTTGTACTTCAGAAAAGTAGATGCCGAACAAGAGTGGACCCAGGACTGAGCCCTGTGGGACACCACTTGTGACAGGCTTTGAGTCTGACATGGCTCCAGCAACTCTGACCCTGTGGGTTCTGTCACTTAGCCAGTTTGCAACCCATCTTGTGATGTATGGGTTTACATTCAAGCTGATGAGTTTTTCGATGATACCTGAGTGGGGTATTGTGTTGAAGGCCTTTGCCAGGTCAAGGTAGGCTGTATGGACTGCCTTTCCCTCATCAATGGCCTTGGTGACTGTCTCGAAAAAGTCAACCAAGTTTAAAAGGCATGATCTGCCTTTGACAAAGCCAAACTGGGTTGGATCCAAAGTCTGCAAGTTCCCTATGTCTTTATTTATGAGTTCCATTATGATCCTCTCCATGGCTTTGCAGATAAGGCTTGTCAAGCTAATGGGATGGTAATTTCCAGGGTCGGTGGAGGCACCGCCCTTGTGAAGTGGGACCACAGTCGCCGTGCGCCACTCCTTGGGTACATATCCTGAAGTGAGGCTAAGATTAAACAGCTGTCCTAACTGCGGGTTTAATTCCTCATTGAGTTTGTGGAGCACACAGCCGGGGACACCATCCGGTCCCATGGATGCTGTGTTTTTTGCCTTGGAGAGAGCAGTTCTCACCTGGGCGTTGGAGATGTTTGGGGGGCTACAATCCTCTGGTATAGATATCTCTCCTTTTGGGGGGGGGGGGAGAAGTTTGCACTGAACCTGTCAGCCAGTATGTTGGCAATGTGTGTAGGTTCAGTAATCTTCACATCTTGTGCAATTTTTCTCTCAAAGCTGGCCTTGGATGATTTTATGAGGGACCGTAGTTTTTTGCTTGTACTGATCAGTGATGCTTTCTTTTTAAGGGATTTTGCTCTATCTTGTAGTAGCTTCCTCCTTTTGTTGTATAGCTTATTTATGGCTGGGGTCCACCAGACAGGATGCCTGCCTTTGGAGGATTGGGTCTTGGTTTTATTTGGGATTGTATGATCAATGCATTCCTGAAGGTGTCCATAGAATGTGTTTATAAAGGATTCTGCAGTTTGGGCCGTAGTTTCCACTGGCCCAGGGGTTTTGAATGATTTCACCTCGGTTTTGAGAAGCATGAAATTAGCTTTTGAGAAGTTTTTCACTGTGGTTTTCTGGGCTGGTGGTGGGGTCAGGATGTGGATGTCCAGAGAGATTAATTTGTGGTCCGATCTTACCAATTAGGGGTGTACCTCTGGTGTGGAGCATAGAGTCCCCATGTTTGTGATGATCAGGTCCAGTATGTTTTCCCCTCTTGTGGGAGTGGTGACTAGTTGTTCCATAGCATTTGAGTTTATAAATTCTAGGAAACTTTGGGCTAGGGTGTTGCTTGAGTAGTGCTCTCAGTCTATGTTTGGGTAGTTGAAGTCAGCCAATATAAAGGTGTTTGGAGAGACCTTCATATTCTCCAGTGTTCTCAGGAAAGCCGAGTAAGGTTCCTGAGTTTGGGATGGTGGTTTGTAGCAGGCTACAAACTGAAAGGCAGTTTTGCCCACTGTTAGTTGCACATGGATGGTTTCCGATGCTTCGTGCAGTGCCACTAACCTGGAGGTGTGGGTATCCTTGATGAATATGGATACTCCTCCTCCTTTTGTGGTTCAGTCTGAGTTTTGGGGCCAAAAAGCATGGTATGAGATATAACCTGGTAGTGCTGGGGTGTTCTTGGGAGCCTTGAACTAGGTCTCTGTTACTGCACAAACATCGATATTCTCCATACTGAGGAGAGCTTCGAGTGCTTGCATTTTGAGGTTTAGACTTTTGGCATTGAGTAGCATTACCCTTAGTTTATTTTTCCTTGTGTTGTCTATGGAGGTGGGTTTGTCTTTTGAGCCTTGCCTAAAAAAGGCACTATGGGGGTGGCAAGAGCCTTTGCCAGTATCCAAAAGCCCAGAGGCGACAGGTGCAAGCCGTCCCTAGCGAAGCAACGTGGCTTGTCGAGCATGTCATCCCAGGTTGACAGACACTGGATCCCTTTTGAATGACACCATTGATCATTTTTTCTTTATACTGTGGCATCATTCTTGGTGAGGGTAAGATGCTACTCAAGGTCAGGGCCATACCTGCCAGGGCTACATGATCAGAGAGCTCCTCTATGTCTCTTTTCATGTAGTCCAGGGAGGTACATCTCAGGTCATTCACACCAGCATGGACAATGACTGAGTCATACTTGTACTTGCTTTGGAGTAACCTGAGTGCTTGTGTTATGTGGCGGATCCTGGCACCCAACAGGCAGCTCACCATGACCTTCTCCTTGTTTAGCCTGGTGAGTGGGATATCAGTGTGTCTGACAATAGAGTCATCTATTGCAAGTGTATCAGGTGTGTTGTTTGGCCTTAAGGGCTGTGACTGTTTGGCACACTGACTTTGTGAGGTATGTGTTACACTTGTTTTGTTTTGGGGTAGAGGTTGCCTGGATGTCTGCTTTGGAGGTCTCTGCTGCTTAGGCAGATTTGTATTTAGAGCCTCCGAGTATGTTTTAGTGTGTTTATGTGTTTGTTTTGCTGATGTGGTAGGTCTATGTGCGACTGGATTTGCGGTGTGTGTGGTTACTTTCTCCTCCTGACTGGCTGCGCCAGTACTGCGTTGGGAGAGCTTAGCCTCCAGTTTGGCTATATGGTTGCATCTCTCGCATATATTAGTACTTGTTGGGAGGAGGAGAGGGTTGTCTGTGTACATGAGGCAGTTGTAACATTGCCTCAGGATTCCCAGATTCACCAGCTGGACTGGAGAGGAAACCGGAAACTGACCTTTGGACATGCCGGTATAGTATAAGTAACTCCTTTATAACTGACCAAAAAGGACCAATAGGGACGAATACTCCAAGGAAGTATATGAGGAAGTAGTGCTTTTAGTTTATTAGTGCTAACTTATATAATTGCTTGTATGAGCAAGTGCTGGTTTTAGGTTGAAAATAGGGTCCTTTCTTGAGAGATAGAGCAGATCCAAGGGAAAAAGTGAAGAGTAGACTTTGTGGAGCCGAGAATGCATTAAGCTCAATTGAGTGGCACTGCCCGATGCTGCGCTATGTGCAAAATCACGCAAAAACGCGCCAAAGTGGGTTTTTATACAGGGGACTTAAAAGAGCTAGAAATTAGCCCAAAATTGCCAATAAACTACAAGATTCTTGTGCTGAGATCACTCCTCCAGGGACAGATAGGATGCCCAAAGCTCCCCACTCCCACTGGTGAACAAAGAAGCTTCCTTCTATCCAAGTAAGGAAATGGGCAACACAGGAACTATTCTAAAGTCCGGAATACAGCAATGCCTGTATTAGGGACTATTCTAGGTCAGGAAAGGTGGGAAACAAGGATTTTTTTGGTTTTTCTTTTTTTACAAGACAAACAGCAGAAAATGCACAGTAAATACTTAACACAGGCTAGTGCACTTGAGTGAGAAGCCTCAACAGTTAAATTCAAACAAAAGACAAACGTTTAAAGGTGCAGGTATGAAATTAGCAAAAACAAGCTTAATACAGGCAAAAAGAACAGATTAAACTCCCTTTTCAGTGGGAATAGATGGTCATACAGGTAATAGCAGTAAAATATACTTAAACCATGGTAGCAGTCACTCTTTTCGTTTCTCTGCTGCTAGCACCACTCTGCAGGACCACGAGGAGCTGTTGCTGAGTTGGAACAAGTGAAAAAACACTCCAAAGCGGGTTTTTATACAGGGTACTTAAAAGAGCTAGAAATTAGCCCAAAACGGCCAATAAACTACAAAATTCTTGTGCTGAGATCATTCCTCCAGGGACAGATAGGCTGCTCAAAGCTCCCCACTCAGTGATAGCTGCCTTTATGTCTTTATAATTGAAAGACAGAACAGTGTCTAGGCTTAAAACTATATGAAACTATTTGAATATCTGAAAATGTTTATTTTGGATTATTGAGCAACACAGCAGGAGCTCTGTTTCCATATCACCCAAGTGTCATCTCCACATGTTGATAGTTCTGAATTATGTTGAAATCAGTTCACTAATGAGTGATCTGAACTGTCATGGCATCAATTCACTGTAAAAAAAGTTTCAAAATAAAGATCATTATTGTGAAACAGCATTTAATAAATGTGTTCTGCTTCTGTTATGATAATACTGCTACTGTAGAAAAATGTGTTGGTCACTACTAACCCATTAGAATATTAAATCCCCCCTTCCAGATTGTTATCATTAATGCATTATCTAATTCTCTAAATCAAAAGCTGTTTGAGAGGTGTCAGTCATGTACAGACCAAAGTTGGACCAGGAGGTGATGCATGACATGATTTACACAACATATGCCTAAAACTTCAGGAACTTTCTCATTCATCAGGTGCATTTTCATTCTCTGCATTGTTTCTCTGCCTGTACAAAAGATACACAATGCAGTCATTTCTTCACTGGTGAGGTCTGAGGGGAAGGATAATCACTGGAAATATGCAACTTTCTCCTGCAGAAAGTTCAGATTTGACTAATTAACTGCAGACACATTTTGGATTATAGATGTTTCATTTTTTGGTCAGCAAAAAAGATTTTCACAGGGTACTTTGCAATTACTTTTTCATGCTACACATCTGCAAGGTCATGAACAATTCCATATATCAACACTTCACCAATTTTTTATACTTATTGTTTGAATTTTTTTTTTTTTATTACTAAGCCATGTGTTCTGCATTGTATTAAGCAGAGTGTGGGTGAAGACCCACAACTTTGCTAGAGCTAGAAGCATGCTAGTGTTTCCACGTTTTAGGTGACTTAACAGTTTTTACTCTTCCTAACAGAACCACTACACGAGACACACACACACACACACACACACACACACACACACACACACACACACACACACACACACACACACACACAAAAACTGCTACACCCAGTGCTGAAACCTTCTGTATATTTGAAATTTCATCATTAGTAAACAAAGCCACTTAGCTGTAACCAAACAAATGTCATCTACAAAAAGGAACTTTGATATTCTTAAAACTGACATTTCCAGCAATTGAAAACAAATATTTTTAATAGAAATTATCCCCTAGTTCATTTTGTTTTTAAAAGTGGCTTTGACAAAATGAAATTTGACTGTTTAAAGACCTATTCAATATTTTCCATTGACAAAATGTGACAACCATCCTCTCCCAACACAAGACCACCAGTATTGGACTCATATCCATTACTTGCATGACCAGCACTACCCTTCATCATTCCTATTAGCTGGACTGAGTTGATGGGTAACAGTTTACTTAAAAAGCTGAAGATATAGTGCTCAGCAGGATAACTTGTATTGCCATCTTGCAGTTTTTTTCAAACATTGCAATGGTTATTAATCTGTTACTAGGTTAAAATATCTGCCTAGCAAATAGTACTTTACAGTGTAGAAGGCCAGCGTCACAACCAAGCATTTTCTTTTGATAACGGAGTACTTTTTAGAGTGTTTCTCAATTTTTGGCTGACATAGTATAAAGGGTGCTCCTTACCTTGAACATCCTGGTATGTTACTGCTCAAAACACCTACCTCTGAAGCATCAATGAACAAAGAAAATTCCTTGTTAAAATCTGGAGTTATTGGCATCAATTCATAACATAACTAAAATAATATTCTTTTCAATTCGAAATAAATGCTGTATGTGCTGCAGGAGACCACAGCAGTTTGATATTTGATAGGAGCGTTTTCATTTCTGAGATCTTTCAAAGGACGGGCAATAATTGCTAAATTATGCACAGATTTTTTATAGTACAAAGCTAGTTCAAGGAGGGTAGGTTTAGAGCAGTTTTTTTTTTTTTAGTTGTGACATCCCTCTTTTTGTATGGTATCGAAAATATTTGGATTCCACCATACCAGAATGACTTTTTTTCAACATTTACAGTCAATGCTGGCTTGTCTTATGAATTCTATCACAGCCTGCACTCTTGGTAAGTTAGGCTGTCAATCCACTGAAGTGATGACCATGTCATCCAGGTATACATTAATGCTTTAGTATGTTATTCCTTAGCTTCTGATAGGTGGCTGAAGCTTCAGGCTGTCTCAATGTTAGTACTGTGTAATGAAATAAACCTTCAGGGGTTGCAAAAACATTTTTTCCTTAGAGGGAGAGTGTGGTATCTGCCAGCACACTATTTGTTACATCTGCTGTTGTTAAATGTCTTACTTTTCCTATATATCATATCAGTTCATCAGTTCTTGGCATTGGATAGCTATCAAACTTTAAGATGCTATTCAGTTTCCTAAAGTAATTTCAAAATCTGGTACTTCCATCACCATCAGGTTTAGGAAGTAGCACAATTAGGCACAATTGTTTTTAGTTTTTCTATTATTCATAACTTGAGCATCTTCTGAAGTTCTTTTATTAATTGTTTCTGTGAATGTGGGATTCTGTAAAGTTTTAGACTGACCTTCACTGCAGGTGTTATGTTTTATCAGTTTAGGTTCTTCCATTGCATTTCTGGGATCAATCTTTGATTTCTTAACTGAAATTCTCTTATCATGTTTTTATGCTCTTGACAAGAATTCCTCTAGCTATACTTCATGTTGAAATTTTTTGCATACCTCTCAACCTCATACAGCAAGAAATCTGGACAAAGCCACAAATAATGGGTGGAACAAAGGCCCAAAAAATAGGGACACTTTTAAATATTGCTCTTACAAACTTATAAAGTTGATAGAATAACAGGTTTTCCATTAGTATGCATTTTCTGAAGGATATAAAATCTGAAAATCAAATGTCTGCCATTATTTTCTGATTTCAATTCTCAATTATTTACCAGAGATTTACTAGAAAACCACAATTTTATGAGAAATGGACCAAAAATATGAGTAAAGAATCTGGACATTCTGTGAAAATCCAGACATTTGTAAGCTATGATTCTCTGGCCTCTGTTATATGAATTTCACCTTGCAAACTAACCAAATAACATTCTGCTGCTTTTAAAGAATTTGACACATCAGTGTGATTGATTTACCTCATCTTTTTCTTTCCTTGTTGTCTAATTTTATAGTTCACTAGATTTAGCTTTTCATCCACCTCAAAGGAGCCTTACATTTAACTTAGCCTGACCAAATAATACAGGCTCTTACTCAAACCAATACAGAAACTGTCTCTAGTTCCACACTTGACCTAATGATTTCCTAATGACAACAAACATACAAAATATGTGCCTTCACACGAAACACTCCCCAATCTACTGAGTGACCATGTATGCATTACATTTATTTGGTCATTCAGAACATATAAAAACCTCCTCAAATAATTAAAGAAAGATCTTTCCCTAATAATAAGCTACCAAATCTCAGCACCCTACTCAGAAATATAGATTGCCTCCCATGTATACCATCTCTGAACCCACTTCTGCTTTAGAATTTCTCAGCATAAAGGTGAAGACAATTCAGGGCACAGGGTTCTCCTTTACAAACAGAAGGCTAATGTCACAGTGTTGCTCATGGATTTTGGTAGATATTAAAATCAAAATTAATGCCAGAGATCTGGCCTGGAAGAACTGGAAAAGGAACCCAAACAATACAGAGCTCCAACACACATTTCTGAGTTTAAAGAAAGAAGCAGGAGTTGCAACCCATACATTAAAACTCCAGTACCTTAGACAGAATCAGGAAGCAAACTGGTCTAGACTAAATCAGTTTTGGAAAGCAATACACTGCTTAGCATAGACATTAAATAGCTCTTCTGTTACCAAGAATGAACCCTTAACATTGAATCGTTCCACCTTTGCTAATGATTATGCTGACTTTTTGCACTCCATCATAACTGGCATAACTAAAGCCTTTCCAAAAATGTAATCCCTCACCAAGTAAGAACAAGTACATTCATCCTCTGATCTATACCCTCTAGCATGTCATTTAGCAACCTTTCACGTCTCTGAAATTCAGTAAAGCAGGCAAAGTTACTACTTCTCAAATTCAAAAATTCAGGATCTGAACTGAGCAAACATCATCACACCTTCCTAAGGCTTGCAGCTGAAAACAATTGCTAACCCCCTAACTGATATCTTTAACTTCTCCCTCACCTCAGGCAATGTCCCGCCAGCATTCAAGTACACAGTTACAATCCCTCCTCCTAAAGTTACTTCTCCTAATGGGTTGAAGGATTATAGACCTATTTCTACTCTATGTCCCATTACCAAAATCATTGAAAAACTTTTATACAAGCAACTGCTTATGGACATTAACAGCTATGGCTGTTATTTGATGCACAGCATGGCTTTTGCGATGCCTTCAGTACCTTCACTGCACAGATAATGGCCACTGATACCATGTATTTCAACCTGAATGAGGGACTTATTACTGCAAGTCTCCAGTGACATGAGAAGGGATTTTGAAGAAGTCAAAATATCCATCTTCTCAACAAACTCAAAAGACTCAACTATAGCGATAACACTATATGTTGGTTTTGCAGCTATCTAAAAAACAGAACCTTCCATAGCAATGTCTCATCCTCTACTGCTGGTAAGCTTAATCCAGGTGTACCTCAAGGGTCTGTGCTAAGTCCTCTTCTCCTCTATCTCTCTTTGTTAATGACCCCCCCCATAAAATTACTATATCTTAAATGAATGATGTATGCAGGTGATATGTTGCTCCTGCAATCCATTACTAGCAGCTCTGACCTGCAAAGGACAGTTTAACTCAGTACCTGGTCCACTACTAATAAACAACTAATTAACCCCAAGACACCTAATGTCATGGTCTTTCCTTCAGCCAATAAATTACCCCCTATTTCTCCTATTCTCTTAAGAGATCTTGATGGGAACAGAATACCTAATGTTATTGAACAGAGGCCTGATACCTGACTCTACCCTTTCTTTACCAAACACACATATTTTGTAACTAATAAAGTCCTTGCTCCATTAAAGCTATTGTACAAGATCAGTCACCTCCTTTAACCTGCTGCTCAGAGGGACATTGCTAAAACATTTAAGTACCCAAACTTGAATATAGCCTTCCTTTTCACATAATACATTCAGCCCACAATGCTCACAGAATACAGACTACCAAAAATAAAATTTGCATATTCATTCTTTTAGCAGACCCATCCATGATACACCATTTCAGTACGCTAAAACATTAGAAATGGCTTTCAGCACCTCAGAGAGCCACTTTTCTTCTAAGCACTCATATTTACAAGGTGGTAAAACACAGTCCCTTCCCCAGTTTAAGATGGAAACTACCTTTACAAGACAATCCTCATCTACTCATAATTACACAGGACAATACTTTTCTGTCTACTATGCCCTCCATTTAAAACTGTTGTAGGTGAGAAAGCCTTCTCTAGACTGGGAGCTGCTACCTGGAACCACGTTATTACTTACATCAAAAATTTAGAAACCATTAAAAGTTTCAAAGATACACTCTTTAGTGAACCTACCTGCGACTGCTACCATGACAATGGTTAGGTAACCTGTATCCTGAATACTAGAATACATTTAATAAACTTTTCTCAGCCTCATAATGTGGCATCTTATTTATGCAAATATTATGTTATGTATTATAGGCATGATTACACTGTATTTTATGCACATCTTAGCTTGCATTTTGTATATGTATATATATATATATATATATATATATATATATATATATATATATATATATATATATAGGTTCATAGGTAAGTACTAGGCTATTGGCCCTAGGGCATAATTAAGCCTAGCCAAAATGTTTCGGCTTTCGCCTCCCATGAGGTTTAGTTACCTGCGCCTCTGTCGAGCAGGCCCATCCACTCATCAAGATTCCTCTTGAAGAGTGCTAGTGAGGGGTTCTACCTCACATATATGCGGACCTTATTCCAGAGCAAGGGGAGTCCCTGGGACACAAATCTGTCCCTCCAACAAGTCCTGTTTATTGTTGCTGTCAGGTTAATATCCCTTGAGCGTGTAACTCTGGTGGATTGGGTTTTCCTTAGGTGGAGCATTTCCAGCAATTCGGGGTTTGCCATAGCCTTGTATGTTAGGCATAGTTCATCTCTGAGTAGTCGGTATGCAACCAAGTATAGTTTGAGTTTTTTTAGCCTCGTGGCATAGGGCATGTGTTTAAGGCCTGCTATCCTGTTTGTGAGGTACTTTTGAGGCCTATCCAGTTGTTGCAACTGTCTTGTAAGGTACATCCTGAATGGGGCATTGTACTCAATTATGGGTCTAATGAATAATGAGTAGAAGGAGACAATAACTTCCTTATTCCTAGATGCAAACCCCTTTGTGATAAGATGGGCCATGTAAAAGGATTTTCTAACCACTTTAGCGATGTGGTTGTCGAAGGAGAGGTTACTATCTACCTGTGTCCCTAGGTCTCTTATCACACTCTCTGTGATAAGTGGCCTGCCACCTATGTTGTAATTTATTAGTACTTGGTTTTTCCCAAAAGGTATGACAATGCACTTTTTGGCATTTAACTTGAGGCCGTGATTTTGGCACCACGTACCTGTGTCAGTGAAACCCCTCTGAAGGATGTCTACATCAGAAGAAGTCTCAATTATGGCGCCCAGTTTGCAGTCGTCTGCAAACTTTGTTAGTCATAATCCCTCTGTGTTTGCTTATACCTCGAAGAAATAGATGCTGAACAGGAGGGGTCCCAATACTGAGCCCTGTGGTACTCCACTAGTCACAGGTTGGAGTCTGACCTAGTGTTCCCTATTCTCACCAAATGGGTTCTATCTGTGAGCAAGTTGGCAACCCATCTTGTTACGTAGGGGTTTATGTTTAGGTTAGTGAGTTTGTCTATAATTCCCGAGTGGGGAATGGTATCGAAGGCCTTGGCAAGATCAAGGTATGCTGTGTGGACCACCTTCCCTTCATCTATTGCCTCAGTGACCTTTTCGAAAAAGTCAATCAGATTGCGGAGACATGACCGTCTCTTTATGAACCCAAACTGGGTATGGTCTAGAGTTTGTAGGTTCCTGATGTCTTTGTTTATGAGTTCCATGATGATGGCTCCATGGCCTTACAAACTAGGCTCATCAGGCTGATGGGGCGGTAGTTCCTGGGGTCAGTGGTGGCACCGCCTTTGTGGAGTGGGATGACTGTTGCCATGCGCCACTCTGTGGGCACATAGCCTGAGGTGAGGCTGTGGTTAAACATGGTATTAAGGTGTGGGATTAATTAGTTTTGGAGTTCATGCATCACGCAGCCTGGGATGCTATCAGGTCCCATGGATTCTGTGTTTTTTGCTTTGGAGAGTGCTGTTTTCACATGGGTGTCTGTGATTTCAGGGGCAGCACAATCATCTGGTACGGCTATGGGCCCTCTAGGTGATGAGGGCGGGGTAAAGCTTGCAGTGAACCTATCTGCCAATATATTGGTGATATCAGTTGGTTCCATGACTTTTGAACCATTATGCTGTAGCTCAGAGCAATGTACTGCAGTGGTGGTGTTGCGGTAGCGTTGTCGCCTCACAGTTAGACATTGCCCGTTCAATTCTCAGTTAGAGCGTCTTCTGTGTGGTGACATGCGTGAATGGGCGTTCCTTCATTGAAGGTTGTGCGTTAGGCCCGGCAAGTCAGCAGGTAAAAATCTACTGCCAATCATTAGCAGACCGGAGTTCCGCTGTGGCGACCCCTAACTGGGAAAAGCTGAAAGACACAAACAAACATGCTGTAGCTCAGAGCAATCTGAGTGTTGCAGTTTAGGTTCTTGACATAGCTAAAAAATACCTTGTGGTTGTCTTTGGTGTCTGTTGTGATTTTTCTTTCAAAGTTCACCTTACAGGTTTTTATGCGGGTTCTTAGCTTTTTGCTAAGGTTGGTCAGGGATCCCTTCCATTCCTGGGTTTTTACTCTTTTTTTGTAATAATTTCTTCTTTCTATTGTAGAGCTTATTTATGGCCGGGGTCCACCAGACTGGTTTCCTCTTTTTGGAGGAATGGGTCTTGGTCTTGTTTGGGATAGCTTGGTCCATGCACTTGTATAAGTGCTTGTAGAGTGCTTTTGTGTAGGATACAGCAGATTCAGTCATATTTACATTCTGCATGGGAGTAACAAAATTTGCCAGCTCTGTCTTGAGTAGCATAAAGTTTTCTTTGGAGAAGATTTTTACCATGGTTTCCCTGGGAGGGGGTGAGGGTGGTATGTGGATATCTAGGGTGATGAGTTTATGGTCTGATCTGACTAATGAGGAATTTACCACAGGTGTGGAGCATTTATCCCCCATGTTGGTGATAACCAGGTCCAGTATATTGTTACCTCTCGTGGGGGTGCTAATAAGCTGATCCAGGGCATTTGAGTTTATATATGCAAGGAAGCGCTGAGCAAAGGTATTAGTGCTTTCGTAGTTTTCCCAGTTGATGTTTGGGTAATTGAAATCACCCAGTATAAGGGTGTTCAGTTGGACCTTCATGTTTTCCAGTATCTCGAGGAACAAAGAGTGGGTGTCTTGGGTCAGGGATGGTGATCTGTAACAAGCTACAATCTGAATTGCAGTTTTGTCCATTGTAAGTTGCACTTGGATGATCTCCGAGGCATCATACTTTGCAACCAGTCTGGAGGTGTGATTATCCTTGATGAATATGAATACGCCTGCTACCTTTGTATTTTGGTCCGGGTTTTATGGCCAAAATGTGTGATATGAGTTGTAGCCTGGTATCGCTGGGGTGCACTCTTGAGCCTTGAACCAGATCTCCATTACTGCACAAATATCGATGCACTCCATATTGAGGAGTGCCTCGAGAGAGTACATTTTGAGGTTTAAACTCCTAGCATTGAGCAGCATGACCCTCAGTTTTTTGTCGCTGGTACTTGTTACGGCAGTGGATTTGTCTTTTGAGCCTTGCCTAAAAAAGGCACTATGGGGGTGGCAAGAGCCTTTGATAGTATCCTGAATCCCAGGGGTGACAGGTGCAAGCCATCTCTGGTGAAGCATCGAGGCTTGTCAGGCATGTCATCCCAAGCAGGCAGATACTGGATCCCCTTTGAATGACACCAGAAACTTAGCCAATTGTTGAAATTTATCATTTTTTCCTTGTACTGAGGTATCATTCTTGGTGAGGGTGAGATGCCATTCAGGACTAGGGTCGTACCTACCTTGGTTACATGATCATGCAGATATATATATATATATATATATATATATATATATATATATATATATATATATATATATATATATATACACACATATATATATATATATATATATATATATATATATATATATATATATATATATATATATATATATATATATATATATATATATATATATATATATATATATATATATATATATATATATATATATATGAAAGAACTCGTGACAATAAAGCATTCAATAAAATAGTAAATAACACCAACAACTCTTGTAGAACTTTAGCGCTTTCGTCTTATTTATTATCAAGACTTCTTCAGAAAGACATGTTTCATGTGAATTATGAAACATGTCTTTCTGAAGAAGTCTTGATAATAAATAAGACGAAAGCGCTAAAGTTCTACAAGAGTTGTTGGTGTTATTTACTATTTTATTGAATGCTTTTATTGTCACGAAGTTCTTTACTTAGTTAAAATTTCTTCTCTTCGTTCAATTTTTTTGAGTGCGGTTAATTTTATTTATATATATATATATATATATATATATATATATATATATATATATATATATATATATATATACACATATATATCCCCCCTGTATTCACACGGTCTGGATCTTTTAATTATACTCTATCTGCATTCAGTCTTACTATGTTCTGAATTTTGCTATGTACTCATTTTGCATATAGAATTTTTGTTTGAAAGACTTTGCTATAGTTTCTGCTGTTTGAGCTCAGGTCATACCTGAAAAGAGTCAATCGACCAGTGCAGTTACCTGGTGAACAAATAGTAAATAAATAAATACAAAAATAAATACAAACATAAATAAAAAATACCACATATCCAGAATGTGTTGCATGTGGAGAATACAAATAGTATTAATAACTGATCCCCTGGGTTAAATTCTCTAATTCTTGCATTATCATTACACACTTGTTGCATATCTTGGTCCTTTTGGATGTGCTCCATTACTGTGGGCATGCCCAGCTTGAGTCTATCCCAGTGATGGCGAACCTTGTGTGCCAGGAACTTCTGAAATGCCAAACCCAAAATAATTCAGTGCACTTCACATGAACAATGAATGCAAAAGCAGTGTCTTTGGTAACTCGGGTGTTGGTGATTGCTGACATGTCACCCAAGACATTGTGGCATGTGTGATCTTTGACAAGTGTGTCATTCCAAACAAAATATACTTATTCTGTATTTTTTCTGCTATCTGTTCTTGAGAATTCCCCTTTTCCTTAGCTTTTTGCTCCATATTGACAGAAATGGGATTAGAATGCTGCATTTTCATATTTATCTCGTTTTCAGTGCTCACAACTATTTCACTTCTCTGTGGGTCCTTCTTCCTCTGTTCTTGTCCTCCCTGTTTCTGGTTTCACACTTTTTCTATGTCTCCATGTGGACAACTCTCTTGTGCTAATTTTTACTTTTGCATTTTCTATTAGTTTTCTTCATTTCCTGTGTTGGCATCTCTTAACAATAACATACCATTTTTTTTTATAAACTGTTGTTGGGACAAGTTTCTAGTAACACATACTTTTGTACCTGATATAGTAATTTCCTTCTCCAAGTTTTGATTCTTTATTGTTATAAGTGAGTCACTATCCTGCTTCTGCCAATATTCTTAGGTATATCAGTCTGTTATTTTAGCTCCTTCTTATTACATGTATTAACCTTCTACACACTGTCTATAGATGATGCATCTTCCCACATATTCCATAATGCTTTAAAGTATGGAATATCTTGTAACAACATCAGTGAATTCAGGAATGATGGCTAGCAAATGTTTCCTAGAATTGTTTGAATTTTTTCTTGCACCATTTTATTTATTGCTTGGTTGGTTGGTTTGTTTTTTTACCTATTCAGCTAGTTATTCATTTTTTTGTTAACCACATTTTCAATCACAGCTCAGGTCAAAAGGCAGATATGAATAGCAAATCTGTTTTACATTGACAAATAAAAAATATATGGATATATACAAAGGTAAAAAAGACAAAAGGTGTTTTACAGAGACTTCATATAGAAATATGTCAGAACAATAATAATTTACAAGGATATACCTATACATATATAAGCATACACACACATACATACATATCGCAAAGTAGAATAAACAGTTAAGTTCACAAGAGTAGAAGAGTTAGGTCATCTTCATTTTGAACATAATAATACCAAAGATAAAACAAACATTCAGTATGTCGGGATTTTAATGAAAAATACAAAACTAGGTCATGTGTTCTGTATTGTAATAAGCAGAGTGTGAGGGAAGACCAACAACTTTGCTAGCTAGAAGCATTTACTGTACTCTTACTGATTTTATTAAAGATCATGGATATAAAGATACAGTGGCCGATTCCTTCCCGGAGTGCTTTTTTGTACTTTTGGTTGCTGGTTTTGCTTTAAGCACTGATCCGTGTATGTATTATTGGTTTGGGGATTTTAATGAAGTAATCCTTGCACTCTTACGTTAGTTTTCCATAAACACAGGTGACCTCCTAACAACTGACTAAGGGCTAACCACTTCAGTTCCTATAAGGTTTTGGCACTAACAATTGGTGCAAAATGTCCTCATTATCTTTAGTTACACAGCATAAGAGATTTGGTATACATTTTTATGGCTGTGGATACATATCATCTCCACTATGTTTGTTACTAAGATTATGCTTAAATATATAAAGATCTTTAGCAAGAAAATCATACTTCCTGAATTCAATAAAAGCTTGAACTTCACTCATTCCAGAATTATAATAAACTTCACTAATGGGATTTTTAATACAAAGATGGAATGTTGATTCGACAATATTTTATCACATCACATGGGGTTAGTTCCATTTGCAGTATGCACATTAGTTTTTATATTTCTGCTCCTGGTTTTGCTCTTATTCTTAGCTGGAATAGAATCTGGCTACATGACTCCATCCTTCCACATCTGAAATAAGTTAATTCATTACTCCACATTTTTGGTTTCACAGAAGACTACACATTGTTTTTATTTCATCTTTAGATTTAGAAACAGAGGATTCAATTTTAAACAACAGATCAATTAACTAGTGAGCACTAAACTAAAGTTACTAGAACATTCTTATGATCACTTCACAGCACCAATTTTATCATATTAGTAGGTAATGATTTTATAAATCTGTCCATTATTAGTATCTCTAAATTTTTAATTCCATTATTATTATTATTATTATTATCATCATTAAGATTTAACTACAACTTTATAATATGTTTCAGGTCAGACATCTGAGCTGTTACCAGTTTATCAGCATTGAAAGTTCAATTATGAAATTTTACAGCTTTCACTTCAGAAGTTCCCCATACTCTAGTTAACAATTCCTTTTTATGTTCATATATAGATAGATAGAGATTAAATATTCTTTCTACAAAGCAATTAAATGTATGCTTCAATCCAAAGGAGGTATCTTTTCTGTAATAGCGGGAACTGCAAGGCTGAACCACAGAAGACAACTTGCTTAAGCAAGCATGAAAGCAGTTAAGAATAAATAAGTAATAATGGCTATGTGTCTGATTACTGTAAATATATTTGTTCAGTTAGCTTGTTTTTGTGGGCTAGATGTAACTGTAAATGGCATCTTGTTAATATTTGGAATATACAAAGAAGGAAGTTGCAACAGGGACTTTTTGTAAAGTCTTCAGATACAGCAAGGAAGAAAATAACCAGAGATGGACATGAAACAGAAATCAATCATGCAAACCGCAAGGACATTGAAAAACATCTGTTGCTTTGAAAAGATATATAAACTGGACATTGTTTTCTCTTCTTCAGCGACGTCTTAATCCAGGGTGCATGGATTTTGAGAAACTATAGTCTAGCTATGTTAGAACTGAAATAATCTCAGACATTGTAACTGTTTGGACAGATTAAACTATAACGGAAACAGCAGTACGGTGTGAGTCTAGTTACTTCTGACATTTCATAACAATTTAACAGATATATATATATATATATATATATATATATATATATATATATATACATGTAACTTTTTCCTTACTTCCACTGTTAGTAGATGGGAAACATCCCTTTTAAGAGTTACTTCACATGACTCAGTGTCATCTTTTCTTTGCATAGTTTCTTAGTGGCAGGTGCAGTAATGAGGGTTGTATTGACATTACCAAATCCTTGTCATTTTTGTTGTAAAGCTCACATGTCTGATTAGTCTTTATCGTATATTCTGATAAGGCTTTCAATAAACCTGCCCTATTTTTAGGTATAGAAAGGAACACAGCAGGAAAACAAAATTCATGTCAGATAAAAAAGCACAAATGCTAGGTGACATCAATGACTCCCAGAGAAAGTTTTATTAAAAAAACAGTTTGTTACCTGTGTCTCGGAGTTTCTAATTTCACAGAATAGCAAATTCCACAAACAAATAAGGTTTGGGTAGTCATTCACTTTACTGCCATTTTGGTTAATTATCAGGATTCTAGACAATCAGAGCACGGGACTGGATATGCATTATGGCGCAGCAACAAAACATAAATCTCTTAAGAAGACATGGCTTTACAAACTCCATAGAAAAGAATATAATAACTCAAATATTTAAACTTTTTGATAACTAAGGAAAAGTGAGGAACAGTTGTTTGAGAAATTCTTTGGCTAAACTACCAGCATTGTTCCCCGATATCAACTCTTTAATCACACTGGCAGCAGAGGTTCATAAAACACTCAGATTTATTTTGAAAGATAAAGTGAAGGCAGCCAGCTTTAATTACTGTTTGATGCATACTACTGTAACCAAAACCATGTTTTCAAACTTCTCCTGCATGAAGGATGTTATTTCCACATGGACATATGATTTAAAATCCATTTCCTGTTAGTTAGTTTGTTTGTTTGAATTTAGATGAATTTGGCAAACTTAAAAACATTAAAATGTATCAAATAAAATAAAGACCAATTGACTTATCAATTATCTAAGTAATACATTTCTTTTATTTCTAATAGCAAATCGTGAACAATTGTATATACAGATCACTGCCTATTTGTGTGTGTGTGTGTGTGTGTGTGTGTGTGTGTGTGTGTGTGTGTGTGTGTGTGTGTGTGTGTGTGTGTGTGTGTGTGTCTGCACATGCCTATATATGCCTTGTCTATACTATGCAAATATTTGCTTATAAATTTTGCTACAACTGAGGAGGCAAAAATGTTAATTAAAAATATCAGATATAAGGCTATGATTAAGATGAATTTCTTCTCAGATGAAACATAACATCTTTATGAGGAATCTTTAAATTATATTCACCTGTACAGCTCACTCGCTTACTCATTTCTCTTCATGTACTGGCATTTGTTAAGCTTATAGTTTGATTATATAACAAATTCTGAGTTAAGCACTATGCTGACCAGCTGCTTCTGTGTTTACAGATTGTTTTGATTAGGGACATATGTAAATCTGTGGTTGGTTACATGAAGACTGATTCAGAATATGATATGTTTGCTTTTTTCTGTGGTGCATAAATGCTTACAGCTGTAGCACTGTTTTCTTGTCATGTTGTTTCTTATAAATGAGAGTATATGCCAGTACATGCAAAGTGGTATGGAGAGCTGAACTGACATACAATATGCAGATGAAATAAATGATACTGTGGATTTTCTGGGAAGGGGTGTTCAGCTGCCATTCCACTTTGGACAATCATACTTCTTACACTAAGTTAAGTGCACCTAGTAATTTAAATAATCATGCACACAGACATACATTGACACTGCATTATTTACTGTTGCTAGTGTGAGGAATCATGCACTGAGTTAATTGCACCTGGAGTAATGCAGTGGACATTACTAGAAAAGTATGTGCAAGATGGTGCTGGATATGACATAAGCAATACTGGATTGTATTAGCACAGAGCTGCATGAAAAGAAAATAATGTTTTGGGTACTGTCTGCATCATTGCTGAAGATTTTATGAATCACTGCATACACTGATGGACAACGTGTTTGACAAAAGACACACGGGTACAGGAATGCTTTCCAGTATGATGGTTACATTATGGAGTCAGACACTGACTTGTTTCATTTATTTCTTAGATATTCCAAGACCTCTAAGTCTTATGACTATTTGTTCATTGCCAGTGTCCTCCCTCTAGGTGCACCGCTTTTTCTCCAGGAAGGCTATTCCAGTCAATACAAGAATAAATCTGTAGCTACCCATCCAGTTATCTAGGTAAAGTTTAAAGGAAAATATTGAGTCACACTGCTTAGCGTGCAGGGGAAATTTGTTCCAGAGGTTTGTGAGATGCTGGGTTCAAAAAGTTCCCTTCACCATGTTTTATTTCCCTGTTGGTGAAGATTTTGGTCCCTGAGTTTAGTACTGGGAGAGATATTAGACTTGTACAGATACAAGAGGTCCAAGACAGCAGGGTCTCCAATGGGGTGGTAAGAGAGACAGAGATCTCCCCTCAATAGTTAATAAGACATTAAGAAAAACGATAAAGCTCTCAGCCTCTCTTGATAGCTCAGGCTCAATAGAGCTGTGCTGTTTTTGGTTAAGAGCCATAGGAGTTATTCCAATTGTTTAATATGCTGTACTGTTTCCCTACCGAGTACAAGCTACACTCATGGTAGAAAGTGTGGGTTTGACCAAGTCACTTAAGTAGATGGTGCTCATTCGTTTCCCACAAAAAAGGGAGAGTTACCTAGCAGACATACTTCCATCTAATTCAAATAAAATAAATAGGCTACTTGATTTCCATGCAGATATAGGCCCCTCCAGGGACCTTGGATTAAACTATATGTGTCTTCATGTCTACTGCACCTTCCTTCCCTTCTCATTGCAATGCCTTGATGTTCTCACACAACTAGAGATCAACACAAAGTATCTAGTTTGGCATTATAATTATATTCACTACCTTGTCAGTCAAATTAATATGTAGTTTTTCTAGAACAATATATGTGTAGGTTACATTAGTTATAGAACACAGCATATAATCTGAGTTTTCTGTGTTATGTGGCATCATTGACTGCGGAATATGCACAACAGCAATATAAGCACAGGAGTATTTACAGCAGTATCACTGGTTGTCCTATATGTAGAGCTGCATCATTGGTAGGGGGATATGTACAGCAGCATCATTGTCTATGGAATATGTACAGCAGCATCATTCTTTGGGGGATATGTACAGCAGCATCATTGGTTGTGGGATATGTACAGCTGCATCACTGGTTATGGGATATGTACAGCAGCATCACTGGTTGTGAGATATGTACAGCAGCATCATTCTTTGTGGGATATGTATAGCAGCATCATTGGTAGGGGTATATGTACAGCAGCATCACTGGTTATGGGATATGTACAGCAGCATCATTGTCTATGGGATATGTACAGCAGCATCATTCTTTGGGGGATATGTACAGCAGCATCATTGGTTGTGGGATATGTACAGCTGCATCACTGGTTATGGGATATGTACAGCAGCATCACTGGTTGTGAGATATGTACAGCAGCATCATTCTTTGTGGGATATGTATAGCAGCATCATTGGTAGGGGTATATGTACAGCAGCATCACTGGTTGTGGGATATGTACAGCTGCATCACTGGTTATGGGATATGTACAGCAGCATCACTGGTTGTGGGATATGTACAGCAGCATCATTCTTTGTGGGATATGTATAGCAGCATCATTGGTAGGGGTATATGTACAGCAGCATCACTGGTTGTGGGATATGTACAGCTGCATCATTGGTTGTGGGATATGTACAGCAGCATCATTGGTTGTGGGATATGTACAGCTGCATCACTGGTTATGGGATATGTACAGCAGCATCACTGGTTGTGAGATATGTACAGCAGCATCATTCTTTGTAGGATATGTATAGCAGCATCATTGGTAGGGGTATATATACAGCAGCATCATTGGTTGTGGGATATGTACAGCAGCATCATTGGTTGTGGGATATGTACAGCTGCATCACTGGTTATGGGATATGTACAGCAGCATCACTGGTTGTGGGATATGTACAGCAGCATCATTCTTTGTGGGATATGTATAGCAGCATCATTGGTAGGGGTATATGTACAGCAGCATCACTGGTTGTGGGATATGTACAGCTGCATCATTGGTTGTGGGATATGTACAGCAGCATCATTGGTTGTGGGATATGTACAGCTGCATCACTGGTTATGGGATATGTACAGCAGCATCACTGGTTGTGAGATATGTACAGCAGCATCATTCTTTGTAGGATATGTATAGCAGCATCATTGGTAGGGGTATATGTACAGCAGCATCATTGGTTGTGGGATATGTACAGCAGCATCATTGGTTGTGGGATATGTACAGCTGCATCACTGGTAGGGGTATATGTACAGCAGTATCATTCTCTGTGGGATATGTACAGCAGCATCATTGGTAGGGGTATACGTATAGCAGCATCACTGGTTGTGGGATATGTACAGCAGCATCATTGGTTGTGGGATATGTACAGCAGCATCATTGGTAGGGGTATATGTACAGCAGCATCATTGGTTGTGGGATATGTACAGCTGCATCACTGGTTTTGGGATATGTACAGCAGCATCATTGGTTGGGGATATCTGTAACAGTATCATCTGTAGAAACAGATAGCAGCATCATTGTTTGGGGATCAGTATAGCAGCATTATTGGTTGGACGAAGTGTAAAACACCGTAACTGGTTGGGGATATACATATGTACATGTGTGTGTGTGTGTATGTATATATATATATATATATATATATATATATATACACACACACACACACACACACACACACACACACACACACACACACACATATATATGTATGGGTCTACTTCTAATGATCCAAAGACCACTTACCCAAAACTGAATTTACTGAGATGACAACACCAAACTGTTAATTTACCAAACAATCACCCCCAACTAAATATACCAACTCTGGCATCACACCACAGTGAGGAAAAGGGCAAATTTCCCCATGTTGGCCAAGTGCATACTTTATGTGTTAAAATATTCAGTAGGCTCATAGTATCATAGGATATTATTAGGCTATCAATCTGGAGGTAATTTTAAGCCTAGCCATTTCTACCCAATGTAATACCATAGAGGTACTAGTCAATACCCAAGACTGCATTTAGTGATGACTGCCCATGTTCAGGACGGTTGTGGGTGCTATCCCAATAAGAATTTACAGTGCCCCATCCACTCATTCAAATTTCTTTTGAACAGTGCCATAGAAGTGCTGTGTTTCATATGAATTGGTAGCCTTTCCAAAGACGTGGCAGTCGCTGGCAGATAAATCTGTTCCTCCAGCATGTACTATTTAAGTCACAGGCCATACTCAAGTCCCTGGAATAGGTAGCCTACACCTGTTTTATTTATGGATATGCAGTAAGCTCATTAGGTTTGGATCTTAGATAGCTCTGTCAGCCAGGCAGAGGTCTAGCCTAAGAAGTCTATAACCCGTGTGCTTGTGCAATTTTCATATCATGCAGCACCATGGGGCTACAGTTAAACTATTTCAGGTGCCAGAAAGTCTGCTCTTCAAATTTCCCCATAGAACTAGCTGGTTTCTCAGTGGTAGCACTAAAATCTGAACCCTTGTGACTAGCACTTGCTCTAGAACCTGCTGGAAAGCACTAGGAAGCCTTAAACTGATACAAGCACTCAGCTCTCCTTGTTAATAAAGAGAAATTAATCATAGACACGAAACAGCCTATAGCTGCAAAGTACCTTGCAAAGGTAAAGGAAAACAGCTCTTGTACTTTACAAAAAAAGCAACTAAACAGGCATGTCCAAGGATCAGCTTCCAGTGATTTTTCCTGTCCATCTGGTGAATCTGGGCATACTGGGGCAATGCAGCAACTTCTTCATGTACACAGACAACCCTTTCCTGCTACCACCCAATACTACAACCTGTGAGAGATGCACTTACATAGCCAAACTGGAAGCAAAGCTCTCTCCAGCCAGGATTGTGCTAGACAATCAAGAGGAGAAGGTTAACACCTTCATTACACCTCAAGCACTCAAACACTAAACCCACATATGCGGAGGCCCTTAACATTAACCTGCCCAAGCAACAAGGACCTGCGAAGCTGAAACGGAAACAAACACTAGTCACAACCAAAGTGACACATAGCTCACAACACCAGTGTGCCACTCAACAACAGCCCCTAAGGCAAGATAACGTACCCAGCACTTTAGTCATAGGTGACTCCATAGTCAGGCACACTGATGTCCCACTCACCAGGCTGAACAAGGAAAAAATTACAGTCAGCTACCTGTTGGGTGGCAGGATCCACCACACAATGCATGCACTCAAGTCACTCCACAACAATGTCCATGTTTGAGTGAATGACTTGAGACGTACCTCCCTGGACTGCATGGAAAGAGACATGGAAGAGCTTTCGGATCATGTGGCCCAGGCAGGTATGACCCTAACCCTGAGTAGCATCCTGCCTTTGCCCAGAATGATACCACAGTATAAGGACAAAATGATTGACTTAAACAATTGGCTAAGCTTCTGGTGTCATTCAAAGGGGATCCAGTATCTGTCTGCCTGGGAAGACATGATCAACAAATCACGATGCTTTGCCAGAGATGGTCTGCACCTGTCACCCCTGGTATTCAGGTTACTGGCTAAAGCTCTTGCTTCCCCTATAGTGCCTTTTTTATGCAAGGTTCAGAGGACAAAACCACCACCATAACAGATACAAGCATGCAAAATCTGAAGGTAATGCTACTCAATGCTAGAAGTCTAAACCTCAAAATGCACTCTCTCAAGGCACTCCTATAAATGGAGAACATTGATATCTGTGCAGTAACTGTGACCTGGTTCAAGGCTCCAGAGAGCACCCCTGCAATACCAGGCTACAACTCTTACCACATTTTTTGGCCACCAAACCAAGACCAAAACACTAAAGTTGGAGGAGTGTCCATATTCACCAAGGATATCCACACCTCCAGGCTAGTTGCCTAATACAATGCATCTGAAATTCTCCAGGTGCAACTAACACTAGGTAAGACTGAAATCCAATGTGTAGCTTGCTACAGATCCTCCACCATGCCCCAAGATTCTTACTGCACCTTTCTAAATATACTGGAAAATATTAAGATACAACCAAACACCCTAATACTGGGTGATTTCAACTACCCTGCCATTAACTGGGAAAACTACTCGGGTACCAACACCTTTTCCCAACAGTTTTTGGAATTCATAAATTCCAATGCCCTGGATCATCTAATCCATTGTCCCACCAGGGTCTCCAATATCCTAGACCTGGTCATTACCAACATGGGAGATAGATGCTCCACACCAGTGGTCACCCCCTCATTGGTCAGATCTGACCATAAGAAAATCACCTTTGACATCCACCTCCTACCCCCACCCCCCCAGTAAGTAATCATTGGTAAAAAACATCTCCAAAGCCAACTTCATGTTACTCAAGTCAGAAGTGACAAACTTCATGACATCCATGCAGATGGGAGCTGAAAGTTCGATTGCTGACTCCTACACTAAGGCACTGTACGAGCACATCCACTCATGCATGAATTGTGCCATCCCAAATGGAACCAAGATACTCTCCTCCAAAAAAAGGAAGCCAATCTGGTGGTCCCTTGCCATAAACAAACTATATAACAGAAGGAAGAAACTGTTGCAGAAAAGAGGAAAATCCCATGATGCAAAAAAACTCCCTTACATGCCTCAGTAAGAAGCCGAGATCCCTCATAAAATCCTCCAACACTAGTTACGAAAATAAAATTGCCAAAGATTCCAAAGACAACCACAAGGCATTCTATCGTTATGTTAAGAATCTAAATGGCAATGCTCAGATCTGCTCTGAGCTACAACAAAATGGCATTAAATATACTGATCCCAAGGATATTGCCAATATCCTGGCAGATCGATTTAGTGCCAACTTCACCCTCCCTCTCACCTCCTAAAGGGCCCATCTCAATACCAAAAGATTGCCAAATTCCGGTAATCATGGCCACACAGGTAGAAACCGCACTCTCCAAAGCTAAGAATACAGCATCCCTGGGACCAAATGACATCCCAGGCTGTGTACTACATGAACTACAAAATTAACTGGCACCTCACCTAAGTGTTTATTTTATTTATTTTACATTTGTTTACCGGGAAAGTCCAACTGGAACTATGTCCATTAACAGCGGAGGCCCGGGGAGAAAAGCTCCACATCAAACAATTTTATACAGTGGTATATATAAAATCAAGATATATCATACAGGCAGGCTTACTTTACACATATTGGACCCTGGATGTTGGTATTTGTGAAAACCACACATTGACTGATGCAATCAAAGAGACATCTCACAATACATAATACTACCAAATAGTAGGTCCTGTATGGGAGTTTCTGAGTGCTGTGTATTAGACATAGTAAGCAGTGAAAGAGAGGAGGATAGTGAGAAAATGGAGGAGAGCAGGAAAGCATTTAAGTAATGCAAGGACATGTTTAAGTCAGTGTCATGTTTAATCATAGCCTCACCTCAGGCTTTGTGCCCACTGAGTGGTGCACAGCTTGGATCCCAGGAACTACCGTCCCTTCAGTCTGACGAGCCTGATCTGCAAGGGCATGGAACACATTATCATGGAACTTATAAACAAAGACATTGGCAACCTTCAAACACTGGACCCCACTCAGTTTGGGTTCATGAAGGGCCAATCTTGTCTCCTGAATCTGATTGACTACTTTGAATCAGTCTTCAGAGCTGTGGACGAGGGTAAGGTGGTCCACACAGCCAATGTGGACCTCACCAAGGCCTTTGACACCATCCCCCACTCTGGAATCATAGATAAACTTACTCAGCTGGGCATAAATCCCTACATCACTCGATGGGTTGCCAACTCGCGTACTGACAGAACCCAGACTGTAAAAGTAACCAACTCCAAATCCAGCTCCTGACAAGTGACAAGTGGAGTACCTCTGGGTTCAGTCCTGGGACCTCTCTTGTTTAGCAACTACTTCTCTGAAGTAAAGTCCAACACTAAGGGACTCTGGCTAACAAAGTTCACAAATGACTGCAAACTGAGAGCCATTACTGAATCCCCAAATGATGTGGATATTCTACAAAAGGGCCTTACAGAAACAGATGCTTGGTGCCAGAGCCATGGGGTTAAGCTTAATGCCAAGAAATATATAGTTATCCCCTTTGGGAAAACCACGTACCCATGAATTATCACATAGGTGGCAGTACACTAAACACCGAAAGTGGGATGAGAGATTTAGGGACACAGGTGGACAGTGGTCTCACCTTCAATAACCATATCACCACAACAGTTAGGAAATCCTTCTATGTGGCACACCTCATCACAAAGGGCTTTTCATCCCAAAAAAAGGAGGTCATTGTCCCACTGTACTCATCCCTTATTAGACCCATTATAGAGTACAATGCCCCATTTGGTATTACCTCAAAAGACATCTGCCACAGCTGGAAAGGCTGCAGAAATACCTCACTAAAAGAATCACAGGTCTAAAGCAGATGCCCTATGCTGACCATCTAAAAAAACTCCAACTATATTATGTGGCATATTGTCTACTCAGAGGCAATCTCTGCTTAACATACAAGGCCACGTCAAACCCTGAGCTGTTAGACATGCTCCACTTAAAGAAATCCCAATCCCTCAGAGCCACATGCTCCAGGGATCTAAACCTTGTCATCACAATGAACAAAACATGCCGGAGGGATAGGTTCCTGACCCAGAGACTCCCCATACTCTGGAATAGACTACCCATACATGTCAAGCAGAGTGACTCCTTGGCCCTCTTTAAAAGGAACCTTGACGATTAGATAGGAGATAGGAAATTCACCCCGGGGATCACGTCAGTCACCCTGCTAGACAGTGGTCCAGGGAAGTAAATATTGTGGGAAGAAATATCCAGGGAATTGTTATGGCTAGGCTTGTATAGGCCCTAGGGCCGATAGCCTAGTTCCAACCTATGAACCTATAAACCTATGATACAGAGTATAGTGGTATGGATTTTAGTCGCTCCAGGTAAGGCACATGCTGGAGGCCTTTGATCTTCTTTGTTAGAAACCTCTGAGGTCTCTCTAACTGCTGTAGATGCTTAGTACGGTACATACCGAAAGGGGCATTATACTCAATTACAGACCAGATAAGTGCAGAGTATAGGGGGATTATAGCTTCTTTTGCTCTCAAGATGATGCCTTTACTAATCAAGTGAGCTATGTGGAAAGCTTTTCTTAGAACAGTAGACACATGGTGGTTGAAATTAAGGTCACGGCCAACCTGTGATCCCAGGTCCTTTACCACTTTATGGGTACTGAGGGTATTGTTATTGATTTGATAGTGTGAAGCGACATTGTTTGCACCAAAGGGAATGATGATACATTTGTTTGCATGTATATATATATATATATATATATATATATATATATATATATATATATATACATATACTTATACATGTGTGTGTGTGTGTGTGTGTGTGTGTGTGTGTGTGTGTGTATGTATATGGGTCTCCTTTGTTTCATTGAAAGCTCATTTCACTGAATTTAAATTCACCCTGACTAAATCGCTGAAAGTTTAAATTACTGAAAATTCATTTCACCGAATCTCATTTCACTGAAGTGCAGTACTGGCACTGTGTAGAGTACTATAAGACAGGTAAAAGGTATATGCCCTTTTCCCCACTGTAGTACAATGCTGGAGTTAGTACATATAATTAGGAGTGTGTAGGGGGCACAGCGTAGCCCCCTCCACCTATTTTGGTTTTATATTAAATTTCAACGAAAGCTTCAAAACAATAAATTTTAAACCATAGACATGCACATTTACAACATCAATGGCTAACTCTTTCCAGAAGATAATTTATAGCCAAACTAAGTGGGGGGCTATGCCTCACACACACCCCAAAGTGGGGAGTTGTATCTCCCAAACCCCCCCTAACTAAATATACTAACTCCTGGATCTACTTCAAGAATGCCAGTCAGTTGGCTATGGCTCCAAAGTTGGTTACAGATCATCGAATCATACTCAGCCTAGGTATTCCCAAATCGAGAAAGAGTTCCTAGGTATTTTATATGGTTATGAGTTCTACAAGCAAGTTTGTGGTAGCCCGACAAGTGTGTGCTGAAACGCAGCTTAAACAGTAGTGTACATTTTTCTAAAACATCCACTCAAAACGAAGGTTGCTATTCTTACAGAAGGATGATTTGATAATTATGTATAAACATGATAGAGGTAGATGCAAGCTGCAGGTGCCATCGGTGGAGACCATCTCAAAGAAAGTAGGAGATGTGTTGCTATAACAGCCTGGATTTAGGAGAGATGATATAGATGTCCAGTATTTCTTGGGGTTTTACTTATGACTGGTTTGAAATTTTAGATAGTAATTTTTTTTATCTTTGATTACTTGTCTTTTTAACTGAACTGAAAGCTTAGCAGTGTTGCGATTTATTGAATAAACTTATTTGTTTGTGAAATGGTTAGTCTTTTTGGTTTACTGTTTTTTTGTTATAACATTTCAAGCATGCCTGTTAGGGAGGATTCTAGATTAGTAAGTAATGGAGCATCATAAAAGAGTGATGGAAGTAAGGGAGGATTGTAGATTAGTAAGAAATGGAGCGCCATAAAGGAGTGAGGGAAGTAGGTAGGTGGTAGCAAGGGGTTGTTTAGTGGATGGAGATAAGAAGGTGCAAAGAATTCTTAACTTTTGGTACATTTTTTTGATATTATTTTGTATATACATATCAAATTTTAGCTGATCATCAGTAATTACTCCCAGTAATTTAATGTAACTGACAACTTCTGTTATTGCTTTCCTTTGAGAGACAGTGGTAAACTGGGTTTTGTTTATGAGGGTTTTTTCTGGGGGTAAATAGAAGTAGCTCGGTTTTATTTGAACTGAGTGACAGGTAATTGTTGCTGAGCCAGATCTCTTGATAGAGATGAAGGCCAGCTGAGTGACGTGTTGAAGATCAGTTGTGGAATTAGCAAAACAGATAATGAAAGAGTCATTGGTGTATTGTGTTAGAGAATGAGCATAAAGGTCAGAGGCTATTTGAGCTTAGGCTGATTGTGAGTCCAGGCAGGTTCGCAGTCATCAGAGTTTCTCCTTCACTGTTAATCCCATGGGGTCAGCCCATACTTCCACAGGACTTGTGATGCTGCTAACGTGGATGACCCCTCCAATTATATTCTTGTAGATAATGCCATACCACCACTGGACTCTGTCTTATGCAGATTATTTCCATCATTCTCTGCCACAGTAGCCCTGCTGACAATAAGCATGTGCTGCCCCATTGTACTGCTCCTTCCACAAAGCACTCATACATATACCTGCACCCTTCCTGTGACATACAACACTAATACATGTATGCCATATGGAAACATACACTCTTTGATGTGTGGGTTGTTGCAAGTGTAGACCAGAGGTACCTGAAAAGGCAGATGTGCAGAAAGTCCTTGGTGAATCAGTCCCAGCATACATGCATTGTACTGTATAATAGAGGCTTATACAGGAAAGCACTAATGTGACACATCCTGTGCTGATACTCAGGTGATCATTGCTAGCCCAGCTCTCACATTTAGAGAACTCTGCCATCCCTGAGAGCTGCTTCTGTGCTGATGGTCCACTTTCTCTAGTGCATATGTCCTTTGCAATGTTACATGCTTTATCCTTTTCATGGAGTATCATAGAGGTTACTTTACATGACCACAGTTGAAGAGACTTAATAAAGATTCCTACAGCATTCATTTGCTGTGTCACTTCATGCCATACCTGGTGCCAATAAGTCTTGTTCATGGCACCTTTGCGCTGGATATGCAAGCTGTGTGTGCAGAGGGCTGCAGTGACACCTCTTTCTCCTTGATGGTGAACTTTTCCATCTATTGACTCTTTCAGGTACCCATAGAAAGTCCTGTATACCTGTGAAGTACACAGGTTCATAGGTTCATAGGTAGGTACTAGGCTATCAGTCCTGGGGCCTATATAAGCCCAGCCAAAAAGGTACCCTGGCTTTTGCCACCCAAGAAAATTATTTTCCTGTGCCACTGTCGAGCAGAGCCACAAGAGTGATCCCCAGGGTGAATTTCCTATTTCCCATCCAATTATCAAGATTTTTCTTGAAGAGCGCTAATGAGGAGCTTTGTTTGATATAGATAGGTAGTTTATTCCAGAGTATGGGAAGTCTCTGGGACAGAAATCTATCCCTCCGGCATGTTCTGTTATTGTGGTAACAAGGTTTAAGTCCCGACAGCGTGTAGCTCAGAGGGATTGGGATTTCTTGAAGTGGAGCATGTCCAACAGCTCTGGGTTTGACATAGCTTTGTATGTTAGGCAGTGATCACCTCTGAGTAGGCGATATGTGACAGAGTAAAGCTGGAGTTTTTTGAGACGGTCTGTGTAGGGCATCTGTTTGAGGCCGGTCATCCTCTTTGTGAGGTATTTCTGCAGCCTTTCCAGTTGTTGTAGATGTCTTGTGAGGTACATACCAAAAGGGGCGTTGTACTTTATAATCGGTCTAATGAGTGATGAGTAGAGGGGAACAATGACCTCTTTTTTTCCTGGATGAGAAACCTTTTGTGACGAGGTGTGCCACGTAGAAGGATTTCCTGACTACTGTGGTGATGTGATTATCAAAGGGGAGGCTACTGTCCACCTGTGTCCCAAGGTCTCTTATCACACTTTCAGTGTTAAGTATACTACTGCCTATGTTGTAGTTCAGGGGTGCAGAGTTTTTACCAAAGGGGATGACAATGCACTTTTTGGCATTGAGCTTGAGGCCATGGCTTTGACACCAGGCATCTATCTCAGTGAGGCCCTTTTGTAGGATGTCCACATTGTTAGGAGTTTCGATTATGGCTCCTAGTTTGCAGTCATCTGTGAACTTTGTTAGCCAAAGACCTTCTGTGTTAGCCTGTACTTCAGAGAAGTAGATACCAAACAGGAGAGGACCCAGGACTGAACCCTGTGGTACTCCACTTGTCACTGGTCTGAAGTAAGATTTGGAGTCTGATACTTTCACAGTGTGGGTTCTTTCAGTGAGTCAGTTGGCAACCCATCTTGCGACATAGGGATTTATACCTAGTTTAGTGAGTTTATCTATAATTCCAGAGTGGGGGATGGTGTCAAAAACCTTGGCAAGATCTAGATAGGCTGTGTGAACCACCTTACCCTTGTCTACGGCTTTGGTGACTGCTTCAAAGAAGTCTGTCAGGTTTAGGAGGCATGATCTGCCTAAGCCCGAACTGGGTGGGGTCCAGAGTTTGGAGATTACCAATGTCTTTGTTTATAGGTTCTGTGATGATATGTTCCATGGCCTTGCAGACCAGGCTCATCAGGCTAATGGGGCGGTAGTTCCCGGGGTCTGTGGTGGCTCCCCCCTTGTGGAGTGGGATAACCGTTGCTGTGCACTATTCAGCAGGCACAACACCTGAGATGAGGCTATGATTGAACATGGTACTTAGGTGGGGTGCCAGTTTGTTCTGTAGTTTGTGTAGAACGCAGCCTGGGATGTTGTCTGCTCCCATGGATGCTGTGTTCTTGGCTTTGTAGAGTGTTTTTTACCTGTGCAGCTGTGATTACAGGAACTTTGCATTCTTCCGGTATAGAGATGGGCTCTTTAGGGGGTGAGAGGGGGGTAAAGTTAGCACTGAACCTATCTGCCAGGATGTTGGCAATATCAGTTGGGTCTGTATATTTAGTGCCATTGTGCTGTAACTCAGAGCAGATCTGAGTGTTGCCATTGAGATTCTTGACATAGCTATAGAATGCTTCATGGTTCTCTTTAGAATCAGTGGCGATTTTGTTTTTGTAACTAGCTTTGGAGGATTTTATCAGGGATCGCAGCTTCTTACTGAGGCTGACCAGGGAGCTCCTCCACTCATGGGATTTTACACTCTTTTGCAACAATTTCTTCCTTCTGTTGTACAGTTTGTTTATGGCAGGGGACCACCAGATTGGCTTCATTTTTTTGGAGGATAGCATCTTGATTCTGTTTGGGATAGCACGATCTATGCACTCATGTAAGTGCTTATAAAGTGCAATTGTGTAGGATTCAGTAGTTGTAACTGTATTGTCCATCTGCATGGGTGTCATGAAGTTCATCACTTCTGTCTTAAGAAACATGAAGTTGTATTTGGAGAATTTTTTTACCATGGTTTCCTTAATGGGGGGTCGGGGCAAGATGTGGATATCTAGGGTAATTAGCTTATGGTCGGCTCGGACCAATGAGGCATTGACTTCAGGTGTGAAACACCAGTCACTCATGTTGGTAATGACTCGATCTAGGATATTGTTGCCCCTGGTGGGGGTGTGGATAAGTTGATCCAGGGCATTGGAGTTTATGAATTCCAGAAAGCGTTGAGTGAAGGAGTTAGTAAATGAGTAGTTTTCCCAGTTAATTGTGGGGTAGTTGAAATCACCCATTTTTAGGGTGTTTGGTTGAACACTAATATTTTCCAGTACATCAAGAAAAGAGGAGTGGAAATCCTGGGGCATGGTGGGGGATCAGTAACAAGCTACAATTTGGATTGCAGTTTTACCTAGAGTTAGTTGCACTTGGATAACCTCGGCTGCATTATGCCGAGCATCTAGCCTGGAGGTGTGGATATCCTTAATAAATATGGACACACCTCCGCCTTTGGTGTTCCGGTCCAGGTTACACAGCTGAAAGGTGTGGTATGAGTTATAGCCTGGTAGTGCAGGGGTGCTCTCTGGAGCCTTGAACCAGGTATCAGTCACTGCACAGATATCGATGTTTTCCATTTTAAGGAGTGCCTTGAGTGAGTGCATTTTGAGATTTAGACTTCTAGCATTGAGTAGCATCACACTCAGTTTTTGCTTGCCTGTTCCTGTTACGGTGGTGAATTTGTCATTTGAACCTTGCCTAAAAAAGGCACTATAGGGGTGGCAAGAACCTTAGCCAGTATCCAGAATCCCAGGGGTGACAGATGCAGGCCATCTCTGACAAAGCATCGTGGTCTGTTGACCATGTCATCCCAGGCAGACAGATACTGGATCCCTTTAGAATAACACCAGAAGCTTAGTCAATTGTTGAAGTCAATCATTTTGTCCTTGTACTGCGGCATCATTATGGGTGATGGCAGAATGCTACTCAGGGCTAGGGTCATACCTGCCTGGGCTACAAGATCGGAGAACTCTTCCATGTCTCTTTTCATGTGGTCCAGGGAGGTATTTCTCAGGTCGTTCACACCAACATGGACAATAACAGAGTCATATCTGTACTTGTTGTGGAGTGACCAGAGATTGGGTTATGTGGCAGATCCTGGCATCCAACAGGCAGCTGACAGTAACTTTCTCCTTGTTTAGCCTGGTGAGCGGGACATCAGTGTGCCTGACTATAGAGTCACCTATGACTAGTGTGTTGGGTACGTTGTTTTGCCTTATTGGCTGTGGTTGAGTGGCACACTGAGTCTGTGGGCTATGTGTTATTTGGGCTGTGTTGGGGGGGGGTTGCTTGCATTTCTGCTTTGGAGGTCTCTGTTGCTTGAGCAGATTATTATTGAGACTTCACAAATGTTTTTGTGTTTCTATGTGTGGATTTTGGTGGTGTAGATTTAGTGAGACTATGTAATGAGTGTGGTGTGGTGCAAGTGTTTACCTTGTCCTCTTGACTGTCAAGTTCAGTCTTGGTTGGAGAGAGCTTTACCTCCAGTTTGGCTAGATAAGTGCATCTCTCACAGGTTGTAGTGCTGTGTGGTATGAGGAGAGGGTTGTCTGTGTACATGAGGCAATTTCTACATTGCCCCAAGATGCCCAGATTCATCAGATAGACAGGAGAGAACACTGGGAGCTGATTCTTGGACATGCCTGAATAAAAAATTATTTTCCTCTAGATAAGTGAGGAAAGTGAGTACAAGAGCTGTTTTTCTCGAAGCAAATGAGGAAAGTAAGTACCAAAACTGTTTTCCTCTAATGAGGAAGGTTGAGTGCTGTAGTAATTAGTAGGTTATTTAGTGCTTACAACAAGTTCTGAACAAGTGCTGATCACGAATAAGCAAATTCAAGTGCTAAAACTAAGAATCTGTATCTGGACTAAACTAGTTACAGGAAAGGGGGGAAACAAGTGCAAATACTGGCTTTTAAATCAGAAAGTTGAGATAGATGGAAAAACTTCCCAAAACGCCAATAACTACAATTGCTGGGCCAGAACCACTCCTTATGTGGTAGATAGGTTACCTAGTGCTTACCACTCCCACTGATAAACTAGAAGGCTTCCCTCCAACACAGAAAGTTTGGGGGGGGGGCTCAGAAGCTTGCATATAGTACTGGATACAGCAAATCTAATCGGACTACACTAGTTACAGGAAAGGTAGGAAACAGGCTCAGATTATATATATATATATATATATATATATATATATATATATATATATATATATGTGTGTATATATATATATATATATATATATATATATGTGTGTGTGTATATATATATATATATTTATATATATATATATATATGTACATAAAAGTAGCTAAAACAGCAGTAAAACAATTCAAATGCAGTGCAAGCTAGCACACTTGAGTATGTAGCAATGTTAGACCAAACAGTTTAAAAAATGCAATTAAATTAAAAATGACTAAAAAGAAGTACAGGAGGAGTCTATTAGGTAGAATGAGGTAAAGAGATGGGACTGGGGGGAGTGTCCCAGATCAAATCTACAGTGGGGGCGGGCAACTGCAAAAACCTCCAAATTTAAACAAGACAGGAATTGGGAGGGTGGATAGGGGAAAACCAGCACCTTCAGCAGAGATCTGAAAAACTATACAGTGAAGCAAAAATAACAGTGCACAACTCTGAAGTCATCCAGCAATGATATAAAATTAGTCAAGCAACAATTAACAGTACATAACTCTGAATTGCCAGAAAAATATACTTAGCTCTGTATATCTCCATATAGTTTGAAGAGCATTCTGTCAGGACACAGGAAGGCTCCAGCAATGATATGGAAGGACTCAGCAGTTAATGGGTATATTAGGCAATCTGTGGAAGTCCTCCACCTATGTCTTCTGCTTCTCTTCCCCCATTTTGCAGCAAGCTAGCAGGCCTCTGTACTGTTGTGCACAACACCTACATAACAACACTCCCATGTGCATCTGCTGCAAAGGGCATGAGCTCTCTGTATCCCTCCTTGCATCTGCCTAATGGCCTCATGTAGTGGCATGGATACTCTGTTACCCACTACCCCTTACAAAGATTTGCTATGTGTACCCCTATATGCAGGAAACTTCATATCCTTTGTGTCCTGTCCTTCTGTAGGCACATGGTGCCCCCATATCTGTCACAGCAATGCCCAGATATGAGATTGTCAAGCTTGTGTTGTTCTCCCTCTCGCACATATCATAGATGTTGATTACAATACTAGGTAGGTTTTCTGTTTTCAATATTTTTATATCCATTTCCAGAGAGTTACTATGTAAAGTCATGTATTCCACAGATTTTCATCTCTAACCTGCTTCATACAAAATGGCACCAAAATGATATCATGCTAATAAGGGGCTTATAGTGATGTGTTCTTGCTAATGAGTTAGTTTAGTATTACTGTCTCTGAATCATAACAATAATGCAGTACTGTACACGACCTAACTGGCACTAGCCATGCTTGGTACTTCTCTAGAGAAGTAAGCAACCATTATGTTCATGCTTATAGCCTGTGAATCTATAGCACTGTGCTGTGAAGGTTTAGTCACTTTATTTCACATCATGTAATGTCCAAATATGCAACTGTGCAAACAGGTCTGCACTTTTCTCCATGAATATGCTAAGTGTAGCAGTTATGACTTCATCAGACACTGTGAATTGCAGCACTCCTGCATGGTGTGCCAGGGAGAGTGAACTATTCTTGTTCTTCTTGCAGAGAGATATTTCTGAGTGCCTAATAGTGAGGTATGATGGCGCTCTGTGAAAGGTGGATGTCTAGGTCAAGCTTGTCAGGATGGAGAGTGATGCCGTTAGCAACATCTGTTTTGATGAGCAGGGCTGACACCACCCTGACCTGCTTCAGCAGTGGGAGGTAGAGGTTAGGGAAAAAGAGCTGCATATGTACTACAAGCAAATGTTCTCCTACTTATTGCATTACCCAGTGCACCTGTGTATTGAAGTGTATAGGTGTGCATATTTTCTTTTACAGATGCTGAAAAGTGAGTGATGTACTTGGCAAGACGCAATAGGACCATACCTCTCAACTGTACACATTTTTGCAGAATGTCCAGATTTTTGCCTGATATTTTTGGTCTGTTTTTCATGAAATTGCAGTTTTCTGGCAAATCAAAGTTGGAAAATAATGACAGACATATTCATGCTGATGCAAAATCTGTTATTCTATCAACTTTCTAAGTTTGTTAGAGCAATATTTAAAAAGTGTCCCTATTTATGGACCCTACATTATTTATGGCTTTGCCCAGATGTCTTGCATTAAGAGGTTGAGAAGTATGAGGGAAGAAGGAGCAACTCCCAACAGCAGGTTACATGAGCCACATGTGGCCCTCAGCTGTGTATCTACTATTGTATCTATACAATACATGTATAGTAATGTGTCCTCTTTTACCCATACTTCTGAAGGTCTGTTTGAAGTTGAGATCATAGAGCAGTGACAATTGTCTTGACATGAGCAAACCAATGCATCTGGTGTTGGGTTATCGGTGCTCACCAGATCTACATTTTTGCACTGTGACAGAGTTTTCTATATTGAAAGTGAATTGCAGGGGATCACTGTTGGCCCCTATAGCCACTTCTCAAGAGAACAGCATAAGCTCCTCTTCTGATAGTGGCATATACGAATCTTCCATTTCCCCACCAATATCAATTGCAGATGCTGGTGTCAGCTGAAATGTACCAACAATTGAATGCCTGCCTGCAGATCATGGAGTACCTCCTTGTGTAACATGTCAAGTCATTTAACCATCAGGCCTATGTTGATGGGCCATGAGAAATGCACTCTGCCCATGATGTCAGTCACTATGTAAGTGACAGCTGTGTGTTGCCATCAGGACTAGTCTGGCACTGTGTTGTTCCCCCCCTCCATATCCCCATCCAACTGTTTTCTTCCCTATTGTCATTCCCCATACATCATTCAATGTCCAACCCTCCACTTCATCAATTGTCATTCCCCATACATCATTCAATGTCCAACCCTCCACTTCATCAATTGTCATTTCCCATACATCATTCAGTGTCCAACCCTCCACTTCATCAATTGTCATTCCCCATACATCATTCAATGTCCAACCCTCCACTTCATCAGTTGTCATTCCCATACATCATTCAATGTCCAATCCTCCACTTCATCAATTGTCATTCCCCATACATCATTCAATGTCCAACACTCCACTTCATCAATTGTCATTCCCCATACATCATTCAATGTCCAACCCTCCACTTCATCAATTGTCATTCCCCATACACCATTCAATGTCCAACCCTCCACTTCATCAATTGTCATTCCCCATACATCATTCTATGTCCAACCCTCCACTTCATCAATTGTCATTCCCATACATCATTCAATGTCCAACCCTCCACTTCAATTGTCATTCCACATACATCATTCAATGTCCAACCCTCCACTTCATCAATTGTCATTCCCCATACATCATTCAATGTCCAACCCGCTACTTCATCAGTTGTCATTCCCCATACATCATTCAATGTCCAACCCTCCACTTCATCAGTTGTCATTCCCCATACATCATTCAATGTCCAACCCTCCACTTCATCAGTTGTCATTCCCCGTACATCATTCAACGTCCAACCCTCCACTTCATCAGCTAAATACCTTCTTTTAGTCTGTGTCCATCCACTGCCATTCCCTCCTTTTGTGTGTATACCAACTTATCTGTCTGTCTGTATCTTAATTTTATGTTTGTTTGACTGCCCCTGCTACTTTCTCTTCTTCCTGGATCCCTTCCTCAACTGTCCGCTCTAAGTACTGCATTAATCTTTCTTCCTAATATACTGAAAAATGTGTCTCTCCACTCAAAAAAACAAAGCTCACCCCCCCACCCCACCCCCCCGATCTGTCATACGGTATGCCTGACCTTGTGAACTCCCTTCTGCTTTCTGTATTCCCTTTACTGTGTATCTCTGCCTTCCTCTCCATTTCAGTAATGAACTATGTTTGCACTTTGCTATGCTGACCATCTGTAAGCTAGCTGGTGTGGTAGCTATGTGGGTCTTCATTACACAGGAACTGTGTCATGCTAGTTTGTCTGCCTGATGTACACCCTATCTGCCATGGCTATGACATACGCCCTCTCTGCCATGGCTGTGATATGCACCCTGTCTGCCTTGGCTGTGAAGTATATTCAGTCTGACATGGCTGTGAAGTACACTCAGTCTGACATGGCTGTGAAGTACACCCTGTCTGCCATGGCCATGCTATACACCACATTAGTTATACAATCATCAGTAGCACTGCTCATCTATGGTACCAGTTTAGTGCATCTCTTCCATGTAACATGGCAGATCAATTTTACCATGCAGTCCTTTCGCTGTTATGTCAATGCTATGCTGACCTTAATATTAATCTGGTTACGGCACCCTAGCAGAAGTCGAGACTTGATAATGTGAGTCATGAAGTTATGAAAATTCATGTGTGATTTAATGCAAGAAGCAGCAAACTTTGAAAGTCACTGTTACACATTAAAACCATTTTCTTTCTTTCTTTTTTTTTTTTTTTTTGCAAAGGGATTCCCAAATATGCAACAGGAACCATGTGATTAGCTTTGGCCTGTGTGGCAGTACATGCTTCATGACATTTAGCACTATGTAGGTGCACTACATTTATCTATGAATCCTGGCTATTATGACTTCAACAGGTCTGTCTCATCAAAGGGAGATGATGACAAGAAATTGTCAAATATGCAGTGTTTCACTGGAGTAATGTGAAAGAAGATTCTATGTGAAATTCCAGACAAGCAGTGGTGCAAACTTGCTACTGATTTATTTTAATATAAAAAACTGTCATTATCTGATTTGTATATGCTTTTTCGCAAATAATCTATCTATAGAAGCCAACACTTACGTTAACAGTAGGAATAGCCGGCACCCGTTTTGTCGACATAATTTGGTTAACAAAACAGCTGATTGACAGTTGATCAAGACAGCTGTAATACCAGCACTGGAGAAAATGCCTTTTCTCTAGTGTTAGCAGGGGTTTGAATGTGTGGGAGTTCAGAGGGGCTTGCCCCCTGCAAACAACATTTTTTTTTTAGTTGCATATTTTGAGATTATGTCTCAGAGCATGAGCAGTTTAGTTTCAAGTTTTTTAGATCATTTTGTATCAAAAGTATAGATGTCAATATTTAATAGGTTATATATTTTCTAGTGCACCTATATATATGCTAAGCCGCATGAATGGTGCAATGTGGTCCTTCCATCTTCTTCACTTGCTGTCAAGTCAGTAAACTGAGTGCACATGTCCAGATATGCCTTGTCCATTTTTTTTATAAAACCTATTTGCAGTGCTCCAACGATTTTAAACATAACCTGTGATACCACAAAACACTGACTTGCTCAACTTTTTAAGTTTACGATTATAAAGGTAAAGAAATTCAGGAGCATTTGATGTAAAATAATTCCAGAAATTAAATATCATATCTACTAGTATAAGGACTCCCTGTCCACTATCAGAACCTCCAAGATGCTAAAAGGTTTTATCCTCAAGGGCACAGGGGTAGTTTAATAGCCCATAATGCTTCTTTATTCAGTCTTTCCCTGGAGATGTGAATTCCAGGACAGTGTTATAGCTCCTTGTAATCTGCTTCCATGGCTTTGAACTGCAGTAGTGGTCACTTCAAGTAACACATTTTCTTTTATGCTGAACCAGTGGGGAATGTCTGAAGCTGGTGAAATCAAAGGTAAAGATGTCCATGTAACGTCTTCATGGCAATGGTACATTGATTGCAAAAAAAAAAAAAAATCATATCTCATATCTATGCTTCTGCTTTGCCTAGTGTCCTAAAAACTATAGAACTACTTGTCTGAGCCCCAAATGAATGCTGGCAAAGAGGAGCTTCTGCATCAAGTCCTTTTTTGATATAAACAATTGACCACCCATTCTGCACCCGTGAGATCTGTGGGGTGTAGAGAAAAGTAGAGAAAGATAAATTGTATTGATCTCTGTTGCAGGTATTACCATCATTTCAGTGTGGGTGGATGACTTATTTCTTGAATAACTTCACATGATAGGAATATTCTTTTCAATGTACCACAAAGTTCACCCCAGAACATAATTATTTTAGCTATCCAGAGAAGCAGATGATTTTTTTTAAGTGTTAACTAAGACCTTCTAGGAATCACATATTCACTACAGCAGTCCTATCCTATCATTACCAGCTGTTTTCTCCAACAATCAGCATACATTTGCAGTGCATACATTCTAAAGACATGCTTCTGGAGCATTTCTCCCCCAGCCTCCACTAAAAGCAGGATATGTGGAACCTAGTCGGACTTTCCCCGGTCAACAAATGTTAAATAAATAAATAAAATAAATAAAAATAAAATACATTTGATTCCTATCAACCTGTGTGCTACTCCCCTCCCCTCTATCCTTTTCTGTATTATATTATATGATGTAGATCGACTGTAGTTCTGAAAGCAATCATATTGGGTGATGGATAATCCTATTGTTTAATAGTGAATTAAGAAGGAAATTAGCTGGAGACTGGACAAGCCTGACAGATCTTCATGTATTGAGGATCCCAGATGAAATTCATTACACTTCACTGCACTTTCTGGACAGTAGCCACACCATGGACCAATGATCAGTATCAGAACAGATCAGGATCTATCATGCACTATCACAAATAATAAACTAAAAATATCAGCACAGGCAGAAAAAACTTAGAAGATGTGCAGATCAAATTGTAAGAGTTCTTTTTGTGAAATTAGGTAAGCAATTTATTGGTGACCCAAAAAGCTCTATAGAGAACTGGGCAACAAGACAAAACAAACTGAAACACCACAAAAAAAAGAAGAAATAGATACATTTTGGAGAAATATCTATGAAGAGCCTGTGGAACTAATAAAGATGCTAAATGGATAGAAGTAAAAAAAAAAAAAGAATGAAAAGTTCAAATGTTCAGGATATGAGATGTGATGAAGTAATAACCAGAGATATTGAAACAAAGTTAAGAAAAGCTACTAATTGGAAAACCCCAGGCCCAGATGCAGTACCTAACTTCTGGCTAAAAGTATTAACATCTTTACATGAAGATTTAGCCATTAGTAAGAACTATTTATATATGCACCCCGAACACACACCGACCTGGTTAACAACATGAAAAACAATGCTCCTACTTAAGAGTGAACCTGCAAGCTATCCTAAAAACTATAGACCAATTCCTGTCATGGTATTAGAGACCCAAAAGACTTGGAGAAATTAAAAAGAAGCTCACAGGGCATATGCAGTGGATGATTAATAAGTTTTCCATACTTAGGATGAGGCTTGCTTCTTTATAACTAGGATCAAATTGTAAGAGTTCTTCTTGTGAAATTAGGTACAAATCATCTCCAAGATTAAGATGGATGTGGGGGGTATACCTGCCAAGTTCCCTTCAACAACTGCAAAGATATGAAGATATCCAACCTATACAAATCCAAACTAACATATTGAATTATAAGATCTTGCATCTTTCTGAAAAGTCACTCCTGAAGCTGCAACAAAATGGGGCCTCATATGTAAAAAAAAAAAAAAAACACATGAGCAAGCTAAAAGTCCTGAGGGAATGTATTTATCCTTAAGTGAATAAGGCCATGACCTTGTCTCCTTCACAAAACAACATGCTGACTGGGTTAGATTGAGCCAAGAAGGCATTTGTCCAGCTTATAAGCTGGAATTTTCACAATGAGTTTTGTGTCTGTGAAAATTAATGAGGTGATGAAAACTGACAGGATTGATGAGCTCTTTTTTTTATGTTTTTTCAATTAGCACAATATTCCCTTCCTGTGAGGAATAGGGAAGCAGCCCATTTTCAATCCAGCCTTTGAGAATAACACAGGTAGGCACAGAGTCATCTCTGTAGTGTAGGGTTATAAATTCCTATATCCTCCCATCTGGGTCTGGGGTCTTCACTGCTGTGAAGGGACTAATAGCAGGGAGTATTTCTACAAACATGAATGGTTTATTTAGCTTATTACCTTGCTCCTGTGAGATCCCAGGAAGAGACAATGACTAAAAAGGCTGCCCTTTACTCTTTGATAGTGGTGTGTTCATACAAATAGTCTCAAAATAATATTTTCTCATTAAAAATTTTTATACTAACAGGATCATAATGCCAGGACTCCTGGTAGTCCTTCTCCCACATTGCTCCATTTTCCTCCCTCTGAGGCACACTGTCAATAGTTTGGAAGATTGAAGATCTTTCTTTCCAATAAAATGTGCACTATATCCCCATCTCTGATGGATCTATGAGTATTTTATTGTATTAAGCTGCCACTGCACTTCAGTTTCACCACAGCCACCTCAGCTTTTGACACCACTACGAAATTCAAACATGAATGTAAATCCCTACATTGTTACTTGGATTGCAAGATGGCTATCTATCAGATACTGTGCTGTGAAATCTGCTGGCATGCCAAACTGTGAAAAGTGCTAGTATCCAATATATGCCAAGATGTGAAAATTGCTAGCAACATCTTTGAATATAAAATTGTAACTATTGAGACACCACTGGATTCAGGTATGGTGCCTCTGCATCATTTATTTTGCAGACATCCAAGCCAATATCTCAGAAAAGTCTGACAAAGTTTGCTGTTGACTGGAAGCTTGGCACTACTACTTACCCATCCACTGATACTATACAGCTGCAACAAAGGCTGGGAACATGTACCTACCTGGTGTACTGAAAATGGTCACACAACACTGGGGAAGGATTATAGTGGCAATAGCAAAGTAGCCTAGCCAGTCTAAGTTGGAAAACAAACAGGGGGACTAAAAGTGAGATTGTTTCATCTGCCAGAGGGCTTTTGAGGGACTTTTTTGGGTGTTAATCTGCTCTTGAGAGCTATGTTTGCTGTGCTTTTACACTAAGAAGTTCCAAGATCATCCACCTTCTGGCAGAAGGTGTTCACCTGGCCTCTCTGAGTGTGGGGGAAACTTAAAATGTAGTCATTTATTGGTCAGAGGGCACAAGAGTTAGCTTTCAGCCTTTTCTATCTGCTATAAATTAGACATGTTTTGTGGAGCTGCTCACCATTTAGTGATAGTTAGAAATACCCTGTGTAGTAGGAAACCTATAAAGCTAGTACGTAGGACTTTAACCCATAACGCAGAAAGGCTTTGCTTGGAGATAAGCTTAGGGCACTTGGATAGTCTCATACAGCATTAAGATCACAGCACTAACCTTCACCATAGAAACCACTCCAGTGACCTCTTTAAAACCAAGACCTTAACCATAATAGTCCAGACCTAATACAGATTCTGAGAACATGGATTTACAATTTCCTAACCTCTCTCTGGCCAGCTTGGTAGATATGGACATCCTGAGACAATACAGAAATTGTCTCATGTAATCAGACAACCTTTTAATCCTCAAAGAAACTCACATTACATCCACACATACCAGTCAACACACATGCAGACTTATTTTAATGAGGCACTTGAAAAAAATCTCTCAAAACTTCAAAGACTTCTTAAGCCATCAGAATGTAACACCTACCCTCAACAATCATGAAAGCATACACCAAAAGCAACACCTATCACTGCAGATAAGCCTAGGCCTAATAATGATTCTCCAGAGAACAAAGCCCATAAGACAAGCAGACACTTTACCTAGAATTCTTGTCATAGGATATTCTATTGTATAATACAAAAATACTGTTCTCACCAGAATGGACAAGGAGAGGAAGTTAGTTGCCTATCTGGAGCTAGGATCCGTAATATCATGCACGCACTCAATTCATTGTATCACAGGTACCAACATGATTCTGTCATAGTTCATATGGGTGTAAATGACCTGAGGCATACCTCACTGGACTATATGAAAAGAAACATGAATATGTGGCACAAACAGGTACATGCCTTGTGTTGAGCAGCATTCTATCTTCACCAATGATGATGTCACAGTATGACCAGAGAATGGTTGATTTTAATAACTGGCTTAGTTTCTGGTGTCACTCCAGGAGAATCCAATATCTGTCAACATGGAAGGACATGGGTAACAGATCACTTTGTTTTGTCAAGAATGGTCTGGACCTGTCAACCCCCAGGCTTTTGGATATTGACTAAAACTCTCTCCATCCCCATTACAGCCTTTTTTAGGGAATGTCAAAATTACAAAACTACTAACATAGTAAAAAAAAAAAAATTCAAATCAACCTTAAGGTGTTTTTAAAAGCCTAAACCAGAAACTCTACCCCATACAAGATCTCCTCACTCTGGAGAATGTAGCCATCTGTGCTGTTACCAAGACTTGGTTTAAAGCTGCAGAAATTACTCCAGCAGTGGAAGGCTACAGTGCCTTCTGCTAATATAGACCAACAGCAGTACAGACAGGAGCTAAAGGTGGAGGTGTCTCAATCTATGTTAACAGCAAATACAAATATAGGTTGGTTAAACAGGATGATTCCCTGCAGTTCTTACACATTGAAGTCTCCACAGATAAGGTTCACTACCATTTGTTGGTAAGGTGCAGGTCACCCTTTATGATCCACGAAGCTCACAACTCTTACCTAGACCTACAAGAGGCACTCAGTATTCAACCAAATACCTTATTCATGGCAGACTTTAACTTATCCTTTTATAGACTAGGAAATGCACACTGTGTCTGACTCACATGCACAGCGTTTTCTGGACTTCATCAACAGAAATATCCTGGAACAGATAGTGCACTCTCCAACAAGAGGATCGAACATATTGGACTTAGTACTCACCAACGTGGGAGAGCATTGCACCCACAAACTCCCTGTGTCACATTCTCATTGTTGAAGTCGGACCACAAAGCTGTCTCCCTTGAAATAAAATTCAACCCAGAAAATCCAACTAAACTAAACTTCATCCTGTTAAGTGAAGGTTTGTCAAAATTCACCACTCACCCAAATCCTGAGAATACAACTATCTATCTGCAGAATTATTTACAGAAACCCTGCACAAACATGTAAATGGCTGCATTGAGGCTGCTGTATGTACCAGAAGTAAGCCCAGATCTACCACCCAAAAATCCAAACAAAAAAATCAATGGAATCCATATCTTAATGGGCTATATAGCAGAAGAAAACAGTCATGGCCAAAATCAGAAAAAACAGTTGTCATAGACATAAGAGCTCTCTGATTCAACTAAATAAGAAATTAAGAGGTCTAATAAAGTTCAGCAAGGCCAGTTATGAGATTAGGATAGCCTCCTAAGCTAAAGACAATCACAAGTCCTTCTTTAGCTATGTCAGGAATCTTTAAGGTAATACTCACAGTGTGCAGAACTGGTGGTAAATGGCACAATCTTCACTCATCAAGGTGACATAGCAAATCTACTGGCTGATAAATTAAGCTCTAACATCACCCCCCCACACACACACACACACACACACACTAGCCCTTTTGAAATCCCTTCTAGCATATCCCCCAACCATCAACAGGAAGCAGGTTTTGGAGGTGCTTGCTAAGGCCAAAAACCCATTGCTTCAATGGGACCTGACAATATCCCCAGTTGCCTCCTAAATAACATAAAACATGACCTAGCAGGACCACTTGAGGCACTTTTCAGTTACAGATTCAAAACAGGTTACTTGCCAGGTGAATGGAAGGCTTCAACAGTCATCTTTCTTCATAAGGGTAGACCATCAACTGACAAGTCTAACATGCAAAACCATGGAATGAATTACCATTGAAATGATCAGCAAGGACATTGGCAACCTACAGATACTGGGCCTATCCCAGTCTGGCTTTGATAAGGGAAAGTTTTGCCTTCTTAACCTGTTAGACGTCTTTGAGAGGGTCACCATAGCTATGGATTATGAGAAACCGGGTATACCACCTACTTTGATCTGGCCACAGTGTTCAAAATTCTCAGAACTAGACATAAATCCCTACATAACTTGCTGGATTGCCAGCTGGCTCACAGATGGGACCCAAGAAATCAGGACTAGTGGGACCACCTAAATCAAGAGACCGGTCACCAGCTGAGTTCCCCAGGGCTCTATGTTAGGCCTGCTCCTACTTGACATCTACTTCATGGAAGTCAAGGCTAATGTCAAAAGCCTCTGGCTCATCTAGTTCACAGATGATTGCAAACTGGGTGCTGTCATAGATTTTCCCATGACAGCAACTTTCTACAAGAGGGTCTAACAGAAACAGATGACTGGTGTGAAAGCCACAGATTAAAATTCAATGCAAACAAATTACCAACATGGGAAAGCAATGCTCCACACCTATGGTCACCCCCTCGTTAGTCAGGTCTGACCATAAGCTAATCACCCTTAACATCCCTATCCCACCCCCACTCCCCAGTATGGAAACCTCCATAAAAAAACTTCTTCAAAGCCAACTTCATGCTACATAAGTAAGAAGTGACAACTTCATGGCACCCAGGAGACGAGAACTGAATGTTTGACTGCTGAATCCTACACTAAGTCACTGTACGAGCACATCCACTCATGCATGAATCGTGCCATCTCAAATAGAACCAAGATGCTCTCCTCCAAAAAAAGGAAGCCAATTTGGTGGTCCCCTGCCATAAACAAACTTTACAACAAAAGGAAGAAACTGTTGCAGGAAAGAGGAAAATCCCAGAATGCAAAAAACTCCCTTACCAGCCTCCGTAAGAAACTGAGATCTCTCATAAAATCCTCCAAAGCTAGTTATGAAAATAAAGTTGCTAAAGATTTCAAAGACAACCACAAGGCATTCTATAACTATGTCAAGAATCTAAATGGCAATGCTCAGATCTGCTCTGAGCTAAAACAGAATGGCATTAAATATACTGATCCCAAGGATATTGCCAATATCCTGGCAGATCGATTCAGTGCCAACTTCACCCCCCTCTCACCCCCTAAACAGCCCATCTCAATACCGGAAGATTGCCAAATTCTGGTAATAACGGCCACAGAGGTAAAAAACGCACTCTCCAAAGCTATGAATACATCATCCATGGGACCAGATGACATCCCGGGTTGTGTACTACATAAACTACAATATGAACTGGCACCTCACCTAAGTGTCATGTTTAATCATAGCCTCACCTCAGGTTTCATGCCCACTGAGTGGCACAGAGCTACAGTTATCCCACTCCACAAGCCTTATCTGCAAGGCCATAGAGCGTATTATCATGGAACTTATAAACAAAGACATTGGCAACCTTCAAACACTGGACCCCACCCAGTTTGGGTTCGTGAAGGGCCAATCTTGTCTCCTGAACCTGACTGACTTCTTCGAATCAGTCTCCAGAGCCATGGACAAGGGTAAGGTGGTCCACACAGCCTATCTAGACCTCGCCAAGGCCTTTGACACCATCTCCCACTCTGGAATCATAGATAAACTTACTAAAATTGGTATTAATCCCTACATCACCCAATGGGTTGCCAACTGGATTACTGACAGAACCCACACTGTAAAAGTAGCCGACTCCAAATCCAGCTCCAGACAAGTGACAAGTGGGAGTACCTCACGGTTCAGTCCTGGGACCGCTCTTGTTTGGCATCTACTTCTCTGAAGTACAGGCCAACACTAAGGGACTCTAGCTAACAAAGTTCGCAGATGACTGCAAACTGGGAGCCATTATTGAATCCCCAAATGATGTGGATACTCTACAAAAGGGCCTTACAGAAACAGATGCCTGGTGCCAGAGCCATGGGCTGAAGCTCAATGCCAAGAAAAGTATAGTTATCCCCTTTGGGAAAAACATGTACCCGTGAATTACCACATAGGTGGCAGTACACTAAACACTAAAAGTGTGATAAGAGACTTAGGGACACAGGTGGACAGTGGTCTCACCTTCGATAACCACATCGCCACAACAGTCAGAAAATCCTTCTATGTGGCACACCTCAGCACTAAGGGCTTTTCATCCAGAAAAAAGGAGGTCATTGTCCCACTGTACTCATCCCTCATTAGACCCATTATAGAATACAACTCCCCATTTGGCATGTACCTCTTAAGACATCTGCAACAACTGGAAAGGCCGCAGAAATACCTCACTGAAAGAATCACAGGCCTAAAGCAGATGCCACATGCTGGCTGCCTTAAAAAACTCCAGCTATACTCTGTCGCATATCGTCTACTCAGAGGCGATCTCTGCTTAACATACAAGGCCATATCAAATCCAGAGCTGTTGGACATGCTACACTTAAAGAAATCCCAATCTCTCAGAGATACACTCCCCAGGGATCTAAACCTTGTCATTACAATAAACAAAACATGCTGGAGGGATAGGTTCCTGACCCAGTGACTCCCCAGACTCTGGAATAGACTGCCCATACATGTCAAGCAGAGTGCCTCTTTGGCCCTCTTCAAAAGGAACCTTGATGATTGGATGGGAGAAAGGAAATTCACCTTGGGGATCACGTCAGTTGCCCTGCTAGATAGGGGTCCAGGGAAGTAAATAGTGTGGGAAGAAAAAGCCAGGGAATTGTTATGGCTAGGCTTGTATAGGCCCTAGGGCTGATAGCCTAGTACCAACCTATGAACTTATGAACCTATAGTGCACTATGGGAAATTCTCCACCCAAGCTAAAACACTCCTAAGACTTGACCCAAAATTTTAGGGATTTGGGAACATACTTATAAAGTAATCTGGTGTTCAACCAACACGTAACCAAGATAGTAAAAAAGCATTCTATGTCACCCATCTCATAAGCAAGGGTACGGCATACAGGCCCAAGGAAGCTATAGCACCAGTCTATATAGGTCTTATCAGACCCATCATTGAGTACAATGCCCTTTTGACATATACCTAGCCAGGCACTTGCAACAGTTGGAATGCCCTCAAAGGTATGAATACCCTGTCCTACACAGATTGCCTTAAGGTAATGTCCCTGTACCTAGTCTCCTGTAGGTTGCTTAGAGGCGATCTATTCCTAGCATATAAGGCGTCCTCAGATCCAGCTCTGATGGATCTCTTGCACATCCACGAGACAAACACCACCAAAAATACTAGATCTAAGGACCTGAACTTTGTCTGCAGCATAACTAGAACCTGTTGGAGTAACCAATATGTGCCTCAAAGGATCCCTGTACTATGGAATATGCTCACCATCTATGTTAAGCAGATTTTAACCCTGACCTTGTCCAAAAAAACCTTGATCATCGGATGGGAAATTGCAAATTCACCCCTAACGTTGACCCTATGTCTCTGATCGACAGAGGTGACAGTAAGTAAATTAATCAGTACCAAACACACCACAGAAATACACGCGCACACACACACACACACACACACACACACACACACACACACACACACACACACACACTCACACACATAAGCCTTACCTACCTCTTTACTAACACACCCCACCCTACAGGCATCCAAAGAACTCTGGGACAAAACTGGGTTGGGTTGCATGGCTAAGCTTGCAAAGACCCTGGTGGTCATTATCCTAGTGTGAACTTATGCACCTATAACAGGAGTGCCACTATATTTACATACTCTTGATTGCTTTCTTAAAGGTTATCAAGTCTAAAATGTATAATCCATTCTTTTATGTGGTCTTACAGCATCTTATTTTTAAATGTTTCAGCTGAGCATCACACCTTATCAAGTGTTTTTAACAGTTGCTGATGCCCAAGGAGGATTATGGAACAATGTGGTTTCCAAGTATGATCATGTAAGGTTACATGAAGGGGCTGCTTTGGAAGTTCTGCAGAAAAGCAACATTTTAATAGCTCCTGACAGTTCTAAACACCACATGACAGATTAGGTTGTTAATAATCATGTGACAGAATTAGATGACTGGCAAAAAAGTAAAAATATCCTATAATGTGGCTTATTTACATGCACAAAAAGATCATTTAGTAATTTTTAATATTAGGCAGTATTAAAAGCTGAAAGGGTTTAATATTTCATATTATGTGTTTAAAGCACAATATGGTACACTATTGGAATCAGCAGTAGGATGGAGAAACAGTATGACCCCTATGATCATATTTTGTTTGCCAGAGATCCACAGAGAACAAGGTACTGTTTCCTTTTGGAATCATGCCTATATTTCATGACAATTATCTTGACTTTGTGAAGTTTTGGTTTCTTAATGGCCATCCAGTAACAGAGGTGCATATGAGACACAACACAGCAGCTCACTAGTCTCAAAGGCATGCAGCTAAAGTATTATACCACTATCTGTTTTTGGTGACCAATCGTTATTAGAATGTACAATAGTTTAATATTTCATGTGGTATGCCAAAAGAATGACACAGACCCCCTGCACTGAACATCCCCTTGTGTTATAGGACATTGGAAAAATCATATGGTACCTAGCGACTGAGTATGAGACACATTTGAATAGATACATGGACATTTACAAGCTTTATACTTCTTGGCACATCTCAACACCACAGCCTATTTCACTTTAAACCGGTTATCCCCTGACTGAGATATGAGGGGGCATAAAGTAACAGCTAAATAATTTCATTCTCATGCATATAAAAAGAAATGTTCATGTTGATTAGGGCAACAGCTGCTAAACATTGCAATATTTTATTATTTTATATAATGTATCTACAGACAGAATGGTAAAGGTTTATGGTCATCCCTTTATGACGCATGGGTTGAAGAAATCAGGTAAATGTTGCTTAAGAGACAAGTGCAATATTCAATCCAGATGAGCTTGGTAGAGGTATACAATGCTATATTGTCAGATTTACTGACTTCCAAGCTACAAATGTTTAGGACAGCAGATGTAAAGTTGATACATGAAGATGCACTTGCCATAGCTAATATGTGTTTCTGTTATACACATGCCTCCTATTCTACACCAGAACTAATAAGTACTTTTTCATTTGTATGTACATATAAAGACTTTTAGTGAGGAAATTAATTATGTGGGTTGACAACATACACTACAACTATATTTTTAGGAGGAGGGAGGATGGCATAATGGTTAAGGTGTTTGCCTTGCAAACATATAATGCAAGGTTTGATTCGCACATGGGGTAATTGGCTAGGCTTAAAAATGGCCCACAAGCGCAGTTAGTCTAATACTAACCTATGAACCTTGCTGACCTCTATGGTCAGTGCTTCCCTCTCCTGTGGTTTGCTGCAAGTGCAAATATAAGACTACAGCAGGTTTGCCTCAGTACAAAGAAACACCATATTTTATTGCTCTAAAAATAGGTAAGTATAGACATAATGCCGCTATAAGCATGACTCTCTAAGCCACCACCTAGTTGACCTGTGTGTAAGGCTGGCCATGTTTGATGTCTTTACATGATCTCCTTATGATGGCATGAATTTTCTGTGGGTACTTCAGTTTCTTTCAACCTCCTCTAAACAGGATAGTTGATAGGCTACACTAAACTATAAACATGTTGTATTAATTCTTGCTCACACTGCTCTGGCCACAGTAAAAGGATCAGTTTACTTAACAAGTTAACAAATAAATAAAGACAAAGGGTGAAACAACATGGGTACAGTTATCAAATTAATGACAATTACAAAGGAGAAAAAGTATGTCTAGACCAAATTATAAAACTAATTATTCCACTTTTGACTGAAGAATATTACTATATAGCCACAATTTGTCAGTGCTCTTTCTTTCTGTTTTTTTTTTCATGCTAATGCAGAAAGCTTTATATAAATTACATAAGAAACTGTTTTTTTTTTTTTTGCAAAGTATTTCGATATAGGTCATCTATTTTTATCCAGATCCTAGGAGAGAAAAATACTAAAAAAGGCAAGAACTCATCTGTGTTTTATTTCAGCTATGTGTGACAAAAGTGGTTTAATAAAGTTTAATAAAACTTGCAATATTGTTAATTATATTGGTGTTCTCTGTCCAAGTAAGTAAACAGATGCCAGGCTTATCCATGGAGTCATTTTCTTTCCTGTAATATTTCTCATAGGGATACACATACATGGAAACTGATATAAAGCCAAACCTTTAACAAAACATTTTCCTGCATATTGCAGAAGTTAGCATTATTGTTTTCTATTCTTGACATGCACTGTTTCTTGCTCTAGGGGAGTTCAAGTAAGAAAATGGCTTACTAGGTCAGCAAAGCAGCCATTGTAAAAACAAAAATAATAACAGTTAGAAAAATAAGTTTTAATCTTGAGCAGGAGGAGCATACATGTCAATGTCTTGATAAACTGCCCAGCCAAAAATTATGCTGAATTTAACATCATCATCATCATCAACCTCCTTTTCCCCATTTTCATAGGGTTGAGGTGTGATGCCAACTGTTGCCACCTCTCTCCATTCAATACCACTCTCCTACCTTCTTCCACACTCATGCCTTACTGTCACAGTTTTTTTCTCACACAATCCATCCATCCCTTTTCTGGATGCATTTGTCTCCTCTTGTCATCTTCCTGTCTGTCCCAAATCTTCTTCACCAGCTTGTCTTCTGCTTTTCTGCACATGTGCCCAAGCCACCATAATCTGTTCTCTTTAACCTTTTCTGCAACTGAAGCTACTATGGTTTCTGCTCTTATATCCTCAATTCTTCGTCTGTCCTACAGTGTGCATAATACCACCCATGTCAGGCACTTCTTCCACATTACCTCTAGCTTTCTCAACTGCTCTGCCTTTACTGTCCAGATTTCTGTACCATACAGTGGTACTGGTCACACCACTGTTTTGTACACCTTACTTTTCAACTTCTTTGACATTCCTCTATCATACACTACCCTGACTGTCTGTGCAAGATGGCTGTAACCCCCATAATTCTCGCTTTGATCTCCTTATTCAGACTTTGTTCTTCTCAACCACCCCTCCAAAGTACTTGAAGTTTTTAACCTGTTCCACTATTTCTCCTTCTATCTCAGTTGTCACCTTCTTCTGATTTCCCCCATTTGTTGCCATTACAAGTGTCTTATCTGTACTCAGTTTCATGACGTGCTATTAGTTTTGCATTGCATTTCCCTATCCTTTGGTGAAGTTCTCGTACAGAGTCTGTAATGCCACATCATCTGCATACACAAACTTTGTTGATATGTCCCCTCTGAGTCTGACCTGTTTGTTAATGTAGTCCATCACCAGTATGAACAGCAATGGGCTCAGAGCTTAACTCTGATGCATACCCACTCCCACAGGAAACCCATCTGTGAGACAGTAGACTGTTTATATTTGAGTCATTGGGTCCTTATACATAGTTTGCACTAGTTCTACAAATGTTTCTGGGACTTCGAGTCACTGCCTGATTGCCTAAATCAGAAATCAGCTTTCCTGGGACTTTGTTGTATGCTTCATACAAGTCTAGGAATGCCCAACTGAACTCTTTCCTCATCTCTAACTTCTTAACTATCTGTCTGAGTCACTTGTGCATCATCCTGAATCCATCTTCATTTTACTTTCTATTACTCTGCATATTTATTTGTCGCTCATCCTCTCCTGAACATTCATACAGTGTGATAGAAGTCTGATACCTCTGTACTTCCCACAGTTGTGAATGCCCCTTTGTTCTTGAACACTAGCACTAGTAGGCTTATTCTCCAGTCATCTGGGATACAAGCTTCTCACCATACTGCTATGAGCACCCGCAGAAGCCATTTCTCTCCTGTCTTACCCAGCATCGTTGTCATATCTGCTGTGACCTCATCTAAGCCGGCTGCTTTCCCTGACATTGTTTCCTTAGGGCTGCTCTTACTTCTATGCTGGGGTCCTGCTCTTCTCTCATCATAGCCTGTATTTAGGGCAGTACAGCCCCAAATGTTTTTTTTTTCTGTTAACAGTTACTTTTATGTCAATTATTCAGGTGTCTGCATTTGTTTATATAGAGTTGTTAACTAGAAGCAGTCTACCATATTAACAAAAAAAAATCCATTTCCAATTACAGCCTGGAGTAAGACCCACACTGAAGGAAGTGTATAACATCTAAGCAAAGCATGGTGCATAACCAGCACTTGTGACATTTTCAGTCAAGTCTATGCATGTGTTAAGAACAACAGTTATAATACTGATAGGTAAGCAAAGAATATATCACAATCAAAGTGATATTTTTAATCAAGGGGAAAAAACAGCAAAATTCCAGCCAAAACATAGTCTTGTTAGGCTAGAACAAATCGGCTTCATCAGTGACCATGTAAAGTAAAGTAAGAAAAAGAAGACAAAGAGAGCACGCACATTCTGAGCAGCCATTTTGTCAACTTGATATAACAGTATTTCAAAGTGCGACTAGCAATACAGAACTAGATCATACTGGCATCTTTGTATGATATATTATCTGTAGTTATTCTATACTTTAACTGTAGATGATTGCTTTGAGGTAAAAAGCATGCCATCAGTTCCTGACATACATTAATACTCATTTTAAAATACCTTGACATTGATCTGCTGTGAGAGTCAAAACTTTGTCCAGGGAAAAAATAGACTGTTAACCCATGATGAAGACAACAAAGCATGCCTGCTGCATTTACCATTTGAAAATGGGATTGTGATGGTCATAAATAAATGAGCTTAATTACAAAAAGTAAAGCACATTTAGACTACATTTTAGATTAGATTATATAATGCATATATAATTAAAGTCATTAATGCACATTATGGAAAAACATATTTATTTTATTAATTAATTTATTTATTATTTAAGGAACATACATTTCCCTTAAGTTCAAATCAGGTTCCTAAATTCAGGATTAAACACCTCAGGGCTGTAGTTTGCCAGATGGTTGTTGTAAGAAGAAAACGGCAGCAGCCCATTTTCTCAGAAGAAAATGAGTCGTTTGGCGGGATGAGCACATTTCAAAATCAACAGTACTATTCAATGAATTCCAGCTGTTTCTGCAGTACTGCAAAAATGTAACTGCCTCAGAACGCACTTAATAGATTTCTTATCATAGCTATTCTATTACCATTGCAGTTTAGCACCAGGCATGGAGTGTCACAAAATAAAGTACTCATTCACTTAGGCATTGTTATATCCCTTCTGTCATATCAATGGTCATCAGCTAGACTGAAACTTACAATTAGATGTTTGGCTAGGTAATGAGAGGACAGCTGCTTTGCTAAAGAAGCAATATGGCTTTCAGCAGTAAAGTGCAGTAACCAATTCAGAAAACAAAAATCAATTAACTTCAAATCCTTTATCCATAAAGAAAAATGCGCAGGTTTTGCCATGCTGCTGAATTTATAAAATACAGGGAATATTATCATTTTAGAATTAAAAGAGGTTAATGGTTCCATTTATCATGCTGTGCTATCTCATTTTCTGTGATGATTGGCCAAGTACAAAAAGGGGGAGATTCAGATGCGCATTTAGTGTGACTGCAATACACTGCAAAATTCCATGGCCTGTATACTATGCAAATTACCATGTAATGTAGTGTAATGGAAATTAGCAATATTATTAAAATGGGAGTCATGGCGAATGCAAATGAAGTTAAACACTATAGCAGTTTGGTGCAGAAACATACATTTTGTGCAAAATAAACATGACAGACCAAGTTGGTGATCATGCTAAGGTCCTGAAATTATGGGAAAGAGACCACAAAAACATGTGTGAGGTAGCCACTGTTTTAGTACACACACACACACATATATATATATATATATATATATATATATATATATATATATATATATATATATATATATATATATATATATGTGCTGGATGCTATTTTCACAGCAGGTAGTCATGGAGATGTGTATTGTCACCCTCAGTGCCACCGAGTCATCCATCTGCACCTAAAATACCATGCCAATCCATGACACAGAAACAGTGGTAAATTACCATGTGAACAGAGGCACCACGCAGGAGGAGCTGGCAGAGATGTGTCACGCTTATATGCAGGATAATGGGACAAGGTATTTTTAGTTTCAATAATTTTGATTACAGAGAACTTAGAGCAACCAATTAGGGGCACATGGCTGTATCACGGGCATCCACCAGTTTCTTGATGCCATGCTATAACATGCCCAGGGCCATATGTGGTTTCCACATGCCACAAAAGAATGAAGCAATACTATATGGGTATTTTATTATATAGCTCATTTCACTGAGTTACTGCGAGATGTTAACAGCACTCACACTTCAATAAAAGCCACACCTGGCGAACAGAGACAATGGAATATCAACGTAAGGGTTATATAGCCATTCCATCAGCTGTCAGGTGGTCTGCAGTACACATTGTATAACATACACTGTGTCAGCAGGCCACCCAGGTAGTGCCCATGACTCCCACATCTAGCACACATGCAAATTGTATTTGCAATTTCTGCATCAGGATTTTTCACAGGAACATTTTATTCATTATGTTGGATAAGCCCTGAATTCATGGCTATTGACTCTAATATGAACTGCAGACTGGTGCTATGAGTAAGCATGTGTCCTATGAATGCATGAGTGTGAGGATCCATGAAGACTAGTTGGGGAAAGGGGTGCTGTCTCCACTGTGGTGTGACAGAGCAGAGGTAGTTAATGAGGATGGCCATATACAGAGGGCCTAGACACAGCTTCATGCAAATCTGTGTTGAGATCAGATAGACTTGTATACAGCACAAACTGAGGATAAGTGTGTTGACTGTGTATGCCTTCATTCACTGGAATACCCTCTTCTGTGAAGTTCTCAGTCACAACCTTTAACATGCACAGACAATGGAGTGCTATATGTGTAAGAATGGCATGATGTGCTTTGGGTGGTCTCAGCATGAACTGACCCTCCATGTCTGCATCTACATTTCCCTTCAGTGCCTTCAGCACTGGGGAACATGTGAAGGTGGTGACACTATTGCATCTACACTGCAATTTCTACCTCCTGCAGGGGGTTTCCCCACCAGAAGAGAAGATGACCAGCTAAAAGAAGGCAGTGGTCATGATAGGTGGCTACACGAGGGAAATTGCAGAATACCAACTATTTTACAGTAGCTTTGCATTATGCTACATACATGGGGTGGGGTCCTCTCAATGATCCTCATGCAGACTACATACAGCTAAGAACCAAGTAAACAAATGCATTGTAAAAACAAACTTTGAATCAAAAGGATTTAAAATGCTGTTGAGATATATATCTGCTGCTTTGGTGGTGTGTTCCAGTCTTGAAAGCAGTTCTGAAGAAGTCTGTGTATTGTGTAGACAAAATCACTGAACTGTCTGTGAGTAAAGAGTCTTTGTGGCTGGACTTAACAGTGCACTTTTTGGTTCAGACAACATACAACACTGACCAAATTAGCTACAGCTGCATTGGTCTCTGTCTGCCCCTGTGCAATGACCTTACAGAAACACTATGTAGTGGCCATTCAGACACTCAGATGGGGGTGCCCATGGTGATGCCTGACACCAGTACGCCAACCCTTACTATCTTCTTCACACATGGCATAGCTGTCAGTAGCTAAAACTGATCCTGATGCTAGAAAAGAGGGTACTTCCTGCACTGATATATTGTCCACATCCTATCCTAAAGTTGCATCCAAGGAACACAAGGTGTGTTACACAGGTACTGGAGTGGTGTCCATGCAAGAAGGAGGGAATCTGGCCTTCAAATTACCTGTATCTTCCACAGTCTCCATTACCCCATGACCCCTGACTGTGTTGGGATACATATGTCTGCCATCACCATTGCTCCAGATATGGGAGTAACTGTTTTTTAAGTTTTTTAAGTGTGTTAAAGCAAATTGGTTTATATTAATATCATATATTCACCAATTAAGAAATTAATTTATGGTTTGGTGGGTGGGTGGTGGCTCAATCAATGAATGAAATTTTTTGTTTTTGTTGTTTAAGCATTTGTTTTAACAAATGACTCTGAAGAAGAAATTGGATTGTTGTTGTTTGCTGTTGTGTGCTTAGTCCAGTCTCTTATTGCCAGTCTGTCTTTGCTAATAAACTTTATTTCGTTGGTAACCCGTTGGATGGTTATTGGACTTTGTGGGGCTTTATATATTTTTTTCAAGCTGTTTGCCCTTGTGGGTGTTTTCGTGCTCCAGATATATGCCACAGTACCAGGCATGCCTCTATCCACACTAGAAGAAACTGAAAACATAGCACCTGTGAAAACACATACATATATTCAAATTTATGAATGCACCCTTCATCAACATCCAAAGCACAGTGTGGTTAAACCTCTATTACAAAGTTCCTTGAAAAATCTAAAGTTAACATATTTTGAGTAGAATGATGGCACACTAGTAATCCAGATATGCCTGAACAACAAAGAACCTATGCTTGTTAGTTGTGCAGCCCTGAATCAGGCAGGTAAAAGAGATTGTCCCACAAATGGCATACCCTTTTGGGGGCATCATCAACTGATATGTGGGGTGTTCCATGCACATTTGCTTCAGATCCAGTTCTCTACCATGAATAACTGAACTTTCAAGTTCCCCATACAGAGATGCCAGGACCTCCTCTGCATCTTCCGGTAGTGACTTTGTCTGCAGATCCCCACACTTAGCCCTATGATCCTGTGCCAGGTGGGTTACCTTGCCACAAACATACTCAGTAATATAAGTGACCATTCTATAAATCTGCTACACTGATTTGCTCTAAAAGGTCCAAGCAGTTGTACTGAGAAAAGGCCTGGTCTCATTTGTGTTCCAGAACATCTACCAAACATGGTTACAGAGGGTCTGAAGCAGGATGTCAGTGTCTGCTTGGGAGAACTTTGCCTTCTGCTGTCTCCTTGTCAGGCATGACTACCTACAATACCAACAATATATATATATATATATATATATATATATATATATATATATATATATATATATATATATATATATATATATATAATATATATATATATATAATATATATATTATATATATATATATATATATATATATATATATATATATATATATATATATATCCCTTCACGTTTCATATCAGTTTCATATGATCGCACTCATTTTGAGTCTCAATTTTCATTTGGTTGACAAGCAGATTTGCCCCCTTCCCCAATGTTGTGCAACCCTGGAGTTGATATATATAGTTAGGGGGGTGAAGCCCTCCACCTAAAATGCTTGTCGATTAAATGAACTGTAGAACAAATAAACTGTCGACCATATGAACTGTCGACCATGTCAGGTAGACCCACATATATATACATATATATATATATATATATATATATATATATATTTATGTACACTCATGGCATGCTTGACCTGTTAAGCCCATACCTCAACAACACACAAATGTGTCCAGATTTACATGGCCTGTGTTATGTTTCACCTGTGGTTTGGCACAAGTCACCTATGCTATCACAATCCATGTGGTGGCAGTCACAATGGTATATTTTGACACACTGCAGGAGGCAGCATTATCCTGGAAAGGAAACCAGACAGAAACGCAGGAATATCTGAAGCAGGTCGCGTGTTTTTTGTGTCTGCGTTTACTAACTGCATGTACTGTATACTGTCTCTAGGTTCATAGGTTCTTAGCTATTACTGGGCTATTGATCAGTAATGATCTTTAGAAACCTAGACATACATTGCCATGATTTTTTTTGCTAAACAAGTGCCTGAGTATTTTTATTATTTCTAAGCAGTTAGAAGAATCAGTGTGCAGTTTGCAAATGATGATTTGAAATAATATCTAGCACATAATATGAAGTGGAAGACGTACTTCTGTATAGTTATTAGCCTTTACTGCTCATAGATATTGCTGTACTACTATAAAAATCATATACAATGGTGTACTTTAACAATATGGTCTCAGCTGGATTCCAAACTTTAATACTGTGGTTAAACAAGTATGTGGTAGCTAATTATATGTTTACTCCAAAGTAAGAATATGCCTACACACAAGCTGCAGTTCGTCCATGAGCAGTATCTAGTTATTATTTGGAGGTAATGGCTAACACACAGTTTGAGGAGTAACAGGGACAAGTCTATGTAGCTTTGTACTTCATTGAGTTTGCACTTTGTTGTTGTTATTCTGTGTTGTTGTCAAGCTTTTTCAATTTTCTTCAGTTTGTGGCTTCAATACGGTATGCAGCGTGTATGCAGCACTTATAAGTTTGCTAGTTGCTGAGCTCCATGTGCTAACAGTTGACTGACTGAACAGCTGTTTAGGACATGTGCACATAAGCAGGAGTCAATACAGCTAAACACATGAAGATATATGGGAAGATTCACGCACAAAGTAGTTATGGGGTAGGGATTTCTGCCAAATGTGAGGTATTGTTTGAAGACACTGGCATAAATAGGCCCACAGGGTCATAGGTGTTTACTAGGCTAATGACCACGTGGGCCTTTTTAAGCCTAACTATGCATCCCAAATCTCTGACAAGTTCTGGTACCCTTGATAAGTGTAAGCAGGGGCTTGGAAGGCGAAACATTTTCAAGCAGGGCCTCAGAGATGAATCATTTATAGGCTGCCTGTGTCCATTAAAGACATAGGCGTCAAAGCAAGGAAGGACTTCCTGTTCCCCATCCAGTTGTCCAAGCAACACTTGAACTGGGTTGGAGAGGAACTCTGCTTCCCATGGATGGGGAGCCTGTTCCATAGAAGGGCAGTCTCTGGGACACATACCTGTCTCTCCAGAGAGTCCTATTTATATCACAAGGCAACGTTTAAGTCTTTAGAAATGGTAATTTTGGTGCTATTTATTTTTCAAATATGCAGGAGGTCCTTCAGATTGGGGTCTGACAATGCCTTGTATGCCAAGTATAGAGCTCCCCTCAACAGCCTATAGGAGACAGGATACAGGGACGTAGCCTTGAGGTGTTCTGCATAAGTCACGATACTTACACCCTGTATGTTTTAGTGAGGAACCTCTGTGGACATTCCAGTTGTTGGATATGCATTGTTAGGTACATACCAAAGGCAGCATAGTATTCAATGATAGGTCTGATGGATGCCGAATACAGTTGGGCAATGACTTCCTTGGACCTAGATTCCACATCTTTCTTTATACATTGCACAGTATAGAATGATTTCCTTACTACTGTAGATACATGATGGTCGAAGACTAGATTACTGTCTATATGTGTCCCCAAGTCCCTAACTACTGGGCCAACTCTTAGAGGTGTGTTGTCAGTATGATAGCTACCAGGGGTGGATGACTTCCTGAAGGATACTATTATGGATTTCTTGACATTTAGTTTTAGTTCATGGCTCTGGCACCAGTTGTTTGTCTGTGTCAGCCCTTCAAGGTCAGTAACATGTCTACCGTAACCACTACAGTTCTGTTTTTCTGGAGGGGGGGGTGCTACTTTTCTGCATTATTACTGGGAACAAGATAAAATACATAATTTAATGACTTTATTCATTCATTTGGTCACACAGGCATGTTTTGCCTCTCCAGTGCAATTCTGGTTCATAGATGTCATATTTTTGGATCTGAGCTGAAATACATTACAATACAGCACAGTGGCATAGCAGGTAGCAATGCTGCATAACAGTGCTTGGCTCTCCAGTTCATCCCATGGATTGGGTGCCTTTTCTGTGGAGTCTGTATAGAGACAGAGATAGTAAAAGCAACCCACTCATTGAGGATGAAATCTAGATTTGTCTGGGATCTCCATCTCAAAATGGGTTTGCAAATTAGCCCTGAATTGTTCACGTTTTTTGAGTGGATGAATGCTGAGGAAGCAAATTCTAGACACCATGACAAGTAACACATCCTGGTCTGAGATGTCTGCTTTGCCTTTATATATTGTCTATTTCAGTGTGGCTTTTGTTAGAAGGAATCCCCCTTATATGCAGCCTTTCTGCTAATGGATTATGGTGGTTGAAGGCTTGTTGCTTAAAAAGCAGGATATCAGTAAAAAGATAGATCACTCTCTATCTAGTAGCCTTCTAGTTTTGTTAATGTATGAAGCAGAAATACTGTTTCATTCTGCAAGTATCATGAACCTCTATGCTATAGTACAAAAATGAAAACACCAATGGAATCAGAAACAGGAGTCTTAAATTAGTTGAGGATTTTATTTTTGTGAGATCATAACTTGGCATGTTCCACTGATAATCTGAAAGTTTTGTATTAGAAACCTCACCATTTTTTGCAATGTGGACTGACAGCATCTATTTGTATATTTTTAAGATAAGAAAGGAATTGATAAAATGTTGGAAATTTAAAAAAAAATAGCACACATAGACTGGATATGCTTATTATTCTTTTTAATTAAATAATAGAAACGCCACAGTCACGTGGAGAGTGAATCTTCACATTCCACGGGATTGTGGTATTTTTTTATCATTTGGTTTATTTGTTATATACAATGAGCTACCCAGGACACATAATTTTTACTTTCTTCTTATTCTTGTTCCAGACTCATGTCTTGCTTGAATAAAAATCAAGGAATTAGTGGTCAGTACAAGAGGATGAGGTTTAAGCCCTAAGATACACAAGACACAATAATGTTATCCCATTTAAGTTTTATTATCAAATGTCAAGATTCAGCCAATTCACAAGACTTGCTTATCCAAATTATATTTACTTCCTTAAAGGCATACTACATTCATTTTTTTATTAGAAAACTGCATACTTACGTTTAAGGCTATACAGTATTCACACATTGCACAGTGTTCACCTTTTTTGTGTAAAAATATTATTATTATAAGAAGTCATGAGACCATAGCATAAAAGAAACCTCGGAGATATCTTTTCACTGTATATACCAACATTATGTATGGTTTATATACCTGAGTTTTTTTTTTTTACCATATCCTGTATAGTAGGTACAGTCATGATTTGTTTCCATACCACTTTAAGTAGAAGCATCTGAAGGGTAGGACTCCAAAAAGTAAATCATCAATAAACATTGTAGTTGAATTAATATCTCCTGATCGCATATCATCTGAAGGTGGCTTCATGGACAATACTGACACAGCTTCTTGGAGCACCTGAATGGATTGTTTGACAGATAATCTTGATTTATAATCCTCATGTTCTTGTTGTACACATGATCTGAGCTTGTAAGATGATGACCAAATACAATTAATGGAATTTGTGACACAGCCACAGTTCTGAACCAGTGTCGCTGACTCTCTTTTCCTTAGAAAACACATTGATTTTGTACTTCTAACATTATACTGATTCTTTTTCTGTTACCTTTTCTTTAGCATTTTGGAGCTTGTCATTTGAAAAATGTTAGGAGTTTGAAGCCAGATTTCTTCCCATCGATAACTGTAAAGAGGATAGTTTCACAGCATATAGTGGGCTGTTCTGTAGTCTATCAATACCAAATGAATATCCATTTGGTCTGATGAATCAATTTTCTTTAATATGTTCTCTATAATTTGAATCATGTGTTCAGCTTTTCCACTCAGTTGTGTATATTTTGGACTTAGGCTAATGTGTCTGAACTCTTACTGTACGAATTGTGGCCCATTGTCTGACATTACTTTCTGTGGCAATCCATATCTTGCAAACAATGATTTTAGTAAATGTATTAATGATATAGTTGTCATAAATTTGAGCTGGTATTTTAAGTAATAGTCATCAAAAATCAGGAAGTTATCATTGCTATGCTGAGATAAGTTGACTTTTGTCTTCAGAAAGACTAGCAGAGATCTAGTAATAAAGTGCTATAATAAGCAGCCACATCAGTGTGTTTCTATATATTCTACAAAGAATACAAGTTTACACCATCTAATCTCCTTTCATCGTCATATAAGCTAAGGTGATATTTTCTGTTCTTATTTTTTCACTTTAATATTTCCAAATGTGGCTCATGAATTATCTGAAACATCTGAATCCTTGACAAATTATGGGATGATAATGTTCTCACCCTTAAACTCAAGACAGGATTATTCTACCTTGAAGATATACTATGGATTGATGAAAGGCTGCAGCTGCTTTGCTTGTCTGAAGAGTTGCATTTCTTTGTTGTTTCTTGCAGATATATGCAGCTTCTTCAGGTTTTCAGATGTCACTGAACACTCCATCATGACTCATAAAACTTTCAGACCATCTTTAAAAATGTTATTGTATTTATTCAGAATAAGCTCTATTTAACATGCCAGCAATATGCATACATCTTCCAGGTAGGAATATATTTTGAAATCATATTTCTAAAGCATTAGGAAAATTCTTTGCAGTCTTTGTTTTAACTCTAATATTCTTCTTATACATACAGGAATCACATTACTTTCAGGGCTACTGAGTCCTGTGACTATTACACCTTGCCAGCTGTCACCGTTGACTGTATCTCCCCTCTGTAAAAGGCCAGTCAAGCCCTGGGTCGACACAGAATATGTTTTTGAATACACATCCAACCATCCAACTATCCAGATCCCATCTGAAGGAAGATAGTGTATGACACTGCTTTATTTACAGGAGGAGTCTATTCCAGAGGTCAGGGAGATGCCACATTATTAATCTGTCTCTTTACCTTGTTTAATTGATCTGCTGAAGCAGAGTTAGATATTTTATTCTGGTATTTTCGTGACTGACTTGTGAAGTTACAAGAAATCCTGGAGTACTTGGTCTCTGATTGCTCAGAAAGCAAGACATAGGTTTACTCTAAGGAGCCTAAAAAACAGAAGGAAGGAACAGTGCTTCTGGTCTTTTCTGGTAGCCTAAGGATTTTAAACATGTGATCTCCTTTGTTCAGAACTTCTGAGGTCATTTCAATTGTTTGATATGTCTGGTTAGGGTCATCCAAATGGGTCATTTTATTCTGTAATTGGTCTGATCACTGCTGAATACAAGAAGACAATAACACCTTTAGATCTGGATGATATTCCCTTGGTGATCAGTTGTCCCAGTCAAAATAATTTCTAACAATTGTTACATGGTGACCAGGTCAGTAACTACATTTTCATTTTGAAGTGGGGTAGTATCAATGTTATATACTGGGTAGTTGGTTTGTCTGCCAATTTTAGCATTTAATTTAAGCCCATGTTTTCAATACACCAGACATTTATTTATTTATTTATTTATTTACATTTGTTTACTAGGGTAGGGAACTGATTAAAGAATGTCCATTTTAGGTTCAGTCTCGGTTACATTTAGTAGTAACAACAACAAACTCAAACCTAGACATAAGAAATTAATTTATATCATCAATACATATCATGTAATAGAAACTGTGTTCAATATTAGGTGAAGATACAAAGAAAAATGATCATAGGATGTTCTTAGCAGCAGACATTATTTTATCGACAAAAGAGCATAATGGCTTTAAAAATAATTTTGTTAGGTGATATGTCCTGCATTGAAACATTTACATTCATTCTGCAGTATTAGAAATTGTTTATAGTGGTGCCTGAAGTATATCATTTGTTTTGTCAGTGAGAATGGGTGGTAGAGATTGCCAAAGTGTAGAAGCTAGCATAGTTAGTGCTCAGATCATGTGTTGGGGAGATTGCAGTGAATTTCATTGCTAAAGGAGATGGAGCATCTTGTTGGATGAGTATAATGAGTAGGTAGCCCAAAAGGAGGTTGATCCCAGTAGCCAGTGAGGCTTGGCAAAAGTGTGCCAGTGGTATTCATTTTTGGGGGAATTAGTGATTAACCAACAGATTTTGTCTGCTGTGACTTGTAATGCAGCAGTGCTTTTATTAGAAGATGTAGTAAAAGAGTAAGGCCATATTCTAATTGAGTGAGCAGTATCCCTTTGCCCAATGATAGCCTATGCTGGAAGTGATTGAACGTGAGAAAGGTTATGGCTCCAGAATAGAACATAGTTGACTTTATACTTTGGTTTTTGCATATGTTCTTGGAAAGTGAATGACTGTCATGTCAGATGCTAAGGTATCTGAAAGAAGATCGAGTTACAATCAGTTTGTGATCTTGATCAAAGATACTGAGACAGGTAGGTGTTTTGAAAAGGCTATTATTGTTTCCAAAAAGCATAGTTTTTGTTTTTGTGTCAACTGAGAAGAAAGTTTTTAGTGGAGGTGCGGGTAGTTCAATGTGAACTTGTTCATAAAAGTGGAGAATAAAAATGAACCAAGATTAGATCCTTCTGGAATGCTTGAGTTAGTGTTTACAGTCTATGATTGTGAGGGACTAGTCTTTACTGTATAGCCTATACAATGTAAGGTAGTCCTTAAACCAAATGGTGGCATCAGGGCTGATTCTATTGTCTAGTATGTGAGTTAGTAGAAATGAGTGGTTAACTAAGTCAAAGGAGTATTTTAGATCAATGGATATGGTACCTGTTAGAGTTTCCATTGTTGATGTTATAGACTACATCATCTTTTAGGGTCCAGAGAGTAGGGAATGTGTTCCTTCCAACCCAGAATCCATGAAGCTTGTTTGAGAATTAAGTGACATTTATCATAAAAAGATGTGAGTTGCGTATAGAGATTTTTTTTTAAGGAATTTGTCCAGGGTAGGAAGTATGGGGTCAGACTGAAAGTGACAGCAGAGAAGGATTTGTGATATTTAATTATTGGGAAGCATACATTAGGATGGCATCCATATTTTGGACAAGGTGTTGGATGTGAGACATATATCATAGATGTGGTTTACCAGAGAAAAAAATAAAGTCTGCCCAGTAGTATAAGAACCAGGAACAGAGACTGACTGGTCTAGTCAGAAAGTCAAGTGGGAGCTCTTCCAGTAGGAAAGCTATTTGTTTGTTGGTGATTTTACATAAGTAGAAGGGGGATGGTATTTGGGGATGGGGGTTGAAAGGTGCTTGGTAGGATAGCATATCATGATGAATGGGAATGGGGAGGTTATAGAATTCATTTGTAAAGTAATTTTGGTAGAGGTTACAAGTCTGATACGATATGTGGCCATGTGGGTGTAACTCCATTGTGGGGGGGGGGGGGGTCCTTTTTATGTGGTTAGCTTCTTGCCAAAATTGTTTTGGGGAGTGAAGAAAACAGGTTGGCTTTAACTGGAATTGCCTGGATTTATATCTGTGAATTGCTTGTTGGCTTTCATTACAAAGCTTGGTATAATGATTTCCATTAGTTGTAAAGATGTCACTATTCAAAAACATCCAAATGTTCTCTAGGAGTGTCATAAGTGCTTTGGGTTCTTTAGTTAGTCATTCATTGTTGTACTTTGAAAGATCCAGAAGTTGTAGAGAAGGTGAATAACTTGATGAGTAATAACATAGGTGAACAATCTGTAGGGACCAGTTGGTGTTCAGGTTTGGAAATGTAGACTGGGAAATTAGTTCTGAAAGAAATAACATTTGGTGGAAATCTGAGTCTTAAGTATCTAAAGTTAAGCGTAATAAGGCAGTAATCATTGAACCAGGCAAGGGAAGTGACTATTGAGGAAATATTGTTTGGGTTATTGGTTATGAGGAAGTCCAGCAGAGAGTGATGTTGATTTTAAAGTTGGGTCTGATGAGGCTGGTAATGAGTTGTAAAAGCTTAAAGTCAGCCAGGAACTCAGTTTTGTCTTGATTTACAAGACTGAGAAATTTAGAATGGTAATGCGCATACTGGAGGGGAGATAGAAGACAAGATTTTATGTAATAATAAATTAAGTTTTGCTAGTTTGCTGGAGGGGCATACAAAATCAACAAATAGGTGTTAGGAGCACTAAAGGGATAGTTTAGCGATGATCCATCTGGGCTGACATGCAGTGGTTGGGTTAGCTTGGGCAACAATGGTGAGATGAAGTATAGATTTGTTCAGGAGAATGACATGCTCATCTATTGTATTACCAAGGTGTGGCTTAAACAAGTAGTTATACCTGTGGAAAAGTGATGGAAATGGTGGAGATCATTCCTGCATCATGTTTCAGTAATGGCAGGAATGTAAGTAGAAACATGTAGTTATACCAGTGGAAAAGTGATGGAAATGGTGGTGATCATTCCTGTACCATGTTTCAGTAAGGGCAGGAATGTAAGTAGTAACATGTAGTTATACCTGTGAAAAAGTGATGGAAATTGTGGTAATCATTCCTGCATCATGTTTCAGTAATGGCAGTAATGCGAGTAGAAACATTTAGTTATACCTGTGGAAAAGTGATGGAAATGGGGGTGATCATTCCTGCACCATGTTTCAGTAATGGCAGTAATGCGAGTAGAAACATTTAGTTATACCTGTGGAAAAGTGATGGAAATGGGGGTGATCATTCCTGCACCATGTTTCAGTAATGGCAGGAATGTTAGTAGAAACATGTAGTTATACCTGTGGAAAAGTGATGGAAATGGTGGTGATCATTCCTGCACCATGTTTCAGTAATGGCGGTAATGTGTGTAGAAACATGTAGTTATACATGTGGAAAAGTGATGGAAATGGTGGAGATCATTCCTGTACCATGTTTCAGTAAGGGCAGGAATGTAAGTAGTAACATGTAGTTATACCTGTGGAAAAGTTATGGAAATCCAACAGAAACACCACGTAGCCGATATTCTTCAACCTCAATCCACACTTTATTGATAGACAGACTAAAAATAGGTTAAGCGCTTTCGTCAGTTGACTTCATCAGAACAAGAATATAAGGTGAACCACACTCTTATATATGCCAAAACTGCTAATTAATACTAATAATTCCATCAATTATGCAATCAAATCAAATTTTAAAAAATAATTATTTTAGTTTTGAAGGGGAATTTTTTGCCAAGTAGCTGGTGTTGCAATGGGTAGCAGCAGTGTCCCCCTTTTTGCCAATTTAGTTTTTTACAAATTATTTTTGTAAGCCCATTCAGGGACAAGTGGTTGATTTATCTAAGGTTTTTAGATGACCTATTTATTTTGTGGAAGGTTGATGGTTCTTATAAAATCTTTTTGAAATTTTTAAACAGCAGATATGAATATTTTAAATTTACAGGCACTTGTGGGACCTCTAGTATAAACTATTTGGATGTACATTTATTTAAGGACCTTGCCAAAGGTTGTTTCCAGTCTTGTGTTTATAGGAAAGCTGCTTTCTCTAATGATTATCTTGCCTTTACTAGCTGTCATCCCTACTATGTTAAGAGGAACATAGTTAAGGGACAAATGGTCCGTGTAGTTAGAATGTGTTCAAATAAAGATTTGGTGACATCCGAGATAGATAAGTTGGTCGATATGTTTGCAGCTAGGGGTTACCCTATGAAATTTGTAATGGACATCAAGGAACAAGTGGTTAGAGAATGGGGTTTGAGGTACAAACCTTTACTCGGGACCACTGAAATTTCCTTAGTAGAAGGTTGTAGTACTATTATTGATTACACCAAATCTATGGTGTTAACTGAGGGTGAAACATCTTCCCAAGTTAGGAATGTTATCATGAATAATTGGAGTATTTTCAAGTCCAACCAGGAAATATGGCCCATAGTTGGCAATCAGCCCTCCTTTACTTACAAAGTTAATAGGAATTTAAAAAGTTTATTTGAGAATCATGGTAAGTTTGGAAAGATAATAACAGGGGGACTACAACATATGGCAATTGTGACTATTGCAAATACATATTAAAAACTCCTACATTACTGTTGGGACCCTATAATATTGAGGTGACGCTTAGTGTAGGGACTTGCAACACTCCAGGAGTTGTTTATTTAGCATTGTGTCAACTTTGCAAAAATTATTATGCAGGAAAAACAGAAAGAAAGTTACGTAAGAGGATATATGAACATCTATATAGTATCTCTAGGAATGATGAGAAAAATGCACTATCCAAACATATTCAAACATTTCCTGACCATAAATTTCAGTTTGGTATTCTTGAAGTGGTAGGAAAGGATGTAAGAGGTGGTGATTGGACCAATAAACTTTTAAGGGCAGAGGTTAAGTGGCAATTAGAATTGAATGCCACAGTCCCTCCTGGATTAAATGACCATATCAGTATCAAACCTGAGCTCAAGTATAGAGCCTATAAATTATGACAAACATCATGTTACAGATGTAGTTTTATCATGAATTTTTACATTTGTTATGCTTATACGTATATATCTTTTTAGTTTCATTAATGAGGTTTAACTTACATATATATTTTTAAATATTTCACTTTGTATAAAAATTTCCCTTTTAAGATTTGATTGCACAATTGATGGAATTATTGGTATTAATTAGCAGTTTTGGCATATATAAGAGTGTGGTTCACCTTATATTCTTGTTCTGATGAAGTCAACTGACAAAAGCGCTTAACCTATTTTTTGTCTGTCTATCAAGAAAGTGTGGCTTGAGGTTGAAGGATATCGGCAACGTGGTGTTTCTGTTGGATTTTGGTTGGAGTTTCACCCTTGGCACTATTTGGTTGAGTTGTTTTTTTACGGTGCGGAGTAGCCTCCTTGACCTCATTATGGATACTAATGATTTGTCAACTGTTTTTGAAGATGAATTTGACTTGGTTTCCTTTCCATGTGGTCAAAGGGATGAGGACAGTAATGAAAGCCTGTTACAACTTATACTGAATTTAACAAACAAAGTGTCTGAACTTCAGGAAGCAGTGGTCCGTTTGCAAAATCCTCCACTTCCTGTTTCCGGTGGCGAGAATACACTTGCACAAAGGGAAGCAAGAGATGCTTCTCATGGTGCTGTTAATAGACTTAATTTGAGTCAGTGCAATCAAGAAACAATCGACGAAACTAGAGCAACGAGCAATGGGAACTCTAATAGGGGTGGAAACTGTGGATTTAATCAAAATTACGATTGCTTGAGTGACTGGAAAAAGGCGGACTATGTTTTTTTCAAAAATGGTAATGTTGAAGTTTCAGACACCTTGGACTCAAGGTTAGTATCACTTGAGTCTAAACTGTATAAAGTTTGGGGTTAACAGTGTGATAACGCATATCTCAAAGAATATATTGACAAAAAAAGAGTGCCGAAAGGATTGCGTGTTTTTAAATTTCCAAATGGCTTAAAGAAGGGGCAACCAGAAGTGTGTGAACTGTTGGAAATGTTCGACAGGCATGGTATGGAACTGCTGGACTTTATTATAAAAATCAACAGTAAAAGGATAGATGAACTTTTAAAAGACATAGATGAATTTAATAACTGTATTTTGAATTATGTAAATTTTAACAAAATCAATTTTAGGTATAATAATATGTTTGATAAAGTGGAACATGATGTGGGTATTAATATTGATAGAAAAAAGAAAAAATTGTTGAATATGAATATAAACATAACATGGCATACCCTTTGCCTAAGGCATATTGTGATGGTGAGGATATTGTTGGAAATTCTCAGGTTAATGATGGAGTACCAAGAAGGTCATTGCCTGTGGACAGACAGGGGGGTAGTATTAACACATATGATTTAGAATTTCCCCCATTAAGAAGGTCTGCTAGACTACAACACAAAAATAGTTTTAGAGAAGACCAAGTTTTTTTAGGAGTACAAGGTACAGTGGGGAGGAAAAGCAGTTACAGAGGTCAACCTAGTTGGAAGAAGAACAATTACTCCCAGTCGTAGGTAGTGGGGTGTATTCAGAGTCTGAAGGCTCAAGGTCTATAAGGTACAAATTTGATGGGTTACTGTGTACATATAAGGGCTTCAAGATATTTAACTACGCTGGTATTGATATCAACAAAGATGTATTTCACTTATTTATGAAAGGTATAAAATTTGTACCTTCTAATAAAGTGAGGGTTAGTGATACATTAACTGAGTTAAAGCTCTTTGTAAGAAAACTAAGCTTGGGCCTTTTATATAAAGATTCCATTAGAGAAACATGTACAGAGGAAACAAGTTTTGGTTTAAAGAAGAGGAGTTGTTTTAATCCTCCTCTACACCCTTTATTAAATACTTTTGAAAAAATATGTTGTCAGGAAATATATCAGATATTGAAGGAACATAAACCTAGGTTTATCAACTTAACTATGATTAAGAAATCTGTTTTAAAACAATTGAGAAATAACACAAATTTAAGGTTTATGAAGCCTGATAAGGGTGGAGGTATGACTGTTGTTAATAAAATTGATTACAACAACAAGATTTTTTGTATGTTGCAAGACGAGAATAAATATGAATGTGAGTCTAGAAATCAAATTAATATAGCTTGTAGTAAGATTAGGCTATTATTAGAAGATTCATTATTTCAAGGGGTGATTAATGAAGAGGTTTATAATTTTTTACAGATTGAGAAACCTACTATTCCCATTGCTTTTGGGATACCTAAGACTCACAATAATATTAGTGACCCTCCATATAGGTTGATCATAGCTAAACAAAACAGTGTGACTTACCCTTTGGGGGTGTTTGTGGACCATATGGTTAGGAAAAGTTTGTTGCCCATAGAACATATATTAATTGATTCATGGAATTTTTTAAAAAGAATTAAGAAGGAATATTATAGTAAAGAAGTATGTTTTTCCACTATAGATGTAGTGGATTTATTTACTTCTATACCACATGATAAGGGTTTAGAGTTTTTTCATGAAGCTTTGGTTGAAAAAACAAACCTAAATAACACCATGATTAATTTTATTATGGTGTTAATGGAAGTAATTTTAAAAAATAATTATTTTAGTTTTGAAGGGGAATTTTTTCGGCAAGTAGCTGGTGTAGCCATGGGTAGTAGTTGTGCCCCACTTTTTTCCAATTTAGTTTTTTACAAATGGGAGGCAAACTTTATTTTTGTAAGCCCATTCAGGGACAAGTGGTTGATTTATCTGAGGTTTTTAGATGACCTATTTATTTTGTGGAAGGTTGATGGTTCTTATAAAATCTTTTTGGAATTTTTAAACAGCAGATGTGAATATTTTAAATTTACAGGCACTTGTGGGACCTCTAGTATAAACTATTTGGATGTACATTTATTTAAGGACCTTGCCAAAGGTTGTTCCCAGTCTTGTGTTTATAGGAAAGCTACTTTCTCTAATGATTATCTTGCCTTTACTAGTTGTCATCCCTACTATGTTAAGAGGAACATAGTTAAGGGACAAATGGTCCGTGTAGTTAGAATGTGTTCAAATAAAGATTTGGTGACATCCGAGATAGATAAGTTGGTCGATATGTTTGCAGCTAGGGGTTACCCTATGAAATTTGTAATGGACATCAAGGAACAAGTGGTTAGAGAATGGGGTTTGAGGTACAAACCTTTACTCGGGACCACTGAAATTTCCTTAGTAGAAGGTTGTAGTACTATTATTGATTACACCAAATCTATGGTGTTAACTGAGGGTGAAACATCTTCCCAAGTTAGGAATGTTATCATGAATAATTGGAGTATTTTCAAGTCCAACCAGGAAATATGGCCCATAGTTGGCAATCAGCCCTCCTTTACTTACAAAGTTAATAGGAATTTAAAAAGTTTATTTGAGAATCATGGTAAGTTTGGAAAGATAATAACAGGGGGACTACAACATGTGGCAATTGTGACTATTGCAAATACATATTAAAAACTCCTACATTACTGTTGGGACCCTATAATATTGAGGTGACGCTTAGTGTAGGGACTTGCAACACTCCAGGAGTTGTTTATTTAGCATTGTGTCAACTTTGCAAAAATTATTATGTAGGAAAAATGGAAAGAAAGTTACGTAGGAGGATATATGAACATCTATATAGTATCTCTAGGAATGATGAGAAAAATGCACTATCCAAACATATTCAAACATTTCCTGACCATAAATTTCAGTTTGGTATTCTTGAAGTGGTAGGAAAGGATGTAAGAGGTGGTGATTGGACCAATAAACTTTTAAGGGCAGAGGTTAAGTGGCAATTAGAATTAAATGCCACAGTCCCTCCTGGAATAAATGACCATATCAGTATCAAACCTGAGCTCAAGTATAGAGCCTATAAATTATGACAAACATCATGTTACAGATGTAGTTTTATCATGAATTTTTACATTTGTTATGCTTATATGTATATATCTTTTTAGTTTCATTAATGAGGTTTAACTTACATATATATTTTTTAAATATTTCACTTTGTATAAAAATTTCCCTTTTAAGATTTGATTGCATAATTGATGGAATTATTAGTATTAATTAGCATTTTTGGCATATATAAGAGTGTGGTTCACCTTATATTCTTGTTCTGATGAAGTCAACTGACGAAAGCGCTTAACCTATTTTTTGTCTGTCTATCAATAAAGTGTGGATTGAGGTTGAAGGATATTGGCTATGTGGTGTTTCTGTTGGATTTTGGTTGGAGTTTCACCCTTGGCACTATTTGGTAAAGTTATGGAAATGGTGGTGATCATTTCTCCACCATGTTTCAGTAATGGCAGGAATCGGAGTAGAAACATGTAGTTATACCAGTGGAAAAGTGATGGAAATGGTCGTGATCATTCCTGCACCATGTTTCAGTAATAACACAAATGTGAGTAGAGTGGGATGTCTGAAAGGTGCAGATTTGATCTAGTTTGTTTTGTGTGCTTTTGGCACTGATTACTCCACATGGTAATTAGTTTTGATTTGTTGGTTGCAGATCACACAGTTGAGTCATTTTCTGGTCACTGGGGGTTCAATTTTGGATAAATAAAAATTCATCTTAGCTTCTTTCAGCAACAGCACAATGCCTTCCAAATGTGAGATATAAACTATTATGACTTCTATACTGGCTTTAAGGGAGTGGGGGCTACTCTCTATTTCATAAGTAAATGTCCACCTTAGACTCCTTCAACAGATAGAGCTCAATATCATTCAAATATGTTATAGAAGTTGCTATAGCCTTAAAGGAGCAGGATCTACTTTTGTTCATAAGTAAATATCCACCTTAGACTCTTTCAGCATGGGGAGCATAGTACATTACTGTTGAAAGGTCAGCAGGGTGCAGTGTTGGCAGTTAGATGGAGATGGAATTTGGTGCCTAGGCTTCTCAGGGAGGGTGGTGAGGCTAAACCTGTCCTCCTGGAGGGTTTCTATCTCAAAGGGGAATTTGACAATTACTCTCTTCTGCAAACTTGGTTAACTACAGGCCGTGGTGTTTAGTCTGTAAATCAGAGAAGTTAATACTGAACAAAAGCAGTCCCTGCAAGACACCACTGATCACCTTCATGTTCTCTAATACAACCCCTGCTGCCTGCACCATATAGACTCTGTCTCTTAGGAAATTTACTGTCTAACTTACCACATAGGGTTCTATTCTTAACATATTTCGTTTATTAATTATGATGGTATGAGGGATAGAGTCAAGTGCCTTTGCAAATTCAAATCAGTTTGTGTGGATAGTGTGATTGTTTTTAGCAACTTGTATGACTTTTCTGAATAAGTTGACCAAGTTCATTAGGAAGAATCTAACTTTAACAAAACTTCATTATTGCAGATCTATTCTCATGAGATTTTTTTTATGTCTATGTTAGTCAAGTTTGTTATAATGTGTTCCATGGTCTTAAAAATGAGAGTCATCCAGTTTCTAGGCCTGTAGTTTCTGGGGATGGTACAGTCACCTTTATGGAGTAACCTCACAATGCTTCATGGACTGAGCATGTAATGATCCCAGGTTAAATAGATTGTGGAAGTGATTCACCAGGGCATGTTTACTACAATTTAACAAATGACCTAGTATGTTTTCTGTTCCCACTGAGGAAGTATTTTAGTTACAGTCAGCACTTTCAATACATGTTCTTTAGTGATTATGAGTGGTGTTGAGAGATATGGGGATTGGTAGGCTTTGGATAGTCACCTCAGGAGTAAAGTCTGCATTGAATTTATTTGCTAGTATACTGGGAATGTCCACTGGGTCCAAGTAGATTTTGTGATTTAGTATGAATTCCCTACATTGTTGAGTATTGCTTCCTATTTTCCTAGCATAATTAAAGAAGGATTTGTAATTGCCTTTGACTTCAGCAGTCAACCTCAGTTAACAGGCTGCCAAAGTAGATCAAATAGTCTTTTTTAAATTCTTAGTCAAATTCCTAATATTTTTCTTAACTTGGGGTGGGTCTTTAGATCGGCTGTGTACTCTAATCTGTTTTTATCATTTTATTGTAGATTTTATTTATTTTGCTGGGCCACCAGGTTGGCTTGCTTTTTAAAATTTCCATTTCATTTGGATCTAGATTGGACTGCTGACCCTACACATTTATTTATGTGCATATAAAACTCTTTTGTGACTCTAATTGGTGAGGCAACCTTTGGAATGATGTTTTTATAAGTGAATTTCAAGACTTCATTGTAGAATTTGAGGGGATTCTTGTACTCGAAACTTTTGCATTCTGATATATTGCGTTCAGGGGATTTAGATAGTTTGAGAGGAAAACATTACTGGCTTATGGTCTGACTTTATTAAGGATGGAATTGCTAGTGGTGTTGTGCGTGATGATGCTATATTTCTATGTACCAGGCCAATAATATTTTGTCCTCTAGTTAGGTTAGTAACATTCTGGTTGACTGAGTTTTTATTTATTTGATTTCTTCAATAAAAAATTACTGTGGATAACTTACATTGCAGGTGCAGGCACTCCAGTCAAATGATAAGTAGTTAAAGTCACCCTGAATGATGAAGTTCTTATTAATGGGCAGTTTATCCATGATGTTTTGGAGTCTGACATGACATTTGTGACAACTAAAGACAATTTCCAGCTTCTTCTTTTTAGTCTGTGCATATCTGGTTTGTGCACCTGTTAAATCTCTATACGTATAGATAATAGGTCTGCCCTCTTGAAGCAGCATTGTTCACAGCCCTTTATGGCCTGCAACCACTTGATGTCATTGGTAAACTGCACCATAATGTCTAAGAAGAGATCCATGCTTGTCTAGTCTTTTTAGTAGTTTAAAGTATCCGACTGTCAGCTGTACAGCCAGCTACATTTAACAGGTGTGATAAAATTTTTACAGATACTGTACCATTTCCAAGAACTGCATTAATGGATGATTATCTCCTTGGAGTTTGCATATTTATGAAACCATTGACCTTTTCATAATTTGTCTGCAGACAATGAGCAGTTATAAGGTAACCTATATATATGAAATATAATCTACCATTGGACCATTTGTTTGGTCTATCCAGTTTCAAACCTTGTGACATTTGTCTGTCTAGCAGCTTAACTAATCTTGAAGCATGCTGACTACCCCAGATCAAAATGTCATCGGTAATGTTTAGAACACTTTCTTAGTCTTAAATTATATCACTACAGAAAAGGGAAGTACTTCAGCGGCAGGCAAAATGACAAAGGGTAGTCTTTAAATTTTTATGTGCTCAGTTATATATTGAAGGAAAGCATACAACTTAAACCTTGCTTTGTGCAGTTTAATCTGCTGAAAAAAAAAACTTTCTGTTTGGCATCTGGCATTGAGAATTCTAACTTTCCCTTGTTTCATAACAGTTACCATGCTAGTAACCCTTTCAGTAAGCTCAACTCCAAGTATTCCCATGTGTTTAAGCGCTTGGTCAATTGCTTTTTTCTCAAAGTTTTAGGGACACTGTACATTGTATGTATCACTGGTACTGCTGTTAATGATTTAATCTGCAGACACTCCATTAATGCATTTTGCTTAACTCTTTTGTTTTCTGTTTTTTATGCAGTCTGCCAATTTTACTGAACACCTGCCTTTGCTCACTGGCAGCTTGTTCTAGTGTCTCCATTTTCCATGCGTTATTGCCTGAAGTCATGTAATCATGCTCTCAGGGATGCATGCATCCTGCCTAGTATATTCACTTGATTTAAACAGGATTGTAGAGCTTCTACTTGAAAAAAATGCTTATTCACATAGTTTTTGTACATACAGCTCAAATGAATTTAACCCATAGGCTTTAACTTGTACACTGAATATAAGATCCAAATAAATTTACTTAACTTGCAATTTAAATTTAAACTTCTGAATGTAGACTCTTACATTATATTATGCTCTGCTCTAGTGTCAAGCTTAAACATAACAAATTTGTTCTTTTCCATATTTTCTTAGTGCAGATTTCTTGAAAACGCCTATGTCACCCATATTCATTTTTATTATCAGGCCTTCTAACTTGCATCTAAACACTATATCTCTACTTTCAGTTTGCACGGTATCCACATACTCACTTCTACTGTACTCAGAATCATGCCTGCCTTTAACTTTTATTTATCTGAAGAATATCAATATTCTGCTTTTGTGACACTTTGTTAAAGCATAGCCTCAAATAACCGCCAGCAGTTCAACAAATTTTGATTCTGTTTTTTTTGTTCCTTACACTGTCTCTTTTCAAGCATGCAAACATATTGAGTGCAAACACTGTACTCTTTGCTGTTCATATGTTACCAGGTGCCATCTTAGCCCTTGTATGGACCCATACATTTTGACATTTATTTTTATTATTTTTCTAACTCAGTCTTCATTTCCTTCTTATTCTCATTCAAAGGGTGATATTCATAGTCCTGGGCTTCACATTTTTGTAGAGGTGATCCACAAAGAGTGGTGCTATGCGGTTATGCAAATCCTAGATTTCAGGATGACTATGGAAATGTGGAGAACTTTTTGCAAACACATCTGCTATCACAAAAGCATAACATGTGATAGAGGGGCATCTACTATGCTGTTAAGGGGCTTTACAAGTATGTGTAGGAGTTTGATTCATAGACATGACTCTATAGTGAGCTAATTTGTATACTAAGCATGTAAATAACCCTGAATTTATGCTAGTAAGCAGCAGTTTTCTTGCAGAATATGGAGATACAAAGTGAGACCCACTAGTTCTTGTGCATACCCACCTGGACATTTTTACTGAAGTGGTTGCTTGGGTAAATGTTTCATTTTGGTGCTTGTGCATACCTGGACATATTAATGAAGGGGTTCCTTGGCTGAATATTTCATTTTAGTGTTTGTACATACCTGGACATATTAAGGAAGGGGTCACTTGGGAGAATGTTTCATTTTAGTGTTTGTGTGTACCAGGGCATATTAGTGAAGGGGTCACGTGTGGAAATGTTTCATTATGATGCTTATGCATACCTCGACATATCAATGAAGGGGTCGCTTGGGTGAATGTTTCATTTTAGTGCTTGTGCATACTAGGAAATGTTACTGAAGGGGGTCACAAGAAAATTTTTAATTTTAGTGCTTGTGCATGCTAGGAAATGTTACTGAAGGGGGTCACAAGAAAATTTTTAATTTTAGTGCTTGTGCATGCTAGGAAATGTTACTGAAGGGGGTCACAAGAAAATTTTTAATTTTAGTGCTTGTGCATACTAGGAAATGTTACTGAAGGGGGTCACAAGAAAATTTTTAATTTTAGTGCTTGTGCATGCTAGGAAATGTTACTGAAGGGGGTCATAAGATAATTTTTAATTTTAGTGCTTGTGCATACTAGGAAATGTTACTGAAGGGGGTCATAAGATAATTTTTAATTTTAGTGCTTGTGCATACTAGGAAATGTTACTGAAGGGGGTCATAAGATAATTTTTAATTTTAGTGCTTGTGCATACTAGGAAATGTTACTGAAGGGGGTCACAAGATAATTTTTAATTTTAGTGCTTGTGCATACTAGGAAATGTTACTGAAGGGGTTGCTTGAAGAAATAATTCATTTGTGTGTCACTGAAGTGCTTGTGCATTCATGGTCAGATTACTGAAATGATCTCTGGGCAAAATTATTTATTGTGTCATTTTAGTGCTTGCTCATACTTAAGACAAACTAATGAAGGGGTTTCTGGGGGAAATAATTAATTTTTGTGTCAGGGAAGTGCTTGTGCATATGTGGACAAACTACAAAAGGGATGGCTTGGGGGAAGTTCATGGATTGCAACTCCAATACCAAAGGCGAACCATTGCATTTAACAAGGGATATGCATATCATGCAGATGTCAGACTATGAATTGCAAAGCCACCTCATTAGCATATTATGCTTTTCAGCACTTTCATTTGCATCTCATTATTTTAATGCATTTTGCATTAGTGTAAATGGCCTGTATGAATCTCGCCTTTGCTATGCTCATTTGTAAGTATTAGGAATACCCCTATTGCATTTGCACAAGCAACTCTGAATAATGGCCATAATATCAGTTCTATACACTTATAAGTCACCAGTCAGAGACTTTAAATATACGACTGAATGACTGATAGTTCACTTACCTGAGTAACATTTATGTCGCTTCAAAGTAATAAGTCTTATTCTATCAATAACCTGCCTCTCATGCAATCTTTTCTTATGTCAAAAACTATTCCAGTTGAATACATCACATAGTGGCCCACATTCATAGTCATGTGCACTGTGTTTAAATCAGTCACATACACATCAACACTTTTTATGTTCCTTGATTCTTTGATTTCTTTTAAGGAATTAATGCCTTATATGAGGTAGATTCTTCTTTTGCTCACTATTTGCTTTTCTCTCTCTCTCTCTCTCTTTAGATCTGGCAAACTTTTTTTTTGTTCTTCCTAAGAGGAGAAATGTATTAAATACCTTGATGGTTTCCTCACCAGCATCAAGTATAGCATAATATAAACAGACATTGATAGTGTATTTTCCTGTCTCCCACCATGCCATATCATACCATACCCCTCAATAACATGTAGGTCTCTCAGTTGTGAAAATGTGGACATAAATATGAAAATATGATTAAAAAGCGAAAATCAGTGGTTCATTTCTTTACCACAGGACATCCCAGATTAGCAATCTTAGTGCCATTTTATTCATAATTCATTTTATTTGTTAATACTGCATATAATTAGCTAGTGACTTGCTCAGCTAAAGAAACCAGACTCAGAAAAATCTGGATTCCATAAGGAGCTATGGGTGTGATCTGGAATTTTACAAAAAGGGCACTACAGGCTTGAATGAGTTAAGAATCATCTGATTTCCCATCATGCCAATAATTTTTCCCCAAAAATGAAGTCTAAGTTATATGCCCAGATCTGAAGAAAAATATATATATTCTGCATGTTGTAAGTGGCTTTTCTGTGTTTGAAAATGAATTTATTCTTTTTGCCTTCTCTGACATCATGCTATGATGATATCACATGTTTAACACAATGTTCTGACTCCAAATTTACATTCAGTATATTTAGAATTATGTAAGTCCACAAACACATCCAGTGAGGTAACTAATGTGCAGAGCAGCCACAGTCAAGTAGAAGTAAAATCAAACATCCAATACAGTCACAGCATGTAATCAAATCCAAATAAAGATTTTTTCTAAAATAGGTAAGCACCTTCATGATGAAACATATCACTTCATCAGACCATATCTAAAAGGCAACAACCACTCAACATTTATGCACACGTTAATTAAACTAGCCAATCAAAATAGAGAAATAATTAGACAAATAACTCACAGAGAAAATTCTTCTCACAGAAAAAATTCTTAAAAACATATAGTACTAAATTCTTTTAACTTAAGTGAAGCCTTAAAGCCAAGGCACTTAAAATATCTGATTATAATTTTTATTAATTTAACATTTGTCATTTAAATAGCTTCCTATTTTTAATGCAGGTTTCAGGGGAATTCTATCATTCAATCCCTTCCCTTTGTTTGCCCTTAACCTTATGATCCATCTGGTTTCAGAAGTTTCTGTATGATTACTGATATCCCCACCCATGTTATAGGCTTTAATTTTCTTTACTACCAGGAACCTAAAATTGTAACTAGCTCCTTCAAGAGAAGTGTGTTTAGCTAATGCGTTGGTTAAAGTCTTATTTATAATGTGAAGTAAGTGTTCCCTAATCCAAAACCTTAGCTTCCTGTTAGTTTTGCCTATGTAGAAGGCCAAACATAAGTTGCAGACTGCTAAATAAACCACATTGCATGTGTTGCAGTCTGCTACTACATTAAACTCAAATGTCCATTTAAGGTCAGGATGGAAAAACTTTAGATATATCAACATATTCACATTGATTACATTTGCCACAGGGCACACTTCCTTTAAAATTATTTGGATCCTGTCCATTACCTTTTCTGGCATAACATAAAAGCCTTTTCAGTGATTTCTTATTCCTAAATAAAAAAAACAGGGCTCTCCCCTACCATCTGTCTAATTTCAGGATTCGGAGTTAATATACACCAATGATTTTTAATAATATCTGTTATGATATTCACATCACTGGTGTAATGTGTGGAAAACCTGACCATACCTTTCCCCTGTTTAAATGACCTTGTCCCATTATATGGTAATGAAAAATATAGTTTCCCTATATTATCTCTCCATGTAGTAGCTCCCTTTAGGACTCCTGATGTCATCCTATCAGTATAACCTCTCTCCTTAGATCTAAACTCTAGGTCAGATAATTCCCTCCTAAACTCATCATCCTTATTACATTTGAACAATGGTTCACGCAGCATTGCCTTCAATCCTACTCACAAGTCCTCTCCTTTTGATTTCTCTGTTACATCCACCAATGGTACCATTATATCACCAGACCCAACCACTAAACTACTTGGTATCACCACTGACAACAATCTGAACTTTGACATCCATATCAACAATACTATAAAAACTGTCAACAAAAAACTTGGCTCTCTCTATAGGATTAAACCCTTCCTTTCACCTACAGCCAAAACAACTATAGCTCACACTCATCTAATCTCTAGACTCCTCTATGACTCATCCATTTTTACTAATCTATCTAAGAATAACCTCAGCAAATTGGAAATGTCCTACAATAACATTGCCAGATTTGCTACAGGCAACCCATTTAGAACCCATCATTGCATTAATATAAAACTAGGATGGCTAGAACTACAAAACCTAATTAAATTCCACCAACTAACCATTGCCCATAAGACTCTTTATAAACCTTCCAACACTCCTATCCTATCTACCCTCATCACCCCCTATAAAAATCTGAAGTCCTTACATTCATCACACAAACTTCTTGTATATATACCTCTAAACCTAACAACAGGGCTGGGGATTGTCTCTTCTCTATTGCTGTTGGAAAATCCTGGAATCTTCTCCCCAGTGACCTTTCCTCACTTGCCTCTTTATCACTCTTTAAAAACAGACTGAAACTTTTTCCCAGATCACACTGGTTATGCTCCTGTACTAAACGACAACAAGATGTAAAATGCAGAAAACACCAAAGCAACACAACAAGACCAGTGTAAACCACGTTTAATAGCTTCCTCTCTCTCTAGCGCCTCGGCCACAGTAAGCCTTCAAGGAGTAAAGAATCAGATACAAAAAACAGTATATATAATCACATTAATTAATCAATAAAATAATTATACAATTAATTGATAAAATTAATGGAAATCCATTAAATTAAATAATACTTCTCCAACAACATTCTGTGTTCAAACCCCTAGGCAATAAAGTACCATATTTCAAGATAAAAACAGTTTCCTTCTTTAAAAGTAGTTTTACAACAATGGACATATCAGATTCAAAAATAGCTACCTGTTGTAAAATAGTGGCTTTTAAACTATCACTATTGCCACTATGATGTTCATGAAAATGTTGAGCTAAAGGGCTCCCTATTTTATTGTTTCTTATGTCTCTTAAATGCTCAAGAAGCCTCACCTTGAATATTCTTTTGGTTTGCCCAATATAAAACTTATTGCATCCACATTGAATAGCATAAATTACCCTATGAGTTCTACAATTATATATCCTATCCGAATAAAAATTTACGTTATTAATGTTAGAAAAAAATTCTGTGTATATATGGACAACTGCTACATTTTCCACATGGGAATGTCCCCATGCTGGACAATTGATAGAATATTTTAATTCCTGGTCTAGAAAATTTTGTATGTACTGTCATGTCTTTGATACTTCTACCTTTTTTATTAGAAAAAATAAATTTTTTGTCATTAGAATATTTAATTCTTCGAAATTATATAAAAATTCCCAGAAATGTAATATACATGTTTTAATCTTATTACTGCAGGCATTGTAAGTTGAAACTAAAAACAAATTCTCTTCAGAATTAGTTTCTCTATTTGCAATATCCCTGCTTCCTCTATTGTTATAAATATGCTGTGTACTATGTCTCAACTTTATAACCCGTTGAATATCAGCATCCAGTACTCTAACATCATATTTCCTTCTTATAAACATATTTTTAGTTAATTGAATTTCTTTCAAAAACATATTCTCATTATTGCATAACCGTGAAATTCTTAAAAATTCACCATATGGTAAAGCTTGAATGGTGTGTGCAGGATGACAACTAGTAGCTTTCAAAAAATCATGCGGCACCCCAAATTTCCTATATATGCTAGTTAATACAGGTTGACCATCTATACCTTGTAACTTAATATCTAAAAAATTGATTGTCTGTCCATGTTGTAACCCATCAAAGAAAATATTAAATCTATTCTTTTGGATTTCATGTACAAAATTCTGTATATGATTATTACCATATTCACACAAAAATATTAAGTCATCAATGTACCTGTAATACAACTTTACATACTTCTGTACAAATACATTGTTATAAATACATTCCTTTTCAACTAAACCCATAAAAATATTAGCATACATCGGTGCAAATGGAGCACCCATTGCTGTTCCTTGTTTCTGATGAAAAATCATATCATCAAAGCAAAAATAATTATTTTCTAAACAGAATTGAACAAGATCAAGTATATAATGTGTGAAGGGTGAATCTCCCATACTTTTAAACAATGCTTCTAAACCAAATTTGTGTTGGATATTAGTATAAAGACTCTTAATGTCTAATGTAATCCAACACATATTTTTATTCCATATGACCAATTTTATTTTATCCAAAAAGTCAAAAGAATCTTTAATATAAGAGGGAAGACGAACTGCTTCCTTCAATAGTACCCGATGTAACACAACTCCAAGATTATGCAAAAAATATTTTCTGGCTGATACAATTGGTGAATTTTAGGAAGACAGTAAAAATAAGCAGGACCTGTATCTGCTAAACTAAGTTTTTTATTAACATCAGTATCAGTCCAATAGCCTAAGCGCAAGCCTTTCTGAATTAAGCCTGTATATTTTTCCTTCGCTTTTTCTATTGCATCCCCTTGGACTATACAATGAACAGATTCATCACCTAATAAATCCCAACACATATGTAAATATTGTGTATGGTGCATTATTACTATTTTATTGCCTTTGTCTGAAGGCTTAATAATGAAATCTGCCTGTTTGGAAAATTTCATTAGTTCTAACCATTCTAATTTAGAAAGGTTATATTCAACTTTCTTCACATCAAAATTCTTTAACACATAATCCATATCAAATTCTACCATGGCATGGAATTTCTTAATGCCATCATGACAAAAAGGGGGCATATATTTGCTATCTATGTTTATGTCAGAAGTATCTATACACCTCTGTTCACAAGGCACACTAATGCAAGAGACAAAGGAGTCACTAGTATCTGAATCCACACACTCCACGCTATTCTCGTTAGCGCTTCTATATTCCACATTATTGTCACACATTAAATGTTTAAAATAATACCATAAATGCAACTTTCTAATAAATCTGTATAATTCCATTTTACATTCATATGTTTTAGGTAATACAGTCGGCACAAATTTTAAACCACAATTCAAAACAGACAAAAAATTCTTGGACACATAGCAACCAGATAGGTTTACCACACTGTTAGCTAATAAACAATAGTCAATACCATTTAGTTCTTTTGTTGTCTCTCCATTGGCATTGAGGCCCACCTCTCTGGTACTCTTGTTCCCCAAAGCCAATTTTACATTGTTGGCCATAGTTGTCTGCATTCCGAAATTGTTCAGGAAAAAAATGGCAATTAGCCGGTGAAGGCAACTCCGGATAATCATTGGCCTCCACGTCATGAGTCAGTCTACCTGGTAATTGATTGGGTGTAACCACGCTGGAAGTGCTAAAAAGTCTATGTTCGTTTTCATTCATATTATTGGATGGTTGAACAGAAGAGCGTGAGCGTTGATTGGCTCTGTACAGATACACATTCCCTTTCTTGAAATCCCGAAAGTCTCTTTGAATTTTATACATTTTTGATTTTCTTTTCTAATATGCTTACTTTGTCTTGAATGTCTCTGAGGCAGGAATCCAATCTGCCTCTATCTAGCACAGTCGCTAGATTATTACAAGCTGAGTTAATATCTTTTTTCAAATTAACTAGTTTGATGTTGTCTCTTTCTACCAGGATTTTGATCCATTCCCTGGAACATTGATGCGCTGCACATTCCCATCTGGTTTGAAATGTCTTATCAATTTGGCAAGCCAAATTAAAAGGTTCAGACGAAATTTGACTGCCCTAAGCCCTCTGGGAATGATATCCAAATCCAGATATCTTTGTAAACTGTTAACATTGTAATAAGTTGCCGTTTCCTTATTCATAAGATTAGTCAGTTTGGAAATAGAAGTTTTTACCTCTGTAGGGAAATCCATGGAGCGTTTACCGATGTTAGCAAAAGGATTACTCAAACGCTTATTGCGTGTTTCAGCGAGGAAACGCTCCCATGCTGAAGTATCCACCACACTGTCAGTACCTAATATTCTTTCAGGTCGATCCAAATTACGATCTGGGTTGGTGTTAAAAAACCCATCAAGTGTCCGTTGAGAGGACCCACCACTGTCCTCTCTAAAAATACGTGGCACATTCATAGCAGGATCACTGGCCATCGAACAGCAAATAAGCGACAACAAGATGTAAAATGCAGAAAACACCAAAGCAACACAACAAGACCAGTGTAAACCACGTTTAATAGCTTCCTCTCTCTCTAGCACCTCGGCCACAGTAAGCCTTCAAGGAGTAAAGTATCAGATACAAAAAACAGTATATATGATCACATTAATTAATCAATAAAATAATTATACAATTAATTGATAAAATTAATGGAAATCCATTAAATTAAATAATACTTCTCCAACAACATTCAAACTACTTGGTATCACCATTGACAACAATCTGAACTTTGACATCCATATCAACAATACTATAAAAACTGTCAACAAAAAACTTGGCTCTCTCTATAGGATTAAACCCTTCCTTTCACCTACAGCCAAAATAACTATAGCTCACACTCATCTAATCTCCAGACTCCTCTATGACTCATCCATTTTTACTAATCTATCTAAGAATAATCTCAGCAAATTGGAAATATCCTACAATAACATTGCCAGATTTGTGACAGGCAACCCATTTAGAACCCATCATTGCATTAATATAAAGCTAGGATGGCTAGAACTACAAAACCTAATTAAATTCCACCAATTAACCATTGCCCATAAGACTCTTTATAAACCTTCCAACACTCCTATTCTATCTACCCTCATCACTCCCTATAAAAATCTGAAGTCCTTACATTCATCACACAAACTTCTTGTATATACATCTAAACCTAACAACAGGGCTGGGGATTCTCTCTTCTCTAATGTTGTTGGAAAATCCTGGAATCTTCTCCCCAGTGACCTTTCCTCACTTGCCTCTTTATCACTCTTTAAAAACAGACTGAAACTTTTCCCCAGATCACACTGGTTATGCTCCTGTACTAAACCTGACTAGTCATCTATCTGTTCAAACTTGGCTCTGCCTACCCCATATTTCTCAATAACTGTTATACCTTCCTTATTAACTATAAATCCGATCTCTCTCTAAATTGCATTATTTCCAACCTCTGTGGATACTTATTATTGAGGGAACTCTTTATTAATATTACTATACAATAACCTGCCTTCCTTTTTTTATTATGTACTGTACCTGTATGATGTATTGTACCTGCATTTTGCACTGTTATGATTTTTGCCCTCGCTGAAAATTCTGTGTTAACCTGTAATATGCATTGTATATATGACTGTTGTTGTTATTTGTTATTTGTAGTTTTTTTGTTTCTGCCTTAGAGCTTATCTCCCTGGGCCTCTACTGAAAATGGGGGTCTATTTTAGAACACCGACACGCCAGTTCGCCGACACACAAACCACCGACACCAAATAACTGACAACATACAATACCGACAACGCAAAACACCGAACACCATTACACCGACACACTAAACGTAAACAACACATTACACTACATTACATATCCACTAACCCTAACCCAAACCCTAACCCTAAGGTCCGACACTACCGCACACTTCCCAAACTGCACCCTAACCCTAACTCACTTAACCCACCCCTAACCCTAAGGTCCGACACTACCGCACACTTACCCTACCTGCACCCTAACCCTAACTCACTTAACCCACCCCTAACCCTAAGGTCCGACACTACCGCACACTTACCCTACCTGCACCCTAACCCTAACTCACTTAACCCACCCTAACCCTAACGTCCGACACTACCGCACACTTACCCTACCTGCACCCTAACCCTAACTCACTTAACCCATCCCTAACCCTAAGGTCCGACAGTACTAGACACGTACCCTACCTGCACCCTATTCCTAACTTACTTAACCCACCCTAAAACATAAACCCATCACTAACACACACTTACATTACCCAAACCCTAACTCCGACACTACCGCACACTCACCTTTCACACACCCTAACCCTAAATCCCTCACTATTGCACACTTACCTGTCCACTCCCTAATCCAAAATCCCTCACTATCGCATACTTACCAAGTCGCGCTTACACGTTCCCCTTGTCAGTCTTCCAGCTGTTGGGATTTCAGCATGTCGGTCAACTGCGTTGTCGGTCCTTTCGCGTTCCTCTTCCAAGTGTCGGCGAACTGACATTTCGGTAATTTGAAGAGGACCCGAAAATGGACATATATCCAGTTAGACTAGCCCGGTCAACAAATGTAAAATAAATGTATTGTTCCAGTTAATTACATTTATTTCTTAGAAATGTAAGTTTTTTAAAGATCCCACCTCCACTTCTTTTTTGTACCTTCCCATCTCTCTGTCTAAGTTACTAGAAAAATGCATCAACTTGCAAATTTTGCAGCACGTAAACTACAACAATCTTCTCTCCAAAATTCAACATGATTTTAAACCTCATCATAGTATTACCACTGATCTCAGCTAATTTATCAGTAACAGAAGTTAACATAAAAGTTACAGCAACCTGGTATCTTCACTATTTTTAGATTTATTATAAGCATTTGACCCTGTATCCCATCAGCATCTTTTTAGTGTATTTTCCACCCTCAACATCAACCAGACCTCCCTCTCATGGTTCCATACCTGGCTGACTGACAGACAGCAAGTAGTCAAATAGGAACAAAATTCTCTCTTCCTTTCTACCAGTCACTGTTGGCAGCTCACAAGGGTCAATTTAGCCCCCCTCTTATTCAACATTTTTATAATGAAACTGCACACTGCCATCCACTTCACTAGCGCAGTTCGGTATGTTGTTGTCTCAATCCTAATATTTGCAGCTCCATCCTTACTAACACATCAGGACATCACCCAAAATTATTTCACTGCTATTGAAACTAGGCTAAAAGATGCAAATCTACTTCTAAAATCTAAAAGACACTGAATGCCAAAATGAAACACTTTCAAAATAATCTAATCCAACAACACAAAAATTGAATCTGTAACCCAAACAAAATGTCTCGGTGTCCTAATTGACAATAACCTCAAATCTGGCCAACAGATATTGTATGACATTAAAAAACACACTGGAAACTTGGTTCTTCCTATACAGTCAAACACTACCTGACAAACACTCATATCTACCTACCATCTTCCAGCCCAACCATATGTCTCAGCTATTATTACAGACAAAAATATTAAATTTTCAGTTAAACCTCTACCTGTTACAATAAAGTAACCCAAATTGCTGACAGCCCTACACATAGGACTCATCTTTACAGAGCAATGAAACAATTAAACTGGGTTGAGCTCCAAACTATGTAACATACTCACAACTTGTTATTGCATACAGTCATATACATATACAGAAAAATGTCCAGCACTAAAAGATGGCCTGCATCACAACACTTCTGGTATGGACCTTTGTTTAACCACAATAGTAATCACAACAAAGTCTAGTAAGTCAGCAGGTAACTCACTGCAATGCCATTGCATATCTAAACTCTGGAATACCATACCAATGTATCTAAACCAGACCATGGCACATTCTGCCTTCAAGCCCTTACTAAAATGACACCTAAACAACATGTGGCCATGCACATGTGCTTCATCTGGGTAACTCCATTTTTCTTTGCCAGGTGACATCCAAAATCCCTTTATAAACTATATTCTCTTTCTACCCTCCTTCCCTCAATTTACTTCCTACATTAATCCCCACATTACATTTCAAAATTTTTTTGGCCTTCCTACTTTATCTGTCTCCTTCAAATACTCTCCACCACTCTTAAAACCAGGTTCTATATCAATAAGTACCCTAGTATTCTTACCCTTACTATCCTTGACTCATCAGCTAAATAATGTCCTCCTTCTACCTGTAACTGCTTTCAAGCTACTGACTAATGTTTCACTCTCTTTACATCAGTTTAATTTATTCCTAACGTCTATACTGTAACCCTCCTGACCCTTGTTTTATAAGTCATATACAATGTCTGCTTGCCATATATATTGCAAGTGAACTGTTTGCATACTAAATGTTTTATACTTGGAATTTAATATCATGTATATTGTCACTATAGAAGAAAAACCTGTATTATTTTTTGTATAGTCTCACTACAGAACAGTTACTTGCTTGTATCTAGATAGCTTAAGAACTATTTGTGCAAAGTATCTTTGGAATGAGTATCTTAAAAGTACTTGCTGAGGCCTTTCTCCCTGGGACTCAGATGAAAACAGATTTTGTCCAGTCAGACATTCCCAGTAAGCAAATTGCTCTTATTGCTCAAAATTCTCACTACAGATGGTTTAGGCTTTGATTTCCATTTTCTAGTAATTGCTTTTTGTGGGTCACCATAACATTAAACTTAGTAAGGTCTTAATATGTCTAGGCATTTCGGAACATGTGTCCCACATCAAAAGAATAATCTCCTTAATTACTACTATTTATTCCCCCAACATTGTTGTCAGAGTACTTGTACTCTGTAGGGAAAAGGAATTCTTGAATGTCTGTCTCCTTCTTTCCCAAATTTTTGCTAGGCATGAGAGTACACATACAAGTCTTCTCTCATTGACAGAGATCGGCTTCAGAACAATAAATTGATAGTTCCAGTAAGTGCTGGCATTACTGATGCAGCTGCAGTGCCCCAGGCCTGATTACTTTATCACATAATAAACTATAGACAGAGCTTGCAAAGTCCATAAGGTCTCAGTACACAAATCTATTAAGATGGTTAAAATATTAGATTCATTGTGTGTTTTCTTAATGCTTATCTGTTTAACTCTCTCACTTATAACAACTCTGATTTACTGTGAGAATTCCTTTTACCGTTACGGCACATGTAATTCAAATGTTATGGGTACAATGTGTACAAAAGTATATAAACCTCCCCTAGATTGTTTTTAAGAGAGCTGCCAAAAGTTCACACAAGTTTGCTTAATAGAGGAGAAAGAATAGTAACAACATCTGTTTTGAATAGTCTAAACAAATTTCTAAGGTGGGAATTTTACAATGCAAGATGGTAATGCTGGCCTAATTATGTGTAAATGAGCAAAGACAGTCATCAAATGTTCTGGTCTCAGAGAAAAAAAGAGCACTTTACACCTTATGGTGAAATACTTTTTATTAAAACTCTAAAAAAATTAGCAAATGAAGGCTGCATTAAGAAAGCAGGAAGAGAGGTGATGGCATATGACTATGGCTAAAGCGCACAGCTAAAATCAAAGCAAGACTGTATCCAGTTGTCAGCTATGTGTTTATCTTATCTGAAACTTAACTATAAGTGTACTAGTTTTAACTGTAATTAGGAAAAGCTTCAACTCTGTTTCACATGAATAGCAGCCAAAGCATAAATATTTCAATTTATTTTATGCAAATGCACACTAGTCATGCAAAGCCACATTTTAAACTGAGCAAGCAAAAGGTTTAAACTGAGGAAGCAAAAAAGAAAAATGTAATTTATTTTCATCCACAGTCATCCCACCATTTAATGACTGCAGTCCTCAGTTATTTGCCAGAAAGAAAATTGTAAGCAGCAGTCCAAAAATATTAGATGAAGTCAGGGACATTCTGTGAAATCAGAAAGAGTTTCACCTTTGTTTCTGAGTCAGTAGACAATAATTATTCCAATGCATTTCACACACATACACAACAGACAGTCTAGACTTGAAAATGAGCAAACAACAAAAGGGCAAGTTTTTTCTCATCCATAGCCACCCCCCTTAACCCAGCAAACAACAAGAGGGTAGATTGATTTCTTCCACAGCCATCCCCACCTCCCCATATAATCACTGAAATCCTCAATGACCTGCTATAAAAAAATCATAAATTTTATGAAACACAAACCAAAAATATGAGACAAAGTCATGAATATTATAAGAAATTAGGAACAGTTTCAACACTTTTTCTCAGAAAACTGCAGAGAATAACTACCCCAACATATTTCATATAAACACATACTGGTCCAGAAAAGCCAGTCTTAATAAGCAAATGACAAAAGGGCAAGTTGCTGTTGATCCATGTCCAGTCCTTCACAACATCTAGTGTAGCTGTCTTCAACAAGTTACCAGAAAAACATATACTTTATGAGGCACCAAAAACAAGAGGGAGAGTCAGAGACAGTTTCAACTGTTTTCACACACAAATAAAAGGATAAAGGGAGCACTTGCACAGGCAACATGAATCACCTGGATAAGCAGAAGCAGAAGGCTATTTTAAGAGCAAGGAAGACAGTGTCAGTAAGCAGAAGAATGAACAGGTGGTTGAGGGCATTCAGATAAGAATGGATGCTGTTAACATATATGGGTGTTGGGTAGGTACTATCTCTACAGTAGATGGGAGAAGCATTGGTGTGAGAAAGCCCGGACAGGTATAACCCTAAGTGACATTTGTCATCCAGTGTGTTTTGACAAAGAAATGTTTTTGTAGAACAAGAGGTAATTCATACAACTGGTTTTCATTATGGAATTACCCTACCACTTTATTGTAAAAGAAGGAGAAGGTGCTGTGCCATACAATGTAAAGCAGTACATCAGCTGTTTTACACTGGTGCTTTCCCCTGCTGTGTAATTAAAGTGAGGTCTAAAACAAACATCTGTTACCACTCAGGTGCAAGATAAAGTAACAAAGGTGGAGGAACAGGAATGATGGTAGGATAAAATGAAAGCAATGGAAAAGGCAAGAATGGGGAAGGTGGAAGAAGCAAGTGGTACATTAGGAGTAAAGGTCCTTTTTCATAAAAAGAATGGCTGTCAGTAACAGACATGATGGCTGCCATGCTACAGACCCACCAAGGGGTTGAGGGATGAGATGTGTACTCAGCCTGGCAAAATGTAAAAATATAAGTTGTTTTGCAGAACTTTTCCATGGTTGAAAGGTTTGGATCTGGCTATATTACAGCACCCCAAAGTGATGGCCTATAAAGGCAAAGGGAGTTTAGGATTAATTATGACATGATTTAATTATATAATGAACAAAAGTGGTTTAAATATAGAATACGTATTACATATATTTGAAAACTCGTGAAAAATGTATTACATTGTCATCCGTTATCATTTTTTGTATAATGAAGTTTATGGGCATTCATGAATGGGTGGAGAATAAAGTTTAATAAACAGAGTAGTAAATATTTCAGTTTTAAACTTTCCATTAGACATAAGGCAAGATACTGGTATTTTCAAATAACTAAGGAATATAGCACTGTCAGATAAAATTATAGCTGTCATTACAAGACATTTACTAGTACAAATGTACGTTTAAGTACTGTAATGAATAAGAACGTCTGAATAAATTTTTAACTCAAGAGCACATACTGCACCTTGAGGTGTGCAATACTCTGTGATGATCCAACACTCCATGCAATACCTCAGAATTGAAAGAGGATTTAATAAGATACAGCAATACCTTATGTATCAGCTAAAGTCTTCCAAAATTGTTGTCTAATTTAAGTATATTTTAGAATGGGATTTATACATAAAGGAAATCATCATATCAATATACTTTTAGAACTAAAACAACATGAAATGATGTCATTGCCAGGGAGATATGCTTGCATGGTTTATCACTCATGCATCTCCAGTATACACACTGTATCTTTTCTGTATAAACATGGCATGTTCAAACATGATGAACAGAGATATAAATATTTAAATTTTACTTGTATGTTTAGCAATTTCATGGCCATAAAGTAACAAATACTTATAACAGGAGAATTGCATAAAGCTAAATGAATTGTCTTAGACTGTCTGTAACCCTCAGTAATTTACATAAAATCAAACATATTAAACAGGATAGGGCAAAAATATAAAGCAAAATCAGGGACATCAGCTATACAGTTCAAGGCATGGTACTGATTAGCTGCAATTATGACTACAGCAGTGACTGGTTGTCACTAATTTGTTAGCGCTTCTACGTTTTAAACATGGCAAGTAACATCAGATAAGATGAAGGACTAATTAATATGCATGGTCGGTGTCAAGAGTTATATGAAGTATTTGTATAAATTAAGCATTAGCCACAAAGGATTAGAAAACAGCAGATAAATGATAACCTTTTAGCTAGGAATAGATAAGCTAAACAGGTATGAAACATGAGATCGATCCCATTATAGTACGGCCAAACAGGCCACAGCCTACATTTATTACCTCAGCTCAAGCACATTGACTAGACTATGAACTACATATTAAAACATACAAATAATGTATGTCATATAAACTAGAGTTAGGTCTGATGAAACTTGGTTAATAGCAAAAGCACTCATCTATTTAATTTATTTATTTTATTTTATTTTATTTTAAATTTGTTGACTATCAATTATAAGTGCTTGATTATTTTAAAGTCTCAGCTGAGATTGTCTATAATTTGCGGATCTTTTTTCCAGATTTTAAGGAGTCTCAGTCCAGAAAATTTGTTGCTCATGAAGTGCAAGTTTTCTTGTTTAATGAATTTCCTTATGGGTGAGAGTTGTCTTATCCCTAAGGCTGGAAAGTTATTGCACGTCAGTACAAGAATCTTTGTGTGTGTGTGTGTGTGTGTGTGTGTGTGTGTGTGTGTGTGTGTGTGTGTGTGTGTGTGTGTGTGTGTGTGTATGTGTACGTGTATAAATAAAGGTATAGCTATAGATATAGATATAGATATACATATATGTATACATATACACAGTCTATAATGAAATCTCGAAATTCACTAAATCGACATTTCAGTTTAGCAAGCCAGTTATCAAAATGCTCAGAACAACAACAACAAAATTCAAACTTTTTTTTACAGTGTGGGGAAGCCTATTATATCTCCAGCAATAAGAAGTTTTAATGACCCCATGCTTGTGGGGTAGTTTGCAAACAGCGCAGTAATTTAAGATGAGCAAAGCTTGCAAATGGTGGAATTTGAGGGTCATAAATAGTCCCTAGATGTGAGTCCTAGGTATGGGGTGATATTGTGGTCTAAAAATGCATCCTACTTAAAGTTTATGTCCAACATGACAGAGCAAGAGGAGTCCAGAGTCAGTTCATACCAGTATTTGAGCTTGTTCCCAGACCCTACTGCATTTAACTTGTTGTTCATGCACACAACCAAAAAGAGGACAATCATGGGTAATGAGTAGGGAATCAGCTAACAGAGCCATTTGTTGTCTTAATTTACAGGTACTGTCACCATTTTAGTGTACCCATGGAAAATGCATTTTCAGTTCTGCCAAGGATAAGAAGGAGTTTATGTGAGGATCTTCATGTATTTGACAGACGTTCAAAGTATCAAAATTTCAAATGTCTGTCATACTAATAAAAGAGCTGGAATCACAAAAAAATGCAAATACAGATAAATTAAATCAAATAGAATTGATAAAAATAAAATCTATATTTTTCAGGGGGTAAGCCCCTTGTACTCCACATGTTGGATGACTTGCCCCTCCTATACCCACTGTTAATTATATATCCCAACTCTGAGAATGCACTACAGTGGGGGGAAGGGTATATTCTGAATCCCTACTGTACCTCAATCTGGAGCGCGTAAACAGTAGCAACGTTCAAAAAGTTAATTTTCAAACATTGCAGCTGATCATTCAAGTGCTTAAACACTTGAGAGTTCGAGAGCTTAATTGTAACCCACACACATATAAACACATGAATATGTATCTTCTTCTTCTTTTCCCGGTTAGGGGTTGCCACAGCGGATCATCTGGCAAATCATAATTGGCAGTGGTGTTTTATGGTGTCAAGTTACCAGCCTGGCGCCCAACCTTCCACAGAAGGCACACACACACTCACACCCAAGGCCAATTTAGAGTGTCCAATCCACCTACTGCATGTCTTTGAGATGTGGGAGGAAACTGGAGCACCCGGAGGAAACCTACGCAACCACAGGGAGGACATGCAGACTCTGCACAGAAGGCACCCCAGCTGAGAATTGAACCAGAAAACCTCTTGCTGTGAGGCGACAATGCTAACTGCTGCACCACCGTGGTATATTATTATGCTTTCCCATACAAAAGGAAGCCAGGAAATGGCAATCATAAAGCTTTTACCATTCAACACGTGTACCTCTGTTGTGTTTGATTTAAAATCATGAATTCTCAAAAATCTGCTGACAAACTTTACCACAGGCCTCTGACTACCACAACCAGGTAATTAGCTAATATAAGCACCTAAGGAGCAGCACAACTTTGAATTAATTAGGATGTAAATTTGCACAAATAGTTTTCCACTCTCACCAAAGAAATATTCATAATAAAACTGGGAACACTACCTGTATTTAAGCTTATGTATTTGAGGAGAGCTTGAAAAAATCACAAAACAATAATTAACACCATTGTTTTAGATATAACTGGTCAAATTTTAAGTTTAATATACTACTAAAGAGTTTGCACTAAGAGTAAAGGGAAAAAGACACAGTATACAGTATGGTTTGGAAGAAAGATGAATATTTAAGGACATTAATACATAATGTAATCCAACTAAGTAATAATTGATTAATTCAGAAGCCACTTTTATAAATACATTTGTAGGGGTTCTTCAGTGTTTGCACACTGGCGAAACTCTCATGATTAATTTTAACTTGTTATTTATTTTATATATATATATATATATATATATATATATATATATATATATATATATCCAATGGATCATTTGTCCCATCCATTGAAATCAGCAACATGGTGGAGGCAGTCACTCATGCCAGCCTGTGCCACATGTACAACCCTAAGCATTTTCTCAGAAGCCCTATTGGAACATGCCTGCACCTCCATGATGGCCCTAAACATATGTTGAGTGGCATGGAAAGACACACCTGGATCAGGTGGAGGACTGATAGCAGGCTTCCTCCAAGCAACCCAGACAACCCTCCTATGTGGCACCTCACCCACACTTTGGCTACGGCCAGAGTGAACTGGTAACGAAGCTGCAGTCCCCAAATTACCCTGATCAAGTGTCTTACTCTCTACCTCTCCAATATCTGAGGGCTCACTGGAATGCATTTGCATAGGCCTACTGGCTGAATGTCAACCTCAGTGTCAGATTCAACCTCTACACCCCTTCCTCCTTGAATGTGCCTTTTGTTTGGCCACCATCATCATCATCATCATCAGAGTTTGCTAATGCTCTGATATCAGGTGGAAGGAGTTCCACACTTCCACTGTCAGGATCACCTGTGATAATAAGCAACAAACACAGAAAAGTAATTAATAGCTACACTACTGAAGTTCAATATATGCTAACAAGCTAACACTGGTGCCACTATCACAGATGATATAGCAATATATACACACAGTCCTGACACCCACCTCACACATACAGATACATGAATATTTCTGTGAAATGCTCATCAGTACTGAAATAAAAAAATGTTTGGCTTACCATTTGCAGGTGACTCCACACTTGCTAGGGAGGATGGTCCTGGAAGAAATTAAACAAAATGTAAGGACACCATCATCACAAAAACAAATATCTGGGGGAAATATTGGCCTTTATGTGTCCATTCACAATATGTTTAACTGAAACTTGGATGACACGTCCAGTCCAAGCCCATTGGTAATAAACCAGAATGTGTTATTAACAGTATCAATCTATAACCAGCCCCCCCCAAAAAAAATGATTAAACCAACTTAAGTATTGCTTTCAATATTTCACTATACAAGAAGTATTTTAAAACTGACATAGGTGAGCCTACCTGGAAGCTCCTCTTAGGACATACTTGTCCTCACTGAAACAGCAGCAACATCAATCACATGCTGCTGTGCACTTTCCACTGAGCTCTCTGGATCCCTGACAGTGGACAAGAATTCTTCATTTGGTGTCAGTGGTGACTCTGTAGCTGGCTCATCCCCGGTGGACAGCTGTCCATGGGTCACTGCAACTGCTCTCCTGTCAGTTGATGAAATCATGTCACTAGCCTATGACTCACCTGATCATTTGTCCTGCTGCATCCCTCAAACGTGTTCACATTGTTCATGTACTGGTTCCAAATTTGCATTCTTACAGACATATTCCCAGGTTCTCTCTCAAGTAGAAAGGCACCATGTTGCTGAAATACTTGGACAATCACATCTTTTTCAGGGTCACTAAAGGGGACTTTGTGGGGATTTGGATGGTTGGGTGCCATAATGCTAGGTGACATAAAACACAAAGGAAGGATAATACACTTAAGTATCATAATAATAAATTTCCCACTTAGATATAACACATATTAAAGTTTTTTTTCAATATTACCGATGGGAGAAACAAAAATCTTTCAAGTTATTCAAATATAAAAAGGGTTATGCAGTTGCAACATATCACAGTCACACACAAACCAAGATTTGATGCAAAACAAAGGAGAAACAAAAGCAAAGCAAACCTCTGTAAAACATTTTGATTTTGGTTGTGCCATCACAGAAATGGAACTTGGCTCCTTCAGCCCCCCCAAAAATGGGCTAATGACACTTTTGTACCAAATAAAGGAATACATCAGTAAATTCTTATAAGTGCTATCAAAGAAATTGTTCCAAAAACATGTGTAAACATTTACCACACAACATTCATTTTTATGCAATTGGCAGTCACCTCTACCTGTGGCCAGCTCTCCCCTAGGGGTATTTATGGACCATCCTAGAAGGCTAACACTCATGTGTCATTGACAGTATAGGACTTTATATTTCACTGAAATAACAATGGAAGAGTGTAAAGAGATGCAGTTGTAACATTAACACTTGTGATGAAAGTTAATAAGGTTGTGCATCTGAAAAAGTAAAATGCCCTGACAAAAATGCCTATGCCATCAGTAAACTTCTAAGAACGGCATAATGATAAAAGTAGTATTTGCTAATACACACACACACAAACACACACACACACACACACACACACACACACACACACACACACACACACACACACACACACACACACACACACACACACACACACACACACACACACACACACACACACACACACACACACACACACACACACACACACACACACGTGCACACGTGCACATGCACACACACACACTCACACACATATATATATAAATATATATATATATATATATATATATATATATATATATATATATATATATATATAGGTTCATAGGTAGGGTCATAGGTAGATACTAGGCTATCTGCCCTAGGGCATTTATAAGCCTAGCCAGAGTGTATTTGGCTTCCGCCTCCCTATTAGATTAGCCTACTGTGCCTCTGTAAAGTAGGTCACAGAAGGTACCCTTTTAAGATTAGTTTACTGTGCCTCTGTCTAGCAGGGACACAGGAGAGATCCCAGGGGTGAATTTGCGATTTCCCATCCACGCGTCCAAATTTCGCTTGAAGAGGGTCAGCAAGGGGCTATGTCTAACATGAATTGGGATTCTATTCCAGAGTGAGGGGAGCCTCTGGGAAATGAATCTGTCCCTCCAGCATGTCCTATTTATTTTTGTGCTGAGGTTTAGGTCCCTGGAGCATGTAGCTCTAAGGGACTTGGATTTTTTGAGGTGGAGCATGTCCATTAATTCTGGGTTTGACATGGCTTTGTACATCAGGCATAGATCGCCTCTGAGTAGGCAGTAAGCAACTGAGTAGAGCTGGAGTTTCTTTTGTCGAGCTGCATAGGACATCTGTTTGTAGCCCACGATCTTCTTGGTGAGTTACTTTTGGGGTGTCTCCAGTTGCTGCAGGTGTCGGGTAAGGTACATCCCAAAAGGGGCATTGTATTCAATTATGGGCCTGAAGAGTGATGAGTAGAGGGGCACAATGACCTCTCTTGATCTAGATGCGAACACTTTCGTGATAAGGTGGGCTATATAGAAGGTCTTTCTAACCACTTTGGCAACGTGATTATCAAAGGAGAGATTACTATCTACATTGGTCCCCAAATCTCTAATTACTTCTTCCGTACTTAATGGATTACCACCTATGTGGCAATTTGTGGGCACCTTGTTTTTCCCAAAGGGGATGACTATGCACTTTTTAGCATTTAGCTTGAGGCCGTGGTTCTGGTACCAAGCATCCATCTCTGTGAGACCCTTTTGGAGGATGCTTGTGTCAGCTGGAGATTCGATTATGGCCCCCAGTTTGCAGTCATCTGCAAACTTTGTCAGCCATAATCCCCCCATGTTAGCTTGAACCTCAGAGAAGTATATACCGAACAAGAGAGGTCCCAGAACTGAGCCCTGTGGGATGCCACTTGTAACTGGTTTGGATTCGGACATGGCACTTGCGATTCTGACCATGTGGGTTCTATCTCTGAGCCAGTTTGAAACCCATCTTGTGATATAGGGGTTGATATTTAAGCTGGTAAGCTTATTTATGATTCCCAAGTGGGGTATTGTGTCGAAGGCTTTTGCGAGGTCCAGGTAGGCTGTGTGGACTACCTTGCCCTCATCTATGGCTTTGGTAACTGTTTCAAAGAAATCAACTAGGTGTAAGAGGCAAGATCTGCCCTTAACAAAGCCTAATTGGGAAGGGTCCAGTGTCTGGAGGCTCCCAATGTCTTTGTTTATGAGTTCCATGATAATACACTCCATAGCTTTACAGACCAGACTAGTCAGGCTTATGGGGCGATAGTTTCCAGGGTCCATTGTGGCACCACTTTTGTGGAGTGGGACCACTGTAGCTGTACGCCATTCTTTGGGTACATATCCTGTAGTAAGGCTAAGTTTGAACAGTGACTTAATGTGAGGGTTCAGTTCTTCTTGGAGCTTGTGTAAGACACAGGCTGGGACACCGTCCGGTCCCATAGATGCTGTGTTTTTTGCTTTGGAAAGGGCAGCTTTCACCTGTGCATCTGTGATGTCAGGGAGGTTACATTCAGTTGGGATAGGCATTTGCTCCTTTGGGGGGGAAGGGGGGGAGAAGTTTGCCCTGAATCTGTCTGCCAGGATGTTGGCTATGTCTGTAGGTTCAGTATATTTTTACCATTATGCAACAATTCAGAGCATATCTGGGAGTTTCAGCCCATGTTTCTGACATAACTAAAGAAGGCCTTGTGATTATCTTTAGTGTCTAGGGCAATTTTTCTTTCGAAACTGACCTTTGATGATTTTATGAGGGATCGAAGTTTCTTGCTAATACTGATCAGAGATGCCTTCCCTTTTTGGGATTTTGCTCTGTCATGTAGTAGCTTCCTCCTTCTGTTGTATTGCTTATTTATGGCTGGGGTCCACCAGACCGGTCTCCTGTTTTTGGAGGAGTGAGTCTTGGTTTTATTTGGGATAGCACAATCCATGCATTCCTGCAGGTGCTCATAGAATGCATTTGTAAAGGATTCTGCGGATTAGGCTGTATTATCCTCTGGCCCAGGGGCTTTGAAGGAATCCACCTCAGTCTTGAGAAGTGCAAAGTTGGCTTTGGAGAAATTCTTTACAGTGATTTCCTTGGCTGGGGGTGGGGACGGGATATGGATGTCCAGGGAAATTTGTTTATGGTCTGATCTTAACAATGAGGGGTTTACCTCTGGTGTGGAACATAGAGTCCCCATGTTGGTGATGACCAGGTCCAATATGTTGTTCCCTCTTTTGGGAGTGGTGACCAGTTGTTCCATTGCGTTAGAGTTTATAAATTCAAGGAACCGTTGGGCGAGGGTGTTTGGACTTGAGTAATTTTCCCGGTCAATGTTTGGGTAGTTGAAGTCACCCAATAACATAGTGTTTGGAGAGACCTTCATATTCTCCAGTGTTCTCAGGAATGCCAAGTGGGGTTCCTGTAATAGGGAGGGTGTTCTGTAGCAGGCTACAAACTGAAAGGGAGTTTTGCCCGCTGTTAGTTGCAAATGAATGGTTTCCGATGCTTTGTGCAGTGCCACTAACCTGGAGGTGTAGGTATCTTTGATGAATATAGATACTCCCCCTCCTTTTGTGCTTCGGTCCGAGTTTTGGGGCTGAAACGCATGGTATGAGTTATAACCTGGTAGTGCTGGGGTGCTCTCAGGATCCTTGAACCAGGTTTCTGTTACTGCACAGACATCGATTTTCTCCATACTGAGGAGAGTCTCGAGTGCATGCATCTTGAGGTTTAGACTTCTGGCATTGAGTAGCATTACCTTTAGTTTTTTTATCTTTGGGTTGTCTATGGAGGTGGGTTTGTCCTTTGAGCCTTGCCTAAAAAAGGCACTATGGGGGTGGCAAGAGCCTTGGCCAGTATACGAAAGCCTAACGGTGACAAGTGCAAGCTGTCCCTAGCGAAGCAACATGGCTTGTCGAGCATGTCATCTCAGGCTGACAGACACTGGATCCCCATTGAATGACACTAATACTTTAGCCAATTGTTGAAACTGATCATTTTGTCTTTATACTGTGGCATCATTCTTGGTGAGGGAAAGATGCTACTCAAAGTTAGGGACATACCAGCCTGGGCTACATGGTCAGAGAGCTCCTCTATGTCTCTTTTCATGTAGTCCAGGGAGGTACATCTCAGGTCATTCACACCAGCATGGACAATGACGGAGTCATACTTGTACTTGCTTTGGGGTGACCTGAGTGCTTGCATTATGTGGTGGATCCTGGCACCCAACAGGCAGCTTACAGTGATCTTCTCCTTGTTCAGTCTGGTGAGTGGGACGTCAGTGTGCCGGACAATAAAGTCCCTTATAACAAGTGTATTTGGTGTGTTGTTTGGCCTTATGGGCTCTGACTGTGAGGCACACTGATTTTGTGAGATATGTGATTTGTGGGTATTGTTGAGGGGTGGCTATTGCTTGGATATCTGCTTAGGAGGTCTTTGCTGTTTAGGTAGATTTTTATTTAGCGCCTCCGAGTATGTTTTTGTGTGTTTATGTGTTGGGTATGCAGATGCAATAGGTCTGTGTGAGACTGGATTTGTGGTGTGGGTGGTTACCTTTTCCTCCTGACTGACTGTGCCAGTCTTGGGTTGAGAGAGCTCTGCCTCCAGTTTGGCTGTGTAACTGCATCTCTCACATGTATTAGAGTTTGTTGGAAGGAGGAGAGGGTTGTCTGTGTACATAAGACAATTGTAACATTGCCTCAAAATTCCCAGATTCACCAGCTGGACTGGAGAGTAACCTTGAAACTGACCCTTGGACATACCAGATTAGTATAGGAAACTGTTTTTTTTTACTGATCAGATTAGGGAAGGGAAATGATTTTTCACTTGATCAGGAAGGACCAGTCGGGAGTCTAATACTTATGAGAAGTCAAGGAGGGTGTAGTGCTTTAGTTAGTGTTTCCTTATAAGAGCTGAGCAAGTGCAGAGCTTTAGAAAGAGAATAGAGTGATTACTTTGAGAGTTTGAACAGTTCTAAGGGAAAAAGTGAAGAGCAGACTTAGTGGAGCCTGGAATAGTTTAAACCTGTTTAGGTGGCACTGCCCGACGCTGCTCAGTGCACAAAACCGTGCAAAAAGAGAGTTGTAGCCTAGGGTTTTAAGAGAGAGAGATCAAGGAATTTAGAATTGACCCAAAATGGCCAATAAAACTACAGCTTCTAGGTAGTAACCACTCCTCCAGGGACAGGCAGGCTGTTCAGTGTTAACCACTCCCACTAGTGAACACAGAGACTTCCCTTTAGCCCAAGCAAGCACTAGCCTTCTAGAAACTTCCAAACAGTTCAGAACAGCAAATCTGTAACTGAACTTTCTTAACTTTCAGAAACTGGGAAAAAGCAAGATTTTTTTTCTTTTTGTTGTAGTTTAAAGATAGCTGTTGTAGTTTAAAGGTAGCTGTTGTAGTTTAAAGGTAGCAGAAATAAGCACATAGGTTCATAGATTAGTACTAAGCTAATTGCCCTTGTAAGCCATTTTAAGCCTAGCCAATTATCACTTGTGAGACTCAAACCCTGCACCTTGTGCTTGCTAGACAAGCACCTTAACCATTAGGCCACCCTCACAACCCAACCATTAAGCCACCCTCCCAACTATATATATATATATATATATATATATATATATATATATATATATATATATATATAGGTATATATATTTCATAGTGATGTGAGCAAATCTAGTATATAACAGAAAAATGCAATCATACCTTATCAAGTTTAGTAGTCTTCTGTGCAGACAAATCCAAAGTAATAGCAATATTCTTCTGTGTTGTCCACATAAACAGGTGTCCTCACCTTCAAGTTCCCTAGGTACATGGTTACCTTTTTATAGTCTAGATTCAGGGATTTGAGCATGGTGAAGATGTAAATGAGGTGTAAACTCATTAGAATTGCTGAATCCCAAATTCCTGGCTCTGGTTATCAGATATAAAGATAGTGTAGGCACTCCCTCAATGTATGTTGCTAATGGATTGCAACTGTAATGATTACTGACAGGGATAAGGAAAACACAACAACAATTCAGACTTCCTTACCTCCACTGGTTGTGTCAGATAGGTTACACTTACAAAGTGTGGAAGTAATTGCATCAAGGTTTTAAATGTTAGTAAGCAGCACACATTTCACAGTTTATGTCTGGTAATATCCAACCTCCCATGCATTTGCTGAAAACTGTATATTATTGCCATTTAATATTCTCACACATTTTAAGGACAATGATGCAGCATGCTTTACAGACTGCATGTCTCAGATTACTGCTCAGATAAGAGAAGAATGAACACTATACAAAGATAAGACAGAGCTAAATTTCTGCAAACAATGGTCATACTTGGTTGTGTGATCACTGATTGCACTACATCTGAAATTAACACTTGCAAACAATTCGGAAGTGTGCAAGTGACATATGTCTTGTTAATACTGTAGATGATTTTGGACTTGTTATATGCACAATGATTTTCATTCCTGCTACAAAGCTGTTTCTTTGGCATAGAGGGATAAGACATCCTTACTGTGTTTTCTAAGATCATTGGTGTGAGAGTTCAAATCTTGACTTGTGCAAAAATCTTTCATGTGTACTAACATTTATTTTGTACTGTTATTTTAAATTATTTTTCTTTTAATATACTAGTATTTGCACTTTGTGCAGCTTAGCACAAACACAGGAAATGGATAAATGCAATAAATGTCATGTAATATACTTCTCTGATAACCAATACACAAACTACACCCATGGATCATGTGTGTGCTTATCACATCTGCTAAACATAGTGATTCACACAGTATATACTATCTGTAGATTATGTTTCAAGTCCCAAATTAGTTTTTAAGGCTCAAACCTAAGAAACACTGTTGACATAGATAAAACAAGTTTAGGTTTTGCTTTTTACATTTGAGCGTCACTTACTGACACACATACCTGGACTAATGGCCCACACACCACAGAATTCCTGCAGACAGGATACAGACATTCTCAATTTCAAAAAGGATACATTATGCATCTTTTGCTTTCCATCATGCAAACCCTCTAAGCGGCATTGAGTGGCAGTTAACAACGTTCCCCAAGACCTGCAAGTCTAGAATACCTGCACTGAGGAAGTAGACAGTAGAAAATGTCAAAATGGTTCTATTCTATCAAGTGTGTTGGGCACCATGCAAACATGGTATTGGTAAGCAACATTCTGCGATGGTCAGCACACAGAAGTTAATAATGAATATTAAAATATCCAACTGTTTTTAACTATTCCTGTGGCAGGAGGTATAAGTGTAGGGCTGCAATACAAATAATCTTAGGGTCTAATACAGCAAATTTCAAATATTTTTACTGTTGTTCCATTTTACTTTATATTAAAATTCAAATGAAAAAAAGTATTACTTTCAGTTTTATTAAGGGTTGTACACAATTTTAAGAAACTCATATGAATTATTTGTGTGATTGAGAGTGTGCTGATGAATATGTTTCTGTAATCATAATTATGTTCCCTGGCCTTGGATGGTCTTCAGACTTCAATAATGGTCATACACATATGGATGTATAAACCAGGATGTTTTCAGGTCACACACATACATTAAAATTTAATTTTATTAGTGTATAAAGCCCCCCCAGAAATGTGTCAGGTCATAAAATTTATGCCACCAGTACATGTCTGCAAAGTTAAATCACCTAAAATTTCCAGCAACAAACAACCCTCAAACTAATGGCAAGTGTCAGATTAACCTTTCAATTTCAAAATCTCCTTTCTTCTCTGTTTGGCACTGTTGCTCTTTGCTTAACATCATGCCAATGCAGTTGGCATCATTGTTCAGGCATTGCCAGGAAATCATTCTTAACTATTGCTGTTTTCTCTGGTCATACATGTCTAGTGGTAGAAAGGAAGGTGCCCAATTTAGGGTGCAGAGGTGGGGTGTTGAGGAGTCCAGAATCTGAAGGGTCTTGCAGGGGGACTATACTAACTCCCAGTACAAGTTTGAGGCTTGGAATAGTCTGGCCAAGGCTATCTCCAGTGTGACTTGCATTCCATGCACTGGCGAACAGTATAGTATCACTTTAGTGACATGAAAAGTGCAAAAGTGATACAGTGGCTGGATGAGTTCAGGACTGCTGACATCGCACAGTTATGTAAGTATACCGACAAAGAGAACTTATAGTAGAGAGAAAGCTGCATATAGGCAAGACTAATATGCATAATGCACTTCTATTTTTCTCTTCTCTTTATCTCACACCCAACGCAGAAATTATAGTGAACAGAGATGCCCATGCTGACCATCTAAAGTGACTGAGGGAAGCAAGGGTTATGTATGCAGCACAAAATACCTATTATTTTTTCTAAATTACTTCTTTTCTATACCAATGTAACAAAGTAAGTGTGTATATCCTAACTTTAAAAGGAAGCATGCATGCTTCAGTCTGTAGCACAAGCCAGCTGTAGGAGTCAAGTCTAATACTATAGTCATATATTGTGGGTTCATATACCACAATATACTGACCCAACCAATATTGCCAACATCCTGGCAGACAGGTTCAGTGCAAACTTCACCCCCCTCTCACCTCCAAAAAGGCCCATAATCATACCAGAAGAATGTAGAGCCCCTGAAATCACAGACAGGTTAAAATAGCCCTCTCCAAAGCCAAAAACACAGCATCAATGGGACCGGACGATGTCCCAGGCTAAATCCTACATGAGCTCAAAGACAAACTAACCCCTCACCTAAATACACTGTTCAAACTCGGCCTTTCCACAGGCTACATACCCATAGAGTGGTGCAGAGCAAGGGTTATTCTACTCCACAAAGGTGAAGCCACAACAGACCCTGAGAACTATTGCCCTATAAGCCTGACTAGCTTGGTCTGCAAGGCTATGGAGTGCATCATCATGGAACTCATTAACAGAGACATTGGGATCCTCCAAACACTGGACCCTACCCAGTTTGGCTTTGTTAAGGGCAGATCATGCCTCCTAAATCTGGTGGATATATTTGAGACAGTTACCAAGGTTATAAACGAGGTAAAGGTGGTACACACAGCCTACCTTGACCTTGCAAAAGCCTTCAACACTATTCCCCATTCTGGTATTATAGACAAGCTCACCAGCCTGAACATAAACCCCTATGTCACAAGATGGGTTGCCAATTGGCTCATGGACATAACCCACATGGTGAGAGTTGTGGGAGCTAGATCTGACTCTAAACTAGTTACAAGTGGCGTTCCCCAGGGCTCAGTCCTAGGACCCCTCCTGTTTGGCATATACTTCTCAGAAGTAAAGACAAGCACAGGAGGACTATGGCTGACCAAGTTCACAGACAACTGCAAACTAGGGGCTATAATTGACTCACTGGCTGACACAGACATCCTCCAAAAGGGTCTCACTGAGACGGATACCTGGAGTCAAAATCATGGCCTCAAGCTAAATGCCAAAAAGTGCATAGTTATTCCCTTTGGAAATAAAGTACCCACAAACTATCACATAGGTGTTAGTTCCCTAAATACGGAAAATGTAATAAGGGATCTGGGGACCCAAGTAGAGAGCAATCTCTCCTTTGATAATTGCCAAAGTGGTAAGAAAATCCTTCTATGTGACTCACCTAATCACAAAGGGGTTTGCATCCAGATCAAAAGAGGTCATTGTGCCCCTCTATTCATCACTTATCAGACCCATCATAGAGTACAACGCCCCATTTGGGATGTACCTTACAAGACACCTGCAACAGCTGGAAAAACCAAAGATGTACCTCACCAAGAGGATCACTGACCTCAAACAGATGCCCTATGCAGCTCAACTGAAGAAACTCCAGCTGTACTCGGTTGCATACCACCTGCAGAGAGGTGATCTCTGCCTGACATACAAGGCCATGTCCAACCCAGAATTGATGGACATGCTCCACCTAAAGAAAGCCTTATCCCCTTGAGCCACACAGTCAAGGGATCTAAACCTCACCACAACAATAAATAGGACATACTGGAGGGATAGATTCCTGTCCCAGAGACTTCCCATGTTTTGGAACAATATTCCAATCTTCATTAGGCAGCGCTCCTCACTAGCACTCATCAAGAGAAACCTTGATGAGTGGATGGGAAACAGAAAGTTTACCCCGGGGATCACTTCAGTGGCTTTGCTAGACAGAGGCACAGGGAACTAATTTAAGGGGGGGGCGAAAGCCAACACATTCTGCCTAGGCTTATAAATGCCTTCGGGCAGATGGCCTAGTACCTACCTATGAACCTAATTAACAAATATATAGTAAAATCCTTTAAAATATTTTACATAATTTAATATCAACACAAGTGCATACATTCCCTGCTGTTATCATAATCTGTATAACTGGACTAAGCATACATGCAATACATACACATTGGAAAGATTACTTTGAGCAATCCTTACTTATAGTTTGTAGTTATTAAGAAGTATACTTAAATGTAAAAGCTGAGATAAAATATTGTGTTATTGTGATAATGCATTGTATGTCACATATGATTGTGCTAATTTTATCTCTCTTTTTTTCTCTCAACCTAACCCTTTATCACTCTTTCTTTTCTTTATGTTGTCAAAACATTTCCATGTTATCTATCTCTGACAAATCACAAAATGATTTACACCACAGGTAGGCCAATGCCCTTTGGCTCAGCCTGCACCCACTCCACTGGCTTCTGCACTGGCACCCAGCACATCTGGGACCAAAACCTGCCAGTACTGCCTCTGCTACCCTTGCACTACTTGGCCCCTCCACATCAGTTAGCACTACTCCAGCAGCTGATGCTGATGCACCCTCCTGGAGTAGTGGCAGAGGTGTGGATTTTATCACCCACCCAGAGATGCCAGAGCTGCTGCATGGGGTCATACCACACCAGTGGTGCATGTCTACACTAGATGGAGAGGCTGCTCTCACTTATGGTCTGTAGGAGAAGACAACAAGCACTCCAACAGACAAAAGAGTAAGGGGACAGTGATGACAGTCCTGCTGGTGAGGACTAGATTCTCACTGTCCCCATGTTTGATGGGCATGGGCATCTGTTGTCCCCTCCCTAACCCCAATAATGATGTTCCCCAACTTGTTGTGTCCTCCCCATCCCTGTGTCTTGTCTTGTTTGTCCTGTTTGTTTGCATCTGCTTCCTCATCTAGCCTACTTACCTGACCCAGCAATATCTACATCCATTACCCAACATTCCTTTCTTACTGAAATAAAAAAAATGGGCACCTGTCTCACAAACAAATATTGTCCCATACATAGCTCTCCACTTCACACATGTGTCTTCTTGCCACACTTGATTTGGTCCAATTGGCTATAAAATATGATTGTGTTGTTGCCACCCCTCTTTGTTAAGGTGACAGTCTAAATTTAGCTAATATTCTATACATATTTTCATTTTACACTATTGAAAAGTGGATAGCTATGGTTCTTTTCTACCTTCCTCCTTCACATTGCTATATTGCTTTTCCTTTGTTCTTCCCCCTGCTTACCCACCATTTCACTACTTTCCTATATACCCCATTTTAACACCTAAAATCTGATAAAAATATAGAATCACACACAACACACATAATTACCAAAAAAAAGCAACACAATGGAGAACTTCACTATTTGGTCTCTGTGTTTGCACAGAGTTTGGCATCATGCCCTATTGCCAAGAGATGGTGAAAGGCTCTTCAATAGTGTGGTTACCCCTGCTCAATGCCACTTAAACATGCTGCACTAAAATAACATACAATGAATGTAGGGTAAAGAATTATTTCATTGCATTATAAATACATATACATCTCTATTAGATACACCTGGATTTTAACCCTATATCATCTGGGCTTTAAAAGAAATCTGTCAATGCATTTATAACCTCTGCCACAGAGTCAGCTAAGCAGCAGGTGTGTTTCATACACACAGTACTCAGAACTCTCATTGCTTTAACTATGTGCAAACAGGAAAAGCAGTATAAATGTGTATCTTGCATGCAGACTTTACCATCCATCGTGCAAACCCACTGCTCAGTGGTGCACTATGTAAAGTACACAATAGCATGTATTATTTATGTTTACTGTGCAATCAGTCTTCATCCCATGAAAGTACATATAAAACCACTAACAAAGTGAAGGCACCTTTGAAGAAAAAGACACATATTTACAGTGCAGCAATCTGTTATCTCCACCCATGTAATTCAGACTTGGTCTCTTAATACATGTTCACAAATATATCAGCTACACTACAGAAATAAATAACAAATACTTTCTTATATACCATGCATATCTTTATAATGAAAATACACATTCAGATTTCCCAGTACTTGTAGCAATGTGGACAGCTGTTTGCAAATAGTTTGGAAACCTGTCTTTTTAAGATATACATGCACATTGAAAACACAACAGCAAATGTTACACTTTGCACACTAATCAATGTGGTAACATGCAGGTCTTTAATATCTTGGCAGTTGCACATAGGAAGCTATCCATGTCAGACATGCCTACCAACATCTTCTCTAAAACATCCAATGATGATGTCATCCACAAAACAATTGTCCTGCAGCCTTGTAAAGTCACACCTGTGCCATTCTGTTTGTGTTAAGTACTAAGTTCTCCAGTCTGTTTACTTACTTAAGTAGGAGTTCTAATCTCACTGCAGTCAACTGGTGTGTGCTGTGTTTCTTCACTTGGTTGACATTAGAGAGAGCAGTTTACACCAGCATGGGAGACAATGCTATTGCCATCTCACACCTAAAAAGTCAGACTTGTGCCATGGCACTTGTGTTAAATACTGATGTTTAGTCAATGTACTTAGGTAGGTTCTCTGTTCTCACTGCAGTCAACTGGTGTGTGTCTGAGTGTGTGTGTGTGTGTGTGTGTGTGTGTGTGTGTGTGTGTGTGTGTGTGTGTGTGTGTGTGTGTGTGTGTGTGTGTGTGTGTGTGTGTGTGTGTGTGTGTGTATGTGCATGTGTATCTGTGTGTGTGTGTGTGTGTGTGTGTGTGTGTGTGTGTGTGTGTGTGTGTGTGTGTGTGTGTGTGTGTGTGTGTGTGTGTCTGTGCTTCTTCACTTGGTTGATAATAGAGAGAGCATTTTATACCAGCATGTGGGATACTGCTATTACCATATTCCTCTCAACAGACTCTACTGATGTCATCAGCTATAGCTATCTCTCAAGCCTGTTCGGTTAATGTTACAGGCTAGGTTAAGATCACTAGAACAAGTGACTCTTGTGCCATTAGATTTGTAGATGTGCAGCATTTCCATCAGGGCAGGGTCAGAGACTGGCCTGCAAGTCAGGCACAAGTCACCTGTCAGCAGCCTATATGAGACAGAGTACAGTGGCAGTGCTTTCAGTCTAGCCATGCACATTATAGCATGGTTTGTATGCCCTTCATTTTCTTGTTGACAAACCCCTGTGATCTCTCCAGCTGTTGCAGATGACAGCTGAAGTACATCCAAAAGTAAGCATTGTTCTCTATTAGTGGTCTAATGCATGCTGTGTACAGTGGTGTTATAATATCCTCAGACCTAGATGTGATTTCCTGACTTATGAGGTGCATGATGTAGAAGGCTTTCCTTACTACTGTGGAAACATGGGGGTTGAAGTTCAGATTGCTATCTACTTGTGTTCCCAGGTCTTCCACCACTCATTTTGAGCTTTTGCGGGGGGGGCTGTCAATAATGCAATTCGTGGGGAATTCCACTTTGCAAAAGGCAATAATAATGGTACCTCACTGCTTATAGTTTTAGATTATGTGGCTTGGACAGCAATCATTTATCTGTGTAGCCCCACCTGTAATATCTTAACATCATTAGGGGACCCAAGTTGCAATCATCAGCAAACCTGATAGGTTAAAGGCCATCTAATTTAGATAAAAAAAATGAAGTGAACCGATGAGTGGTAACCAATAACACAATATTATCAAAACCACTCTAAAAGCAATAAAGCAGGAGAAATGAGCATAAGTCAAGCTTTCTTTAAGTGTATCACTACTTTAATATGTTTGCTTTTCATCTAAAGACTTCATCAGAAAATATCAGCAAAACATCAATTTGTTATTTAAACACAGGTGATAGCGGTCATTGATTGGTTGTGTACAATCATTGAATGCATCTGTGATATTAGTATAATACAGACAGTATCAACACATACAAAAGATTGCTGCCACAGCCATGAAGACACATGAGATGAAACAAAATCATGGGGGATCTGTTACATTATAAAAGCAAACGCACAACCTAATGATAATGTAGACAGCACACCCCTACAAGCAGATCAAGTGGTATCTGATATGTGTACTGAAGTAGATGATTATGCAGAATGTCCACCATCATGTGCTCACAGTGGTGGCTACTCTTTTGGATGTAAGCCAACTCCTGAGTATGTGCAGGACATCCACATCAAAGGCCATTATACTTCAACAGTTCACAGCCTTCATCACACCAATAACTAAGTACAATGCACTATTTTTCATGTACTTCCCTATGCATCTTCCAGGGATATGTAAGTCATGTGTACCACATTTGCCACAGTGAGCTCCCATGCATCTTATTTGCTATACTTATGTATTCTTTTTGTTGCATAAACATTGCTGTCTGATGGTCCAGAACCCCCATCAAAGTGTTATACCTGATGCATGTGTGATACCTGTTCCAGTGATGCACTTGGTGCATGCATAGCTAATTTATAACATTAATGGCATGGTTTGCATTCATGACAGTGTGGCTTGTGCTATATATGCCATGCATACCTGTCAACTAGCCTGGATTGATCATAATTTTACATAGGTCATTAAAGCAATGGATGAAGGCAAAATTGTTTACACTGCCTGTCTTTACCTGGCCAAGGCATTTAACACAATACCCCACTCAGGCATCATTGACAAACTCAAGAGGTTAGGTACTAACCTGTATATCACCCAGTGGACAGCCAACTGGCTCACAGACAGTACCCAGGAAGTAAGAATTGGGGAGTCCACCTCTACAAAGAACCCAGTCACAACTGGAGTCCTAAGCATGCATATCCAACAGTTGGAATGTCCACTGAGGTTCCTCACTAAAAGAATACAGGGTGAAAGTAAAAAGTCCTATGCAGACCGCCTCAAGGTCTTATCCCTGTATTCTGTCTCCTTCAGGCTTTTGAGGGGAGATCTATGCCTGGCGTACAGGGCATTGTCAGACCCCACTCTAACCTCTTACTTATTCACAAAACAAACAGCACCAGAATTACCCATTCTGAAGACTTAAACCTTGCCTATGATATAAATAGCACCTGTTGGAGCTATAGGTATGTATCCCAGAGGCTACCCAGTCTATTTAACAGGCTCCCCATCCATGTGAAGCAGAGTCCCTTCCTAACCCAATTCAAGTGCAACTTGGACAATTGAATAGGAAACTGGAAATTCATCCCTGGTTTGGCACCTATGTCTCTAACAGGCACAGGTAGCCTGCAAATGATTCATCTCCCAGGCACATGCTTACACTTATCAAGGTTATCAGAACTTGTCAGAGATTTGGATGCATGTCTAGGCTTAAAAAGGTCCTTGTGGCCATTAGTCTAGTAAACACCTATGAACCTATGAACCTGGTATAGCAGTGGTCCTCCTAACACCTCCAGCAGATGTTACAGTGTCAGGATGGTATGCTTGATTTTCGTCATAGATTGCTGACAACTCATAATAGTTGTACAAGTGTGTTAATGCAGAAGCATCTATGATCACTCACAATCACATATGTTATGTCAGAGACATGGGATTACTGTTGGTATTATTCTGATATTGTCCATGATTGTGCATGCTTTTGTTTATTGTTGTCCATGAGCCTGACATTACAGTCATATTCAGGCAACTCATTCTGGACATCTTCACAATATGCACCTAACCCCTATTGTATATAACATCCTTGATATATGTCCTCTCCATTGTTCAAGTCAGGATGCTTATATCACAAAGAAATCTTCTCCATTGTTATGTCACCTTGTCTGACAGCCACATAATATACATTCACTGCAGTTCATACTGTATCATGTCAGTATGTGATTAGGCCTCCTGCTACAGCTGTCTTCATTGACATGCCCTCATCTGCTGTACATTGACATATTTCACATGTCCTTGTTCCCTGTGTTCATTCCTGCAATTCATCTGTGTCCCTATTCAATGCACACACTTCCCCTGACTGTTTTCAATGGAAATCCATGTACCATTACAGATCATTTACACAACTTTTGTTCAGTATGCCTGACACAGAATTCCACAATAGTCTGCGCTGTATGCACTTTCACATAATGAGTTGGAAATATATATGTTGCTTTATACCGAGCAAACACGCTGACCTAGTTTGCCCGTAAGTAAACAGGTTTACATGTCTGTTGCTGTTTGTGTTGCTTTATAAAATTTCATGGATGTCAACACTATTGCTAGTCACGAAACCATGCTTGTTTACATTTAAATGTGGTGCATGGCATAAATGTGCTAAGCCTACATGGAGTTTATTGAAATCCCAGGATATATATATATATATATATATATATATATATATATATATATATATATATATATATATATATATATATGTTATACTCTGCTTCCCAGTTGCAGTGTCTATGAGTGTTCTATTATCTCTGATTAAACCTCCCCACATTGGCAATTTACATTGGCTGAGTTCTGCACATGATTATCTTCTGGAATTTATATTTCAAACAACTTGAGGAAAGCAGCATTTATATTGCTTTTTCTATGGGATACTTAGATATTTTTGTGATACACAACATGTTGCTTTACTTTCCCAATCAGAATATTGGTTGTGTGGGTGAGAGGAAAGAACTTTTGACCTTGTAGGACTCTCCGTCCTAATAAACCTCGTGCTAAAACTGGGCATAAGTCCAGAAGCAACAGTCTGATTCTACAAGTACCTCCTTAATCATGACTTTTCACTTAAAATCAGATCATCCATCTCACCCAAAGCTATCCACAGGGTTCAATATATGACCGTTACCATTTTCCATTTTTAGTATCAAAGTCCCCTCTGACTTACATCAGCTGCCACTCTTACTATATGCAGATGATATGGTTATATATCACATTAGCATCTCCCATTAAACATGTGAACAATAACTACAGGCCTACTTAAACTAACTTTCTAGGTGGATTGCTAACACATCCTACTCCTTAACTAATGCAAGACCAAATATATGCTCTTTGGAACAAAACTTTGACTTTCCAAACTCACTGACTTTTTTAGATACCAAAAATGTTGACAATACTTAGATTGTGAGTGCCAGCCCCTTTAGATACCTAGGATTGTTATTAATATTTATTGTTTTTTTTCATGGTCTGGATTGTATTGGGCTAAATTGATCCTGTTACTGACTTCTCTGTGAGATCTGAATCATGAACAATGATCTGTGATCCCTCTTATTTTCATACAAGCTGGAGACCTAGAATGTAAGTAAAACCAAAATGACAAAATGATAAAAGATAGAATGAAAAAAAAAAACACATCACTGATCCTGTATGCAAAGTGAATTCCAGGTATTTCAGTTTTTTTTCCGATAGCTCCCATAGTATAAACAGATTTCAGATGTGCAGTGAACACTACACACACTCTTCTTATAGAAGCCTTAGCTAAGGAAAACCAAACCAAAAACTTAAGATTAATTTCCCGCTTATCTTGAAATCTGTGATTAGTGCTTTAAAACATCAACATTTTTGTTTTATAATTAAGTTTAGGCAGGGGGATTCGCCATGTCTGCCATTTACATGACCCATCTTCTCAAAATACTTGCATCTCCATAGACAGATTCCCATTAGGATTTTAGGCTGATTCGGTTTATACTTCTAGGCTGGTGTAACAGCAGAAACATACCCAATATTAATTATCCCCACACTATGAGGAAAGGCTCCTTCACTGCATTAAAGTGGTGACTCAAAGTAGGCTGTTTATCTGCCATAATATTTTTAGCAGAGCCTCTTTGCTCCAAGCTGTCATTTCTTAATAGCTCATGTATTTGCATCTACCTTTTGAAGGTCACCACTAAACATAGACTTGGATTAAATGTACCCCTACCATGGAAGCCAACAATGACTTATAAGGGTCTTTGGACCAGCCCACCTACCCAGTTACCAAATAGTAAATAAATAAATTAGGACTGGATCATATCTCACCTTTAATATACACCTTGACAAAACTAGAGAGAAAATAAACTGCCTTCTATTCTGGGCTAGGAAAATAACTCATTTCATGTTCTGTTCTGACATATCTGTCATATGTAAAAGGGTCCTTCATTGACAGCTGGAATATGCTCTGCCACTTATCATTGCTACCTCAAAAAACAAAACGTTTGCTATGCAAAGCCCTTCAAATTAAATATATTGATTTATTGTTGATCAATGTACAGTGTATACAATTCCAACTCAGTTCTTCTTCAGATACTTTCAAGGAGTTTGCACTCAGTTACTAATGGGTCATAGACCCCTTTACCAAACCATTTGTCATCATTGGTTTGAAAAGACCCCAATGTATCTGCTTTCCTTATACCTAGGAGTAGCATATTCCACAGCCACCCTACTCTGCTGTGAAAAGCTTTTCACCCAGTTAGACTTTTGGTTATTGTGACAGTAACATGCTCCTAGTTGTTTCTGGTGCCCATGCAGTGATTAGAAAATTAGATAAACATGGTAGCTGCTATAAGTAAATTATGTTTGCATTTTTATATCAAAATTAGATTCACCTGACAAATCTTTAGTTGATTAAAAATGATGTAAATGTTCAAGTCTGGAATTACAATTCAAGGACCTAACTTTAAAAATCTGTTTAGTAAATATTTCTGAACTTTTTTCCAGTCTGTTAATCTGAGTAAAAGAATACCTGTGGGCCATAACACAGCACTCTGAATTAGGTCTGATTAGAGTTATAAACAGGAGTATAAACTCCCTTTTATCTCTACTTGATAGTTTGTACAATATAGCCCTGATTGTAGAGTAGCAGCTTCTAATATCTGATAACATGTTGAATTCAGACTTAAAAGAATTATTAATAACTTCTCAAAGATCCATAATCGAGTCAGTTTCAGCCATGAGGACATTGTTTAGAGCATAGGTTATGGATAGTTTTTGTCCTAAAATGACTGTTTTTTTTTTCCTTTTGCATTAAAAGACAAGAACACCATTGTTTAACAATAGAAAAAGCCAGATGGTATCCTGTCAGACATAGGGACAAACTCTTATTGGTCAATGCGACTGTTTGAGTCCTTTATGCTTTTAGTTGCTAAATTCATCCAAAAGATATTGTCCTATAACCTTAGAGGTCAGGACCTCAGCAAACCACTGCTTCAAATGCCAGTAACCAAGTGAGGCTCAAAAATTCAATCTTCATCCACTGGTAGGTAAATGGTGTGCACACAAACCTGTATGTGTGATTAATTCAAAGTCAGAAATATGCTGTCACCTGTCATGATGCGATCTATGTCTCATGCAGTCATTGCATACATCTGTCCTTGTTGGTTTCAGTGTAGAATATCATGCATCAGTAACAGTGCCTCATTATAAAACCACAGACTTCTGCAGCACACATGAGCAGCGACATATTGTCATCAGGCAACTAAAGGAATCATATATAAGCTGTTCTTAATGTTACCTGGACAGCAAGAGTATGACACTGTACCTCATAAATGGTTGTTGCTTAAATATGATGAAAAGCAAAGCTGTACAATTAAACATTTCATAGCACATTTTTCTATATAACAATATGTACAATATAATAATAGGATATTGCTGATGTGAGTGACAAAAGGGCAACAAATGCAATACACGTTTTGTGCAAAAAAGTGAAAACCCTTTTAATGTAGAAGGAAGAAATTGTTTAATGATACTGTAAAGGCAAATAAACTTCTATCCCATCTACCTTCATTTAACAGTACTATGGCAGTTCTATGATATTCATTTGCAATACATGCTTCATAAATTTCAAAGTTCTGTTTCCCAGATTCAAAACCACAGTTTCTGAAACTCACAACTTGGAATTCACATTTTGAAATACATATAACTATTGTGACAAAAATCATGACACCGAATGCTGCAAAGAAAATAAAACCTATCCTTAATACTCCATAGCCTTAAATATTATGCTAATTAGTCATGGTAATCATAAACCCAAACATAACTCTAACCTGAAAAATAACCAAGAAACTAACATTAACTCTAATTCTAATGTTTTTCTTAAGCCTTATTGTATACCCAAACTGAAAAGAAACCATAAGTCACTTATATAACTAAAAGTGACCATAACCAAAGCATGTGACAGTGACACTAGCCTTATGGTAATTGAAAACTCTGTGGTGTCAATAACTCTATTGCAGATATTGCTAACTGTAAACTTAACACTACAGCAAACTGTACACTAACCATCAATGCAATGCTACAGCAATAATTCTGACTATAAAACTAACCATAACACTAAACTTAACTTTACACCAGTCATTACACTAGACCTATCCATAACAATATTTGTTACTATAATAAAGGCATAATGATTACTTTAGCAATAACATTAGCTCCAATGCTAACCCCAAACATTGAATCTAACCTTAGTGCCAATAACAACCCTACCATCACACAAAAACCTATGTATTAATATTAAGTACATATATGTCCACAACCTAAGAAAAAAGTCACTAATTTAACTAATATAACAGTAACAATATATATGTTTGTATGTGTTTATATGCATGTGTGTGTGTGTGTGTGTGTGTGTGTGTGTGTGTGTGTGTGTGTGTGTGTGTGTGTGTGTGCATCCATATGCATATATTTCTTTACCAGGTTAACCCTCCTGAACAGAGTCTATTTACCCTTTATAAAATGTGACCCAGGAAGAAAAACAGGGGGGAAGGAAAATATTATGTCTGCATATAAAGTCAAAAGAGGGAAAACAAAAAGATGAAAGCAGAAAATATGTCTGCTTCAGACACATATCCCAAAATATCTTCAAGCTTGTGTGGAGAAGCAGTGAGCTGAATTGCATTTTCTTTTAACAAGTGGAATATGGATGCTTGACTGAAAAGGCAATCAGGTGTTGCATGGCACATTTGTTGAAGACATGATTCGTATTATTTGATGGCAGTATGGTTGGTTGTATTGTATGAATACAACAGTATGGCATTTTTACATACAAAAAGCACTATATATGGAGCTGAAAAAATGATATATTGGGAGTTGTAAACTGGGAGCAGGTATACCATAAGAAACATGATAAAATGAAAAAAAAAATAGAAAAGACAGCAGGTTTTCAAAGATAATAGTTATATTTTTGTTATTCTTTAGTGCTTTTTCTTTGAGTAGATCCACGTGTTTCAGAAACATTCTTTACTCAACCATGCAATAGATAACTCCTGTAGTCACAGTTTCACAATGTGGGTCAAAGCTAATTAGCAATGTAATACTTGGCACATTGCATGATGGTGATTAAATAATTAATGAAGCTTTTGCTGCAAACGACACTGTCAGTAATTATAGGAAGATAGAATAAGAATGGTCACATGACCCATGAATCCTAGTAGTGTGCCATCATTATTGGTTATAACTACCCCATCAACTAACATATACACATCTTCTTACCACCTATAAAATTATCCATAATCCATCTCCTTGTGCGTCACTGATTAACAGTCTACACAACTATGTTCCTAGTCGGTCATTATGATCCAATGACAGAAGACTCCTTTCTGTGCCCAAATCTATCAAATCTGAGCATTGTCTGTACTTGTACCATGTTGCTAAGGCCTGGAACTCCTTATCTCTATCCATCAGATCAATATCCTCCCTCCCATCCTTCAAAGCTATTCTGAGACTTCCTAGCCAACACCAGGATAAACTATATCCCTAAATGTGTTCCAATACATATTCATACTTTACATCTACTTATTTTCTCTTCTTTACTTCCTTACTTCTATCAATTTCTCTACCTGGCTTTCTCTCTAAATATACCAGAAGCCTGTTTTTCTGTCACTTTGTATTGCAATTCCTATTTGTACTATACTAACTTACCTTTCATCTCTCTATAAGTGGACTAAATCTTTTCTAACTATTAAATCATTGCCATAAAAACTGTATCTACTCTTAACCAATGTTTTCATATTATGTCCAATTTGGTAAAATTATTTAAACTGTGTTAGTGTTTGTGTTATTTTTAATGACTGTATAATTATTATTCTTAATTTATGTAATACATTGAAGATTTTCTCCCAAGGCCTTTGCTGAAAATGGGCTCTTACCCAGTGTGACTTTCCTGGTAAACAAATGTCAATAAATAAATAAAATAAACAATAATCATTGAGTTGCTATGACACCTAATAAGAATAAGCCTCCCATCAAAATCCTTACCAATTCTATTCTAATAAATGAGCAGGAAATAGATTTATAAGACAGTCAGAAGGGGAAAGGAGCAAGCACAGGAGCAAACAGGAGGACACAGGGAAGGAAAGACTAGAATGGGGTTGGGGAGAAAAGAGTATGTATGTATAAAAAATAAACTTTTTATGGAGACAGGTGGACATGTGGCCATTTTCTTTTTGAGAAAGGTGAAGAAAGAAGGATGTAAAAGGAATGTATGAGCAGAAAGGGGATATAGGGATAGTATTAAGGGCATACAAATGAAAACAGAGCATTGACAATGACCAGTGGGAGAGGTGCCAACACAGAAGGTGGGAACATAATTGAGAGACACATATAGACAAGAAGGAGAACATTTGGTGATAAGGACGACTGGATTACAAACAAGGAATGATGTAAAACTTTTTAGTAGTGAAACACCATGATGGAGGATTGCGTGTGGTGAAGTTCCCTTCCATGCTGCCAAAGGCAGGACTCAACCAGAGCTGAGTCCCCTCAGAAACTGTCCTCTCCACTAAGTCCTGTCTCCATTCCTCTCAACTGCCCAGATTTTCACAGAATTCCAGCTTTTTACCTCATATTTTTATCCTGTTCCTCATAAAATTTGTGGTTTTCTGGCAAATCATTGAGGGTTTATATAACTAAATAATATTATTTGAGTTTAGACTTTATAGCCTTCAGAAAATATATGATATTTCAAAACCTGTTATTCTAGCAACTTTCTCTGTTCATAGGATCAGTATTTAAAATATGTCCTTATTTTTGGGCCTTTCTCCCCACAGTATTTCTATCTTTGTCCAATCTCCATTGTTATGCTTGGCAGTGCCAGGCAGTGAAATACATCTGATAGTCACATGGGGAAATTCTATAGGCAGCTAGTTTGGATGCCAAGCTGTTAGCCCACTACCTCCATCATCACATACTCCAGCTCCTGACAGATAACATAGTGTGACCTACCTGTGATGTTCCCAGAGCATGCACCTACAACTCACTAGTGACACACCACCAAAGGTCTCTATGGATCCCCCCAGGTCACTTCCCTCTGGATGACCTGTGTCAGTCTACATACAAGTAGCACTGGATGGAAATGGAGACCCAGCATGAGAAAACAGGGCAGGCTGATGGAATGGTGAATAATGGTTCACCAAAGGCACATCTGAGGCTGGCATTCCATAAAATAGTACCATAAATGAAGAAAAGTAGAAAAACAAACATACAATAAAATAGAAAGAAAGGATAGTGAGAAAGACAGAGGCAAAAAAAAGAAAAGAAACAGAACATTACTATCAAATCTATGTATGACTTTCAGGCATTCAAGCAGCTACAGAACCACAAAATATGTGTTGGTTATGAACTGGTAGTATGGAGTATATGTCTGATCAGGCACACCAAAGGATAAAATGCAACTGTAGATAGTGGGTCCGAAGGGGCAATATGACCATGGATATTATTAAAGCCTCATGAGTATGTGAGAGTACAATGCAGATGTCTTGCTACGGAAAAGTGGCAGCCATGGAAGATGTGGTAGGATACCTCCATACAGCTTTCTCTTATGTAAAGGGACAAGGAATGGTATGGTGGTCCTGGCTACCTGTACAGAAGTTGCAGGACAGACAACATGTTCACTGTCACCATGATGTACTGATGGCAGCCACTCTTTTGTCCTAAACAATGGAATCTGGCAATAAATGGAGGAAAAGTACCATGATATATGCCAGCCAGTGATACAAGACAGAGTAGTCATAAATGGAGAATGCCCTGAAAACGCCATGTATAAGTGACACTGCCATGCTCCTTTTTTTACAGTACTAGCAGACTATGAAGAAATATAACTGCTGCTTTGTATAGAATTAACACATCATTGACACTGTACATAGCATGGTAGATGATCAAACCCACAGGTGTATGGTAGGGCATGGAAGGTGGCATGCTTTGAGGTCAAGCCATGCCAGCCATAACATCCCAACCTTCATAATATGGTCACTACCCACAGGTTGGGTGGGTGTGTCAGTGCCTTCACCCTCATGGTCAGTGCAGGTGTGTCAAGAGGTGTGTACTGGAGCATGGAGCAGGCATTACTAGTAACCACATTACATTACAATGTAGGAAAATCATTTGCTATGACATCTCTATGTGGCTATATTCCTACAGATTTACTTAAACGTCTGTCTGGAGAGATGCTGCATATGCCTTTGGAAGAGGAGTTGATTCTCCTGAATCTGCTCAGGAGTTAAAAAAAATAAAAAAATAGCATTTTCCTGAAGCATGTGCCCAGCAAGTTTCAAGGAAGTTATGCATCATACTACACAAAAATGCAGATGTTATACACACTTACTATAGAACTCAGAAGCACATTCTCTGACCTGTTATTGGCACAGAAGGTCTAGGTGGTTCCTGCTGAGATCACTGCAGTGGTGGCTATACTGTTCACCACTGCAACTGATGCCAAATACAGCAGCCATTACTGTAGTAAGGGTGTGTCAGACAATCACGTTATACTCAGGACACATATCTCAGTAGTAGCTGTACATTATGTACTGAAATACTTTGGAATCTTTGGAACAGTCATCTGGCTGCTCCATCACCCACAGTGCCTTCAGAAGCCACATTCACTTCACAGATCAGATCAGAGTTCAAAGGAATATAGTAGCTCATTCACACTGATCCACATTGCAGCCAGCATGTGATACTCAAAAGTGGGCACTGGGGCTCTGTAACATTGAATGATGTTACTATATAGTGATGTGTGTGTGTGTGTGTGTGTGTGTGTGTGTGTGTGTGTGTGTGTGTGTGTGTGTGTGTGTGTGTGTGTGTGCGTGTGTGTGTGTATATATATATATATATATATATATATATATATATATATATATAAAATGGCAGGGTAGTGTTTGGGTGGGAAAGCATGAAGATATGACTACAGATATGGTTGTTCAGATCACCCACCTCTGCTTCCATTATTCTTATGTAGCACTTTTATGGACAATGGATAAATCACAAATAAATCCACATACCTGTTGGGGTTAGTCACCTACCATGCAGGATCTACTACAGTCACCCAAGTGCCAGGTGCTTGAAAACCACTACCTGGTAGCCAGGAACTTTGGTGGCATGTAGTTCAAATGGTCATCTGCTTGTGATGAAATGTGAATACTGTGTTTGAGTGAGCTGCAGCAGCCATGGGGATAGAGAGTGGAGCTACCGCACCTCACCTGAACATAATACTGAAGTTTGGACAAGGTTAGTGCAGTAGTTGTGATGACTGGAGTGCAGGCTGGAGTTTTAGGTAGTTATCTGGAGGGGGGTGCTGCAGTTTAGGGAGCAATAAAAGGGGGTTTAGGTTTACTGAGTGGGAGGGACATTTTAGGGTCAGAGAACACTCAAGTAATTTAAGAATAGGGAAGCAAGAAGAGGGTTTTGGATTTAGGGATGGTGAAGAGAGTTTAGGATTAAAAAGCAAAAGTGCTATTTTAGTGTCAGGGAGCAAATAGGGACTTTAGGTTTAGGGGGACATGGGTTGGGGCGGGAAGTGAGTGGGAGTTTTTAGGTTTAGAATTACTGTTCTGTAGGGCTATGTAGTTAAGTAGTAGTGGGTGGTAGGAGAGACTGGCAACTTACTAGAATCAGGCTGTCAGGTTGATGGCAGGGCACTTGACAGAGCAAATGGCAGCAAGCATTTCTCAAGTTAGTAGCACATGACCACTTGTAGTAGATACATCCATAAATCTATAGTGCGCATTGCAGCTACTCATGCAGGTGCATGAGCAAGGACAAAACTCAGAGCACTGCCTAGATCAGGTTCACAATGTGATGAGTTGAGTTCAGTTCAGAGACATTTATCCAAAACTGGATCATTAACAACACTGCTGTGATTTTAGCCTCAAAACTGCAGAATAAATACAGCCATGGCCACTGCGGTACTCATTGCACTATGAAATTTGCTACACGTTTGGCAAAAGGACTATAATGACATTAAGAGGATTCCTTGTTAACATTTTCAACCACAACAGCTGAGGTAAGTGTACAGGGGATTAAGATTGCACATGTTTGGGAATTGGTTTACTACATCAGCTGCAGTTCTGCTGTTGTTTTTAAGAGTTAACAGTGATTTGGGGGGACTATGTTGACAACAACTGCTTGACTACTGACTTGGGGATATGAACACAAGAGGGGTTGTTAACATGCTATGTAGTTTACTGCTACTGTACTTTATTTATCATAACATAACATATGTTTAAAGGAGGTAGTGCACCTAGACTTTGTTAGCAAGCCAGGGACTAGAAGTTTGACAGTCTTGATTGTCCCATATATTGAGGGGTTATATTCAACTGTCAGACTCTTTCTGTTTCATGTGGAGTTTGTGGGGGGGGGGATTCAGAACATGACTGGCATCACCTTTTGTTTGATGGGTGTTCATTGGGTGAATATTTTTTATTCTCAGTATCCCAGGTTCTGATAGTCAAGGGAAGGATGCCCTCTTCACTTTTCTCTATATGTTGAGTAAGTGGCAGTGACCATGCATTTCAGAATATATTTTATTTGCTGTGGTGTTGTTTGTGGATTGGGGTGGGATTTCCTTTTACCAATGCACAGCCATGTTGTTCACTGTGAAAGTGGGGGTGGATGTCATGCTCAACTGTACTTCTGTTATTGCTTATTGGAGGTTGGGGTGGGGAAAACCTTTTACAAATGCATTTCTGGGTTTTGTTTTGAAGTGCTTACGTGTGTGTGTGTGTGTGTGTGTGTGTGTGTGTGTGTGTGTGTGTGTGTGTGTGTGTGTGTGCGTGTGTGTGCATGGGGGTGGGAAGTAGTAAACCATAAGGAATGCAGTTTAATACATGTCCAGCATGTTGCTATGAGCTGTGTAACATTCAGCCTGGAGGCCATCATAGAGGATATTAGTAACATGCTAACAGACTGCTTGAATTAAGCTTTATTCTGGTGCATATATACAAAGGCCATAGATCTCAAACTAATGGACTGTGGTCATGCCACATGCATACCTGTGTTTTCATTGACAGCATGTTTTATAGACAGTGTGGATGACACAAAAAGTCATACAGGTACGTCCGTAGGGCAATTGACACCTAAGGGGACATTCAGGAAACAGGGGAGCAGAAATGTACACATTAACATTTGTAGCGAAGGACATGCATCTGATGCTCTGGGCCCATGATGCACAGATTACATGTAAGGCTGCAGATATCAAGTCTGGCTGCAAGTGCTTAGACATGTCTTTTGTGTGGGTCACAGGAACACCTCCAATTGGCTAGTGACTACCATAACATGGCAGACACCATTTTGGGTGTTATGCACTTCTGTGTGTGTCCTTCCTTAATGTTAATGAGGAGAGCTTGCCAAAGAGTTGGTGCCTGACAGGAGGAAGCATGTGCAGTGCTGTGGAGTTTGGTTCTAGAGGTAACGAGAGTTGATGTAGCTTGTGAGTAGTGCCTGAAGTTGTGTGAGGAGTTTTTTTCATGAAGTCTAGCTGCAGGGGAGCAAATCTGTACAAATGAAATAGTCTGTAGAGTTGGGATCCTGAAAATAGGTTAGATCATTGCTTTATAGGTAGCTATTCGGCTTTATCTAGGGAGATACAGTTGATGCTTACAGAGAGGTGAGTTTGTAATGAATCAACAGATGCTATTAGATATAGTCTTGAGTGTGACAATGTTTTTCTGGAGGCAGTAACAAAAATTGGGAGTCCAAGTTCAAGGTGAGAAATGAAAATTCCTTTGCCAATGGCTGCTCTGGCTGGTTGGGGTATGTTCTTCATAATGATCACTGTTACAGAAGCCTAAGCTATATGGGTAGATAACCATAGCTTACAAATTTTAGGAGGTGGAAGGAAGGTTTCCTAGAGCCCCTGGAGAATTGTCCTAGCAGAGCCTGATCTAGACCTATAGAAGGAATCAGGCTCATAGTGTTTTGTAAAACTATATACATAGGACCAGTTTGTTGCTTCTAGAATACTTCTAGAATCTAACATTTTCCATAAAAACCATAAATGAAGCCAAGGCTCTGGTAGAGTGGGCCTTGATCCAGCTTGAATAGTTTTGTTGTGGTACAGGTTGTCCCTTCTTCTTACTTTCCCAAAAACTGAAGAAGTGAGCCAAAGATTTGTAATATTTAGTTCTGTCAAGATAGTACCTGAGTTGTCTGTGGACATCTAAGGTACAGAGTATCATTTTTCCCTCACTTTTAGGTTCAAGAAAGAAAATGGAGAGCTGGATAGTTTGGCTTAAAGTCAACTTGTATACCACTTTAGGCATAAAAGAAGGATTACTTCATAAACCATGTCTCTGTGGAGAATAAGGCAGGGTTGGCTCACCATAAGAGCTTGCAACTCGGATACCCTTCTCGCAGAGGTCAGAGCAATCAGTAAAGCTGTTTTCCATGTTAAGACCCTCAAGCCAGCAAGGTTAGCTTGTTCAAATGGAGCAAATGTTAGCTTATTTAAAAGAAACTTAACATCCCAAGAAGAGGGCACTAGTTTTCTTGAAGGTCTTTATGCAAAACCCGTTTGAAAACATTTTAATATGAGAATGCATTGAAAGAGGAGGATCCATAGAAAGGCTTACTGAAATGGCTGATAAATTAACCTTTATAGAGGAGTAAGAAATGCCATGGGATAGTAACTCTCACAAATATTGTAAAGCTAGCCCTGAGTGAGTGCTGGTTATGTTGCTGGCACAAGCTAGAAAACCTTTTCCATTTGCTAATATATGATTTTTTAATAACAGTCTAATTTTTGCCTCCATTAGTACTTACCTGCACATCCTCAGTAAACATGTTCCTACAAAGAATTAAAGAATTATGACCCTATCATACAGGCAGTCAACTGGAGTTCATTTATGTTGGGGTATATCAAACACCCTTGATCTTGTGTGAGTAGACCCCATCTGTGAGGAAGCTTGTGGTGATTTAATGTTGCCTGTACCAGAGGGGACTCACCACAATGATCTTGGGGGATTCTTTCTGAATCTTCAGAAGTACCATAGATATCAGTGGAAAGAATAGAAAAGCATACAGGCTCATTCTTGTCTAAGGGAAATAAAAGAAAAGGCATCTATCTTCCAGACCTTCTTGCATAAATTCCTAGAACAGAATCTTGCCAGTTGATTGTTTAGACAGGAGGCAGCTAAGTCTACTTGAAGAACTCCCTACACATGGATCAAAGTTAAGAATTCCCCTGATCTAGTTTCCATTAGTGAGGATCTCTCCTTGCCCTGCTGTGCTTGTCTGCCACACAATTTTGCTCTGATGGAATATAGGATACCTGTAGATTGAGATTTGCTGTGACACTATATAACAATCTAACATAGTCTGCAAAGGGGTTACAACCTGGTTTTCCCTTACTTGTTGATGTACAAGAAGACTGTGGTATTGACTGTAATAGCCTTAAAGAGGTCCCAGGGGACCAAAGATGATTCAGAGAGCTGAGTGCCTTGATCAGGGCAAGCATGTATTTTATATTTATGTGTTTGCATCTATCCTTGATGTCCTACACACCTTGCATGTTTATCCCTCCTGAAACTGCTCCCCAAGCAAAGTGGTGACTGACTGCTTTGGAAAAGGGTGGGAGAAGGGGAGACCTGGATTTAGGGATATTTGCTGCCTACACCAAGTGATTTTCCTTCTGACAAACCCCATCATTGGATTTGAAAAGACAAAGGATATTGGTGCTGGGGCTGAAGGGACTTCAGATACCATAGTATCTTTCTCATGTGAAGTCTTGTCAAGAGTATCAGGAGAATTACAGATGCCATGAGACCCAAATTCCTGAGGTATTCAACTGAAGTGACCTAAGTCTGAGTGGAAACCTTATAAAAAGAGTTAGCTAGAAATCTATATTTTCTGTACTAGAGATGTTCCTTGAACTGTGGTGATAAGCTGATACCTCAGGAACAGAATCTTGTATGGAAGAGTCAAAAAAGACTTTAGAATATTTGCATGGAATCCAAGCTTGTGTGAGGGATTGCTGACACTTTGAAAAAGTGTCTGCAGAGATAAACAAGTCATCTGAATATGGAAAAAGTGGATAACCTGTAGCCTGCAATCAGCTAGAACTGGAGCTAGACACTTTGTGAAAACTCTTTGTGTAGTGGATAGTCCAAAGGGTAAGGGAAAGAACTGATAATGCAATCCAGACACACAAAACCTTAAGAAACATCTGAAGGTTGGATAAATAGGGATGTGATGACAAGGATATTTTAAATCTAGAATTAATATGAAACTTGAATGAAGAAGAATAAGTAACTGTTTGTGAAGTGACAGTATTTTGAACTCATGCACAATCAGAAACAGGTTGAGGAAAGTGAGATCCAGAATTGGTCTCTAAGCATTTTCTAACTTTGGCAGTAAAAACATCCTTTAATAAAAACCTTTTCCCACCTGAGAAGGAGAAACTGGTTCTATCATTTCCTGGGACAGCATTTGATGAAGGAGATGTGGAAATAAAAGAGTCTGGTGCAGTGGATAAAGGATTATCCCCTGGCAAAGAGGAATTTCCTTCCACTGACATCTGTATCTTTGATGAATGATCTTTAGACTTCATCTCTCTGAAACTATATGTTGCAAAAGAGAAAAGTGGAGAATTAGACTTTCTGGAATGGAAAATCATTTTGATTTGTTGGACTGTCCCTGGTTTTGGGAGTTTCCTGAATTACGTTTAGAACCCCCTTGCCATTTCTTCTTACATCTGCTTATCTGCATTTTGTTGAGAGTGTTTATTTTTGTTGTTTGACAGACTGGGTGAGGAGTTAGATAATCCCTTAGAAATTTTGGAAAAGGAGGGCAGAAAAATCTTAAGAGATTTCCTGTATCAGCTTTACCCACTCACCATACTTTCTGATCACTTCTGCAGGAGAGAGGGACCAAAAACAAAATCTCCATCCAAAGGAGAATTTAAAATATCATTTTAATATCATATGGGAGGTACTGAGAACACAGCCATGTAAGCCTCTTCCGCACAGTACCATTAGCCAAAGCCCTTGAAGAAGTATCAGCCGAATCACCCACACACTGTAAATGATGAGTAGTGACTTGTAAAGTGGAAGACATTAAATTATTTAAAGCAGATTTTTTTCCTCACAAGAAGAAACTGCAGACAAAATATTCCACAGACTTTCACAGTCAGAACAAACCTTAAACAATCAGCTTGTCAATTAAAAATTCTGAAAGTCAAAGCTGCAGAAGTTTACACTTTTCCACATACTTATTAATAATCTCCCCATTCTTATCAGAAAGAGTAGCATTGCAATTACCTAAATGCTTAGCAGCAGTAAGATTGACTAAAGCTATAGCTGCTGGGTTGGTTTGGGAAGAGTGTATACAAATTAAAAAGACTGAGGGACTCTCTACATTCTATCTGGCTTTTTAGGGGCAGCTGTCTGAGTGCAAGGAAAATTCAGGCAGTAACACACATCCTCAAATGCTAACATAAATGGAGGAATAGGTGAAGGTTCTGTAAATTCTTTCTGGAACAGCTTGTATTATTTTCTGAGAGACAAAGAAACATTAGTTTTCTACCACTGAAAACAGTGGAATATTCTGAAATAGTCTCAGAGAAAGAGAACCCTCCACAGAGTGAATCAGAAAACTGAGCTCTCTTCTGAGTTTGAATCAAAAATCTGAGGAGAACATCATACATCTGTCCCTTCATCTTTCTGTCCAGATTTAGAAATTTAATCTCTTTAGTAAAAGAGGCATCTCTCTTTCTTTTACCAGAAACTATTTTATAAGAAGGCTCAATAGTTTGAATTAAACCCTGAACAACCCCTAGTAAAAGTAAATATGAGGAGGAGTAGGTACCAGCTTAGTTTTTTTTTTTTTTTTGCTTCTTGTTTGTTTGCTTGTTTTGGACAGGAAAATTGGGGCCAACAGTGTTATTAATTGCAACAATGGCTTCCCCAGGGATGGGTACAACATTCTTACAAAATAGGGAAGCCTCCCTCTGTCACAGCCACCGCTAGTCATTAAACCAGGACCTGGGATAACTGAAATAAATAATGTGCAAGGTTTAGCATTTTCATCTCCAATAACAAACATGACTTCATCAGAAAAATAAACATTTCCCTTAGTTTCCCTTTTTATATACTTTAATTACATACCAGTTAACAGCTAACCAATCAAAAAGTAAGAGGATTTTTAAAACTGTATTGCAACAATAATAAATAATGCTGCATAAGACTTAAAGTTGAAAATTACTCCATAACAATACATGGATCTAAAGTGCACATTATAACATTCCAAAAAAAAAAAAAATATATATATATATATATATATATATATATATATATATATATATATATACGTATAAATATATATATATATATATATATATATATATATATATATATATATACATATATATATATACATACAAAGGGTCTATATCATATATTCAAAATTCCAAAATATCGAACACCGTATGTTCGAACTTGGAATTTCGAATATTGATAACATTGAATTCTCAGAATAGCAAATTTTTTCCCTGGGAAAAAAAAATTGCTGTTCGAGAAACATACACACACCACAAGCACACCAATATAAATAAACCACACACATACAGTTAACAAAACCCAACCCCACACTAAATCATACATACATTACTATCCACTTACCTTAACCCGCACCCTAACCCTAAGGTCCGGAACTATCCCACACATACCCACGGAATGGCCCAACAAAATCTTGCCCTAGGTAAGATTTTGATGTTCCGGGGCTTCGCTATTTTCATCATTTGATGTTGTGGGTTCGATGTTTTAACATTCGATGTTTTACTTCTTTGAAGTTTTGATATAGACCCCATACAAAGACATTCAGAGGTACTCCTGATAATACAAAATGCAACTACAACATCAAATAGCTACAGTATTACAACTTGGCTCCCCTTAACGTTAACACACTGTTTATAGTTAGCATGTCATTTAGTCTAGGTAAATCACTAGCCCAGGAATTCAGCAAACTTCCGTGCAAGAATAGCTTATTCTTGCACATTAGGGACCGTTCCCATGCAGCACGGCAGTGCACCATGCATATTCATGAAGGCACGTTGCCATGCTCTAAAACAGACACTATTCTATGCACGCATGCAGGGGGTGTATCTGAGAGCAGTGGTCTCAGTATACACACACCCCCTGCACTCCATAATTGCCATATGGCAATGTAAAGATAGCAAGTGTGTCCTCAGACACCATTACTTATCAACTGTTCAGGAAATCTGGACAAAGCCATAGTAAACAAGGGACAAATGTGAGATATTGCTCTCACAAATGTATAAAGTCGATAGAATGACAGACTTCACATTAGCATGAAGTCCACAAAGGGTAAGAATTGTAAAACTCAAATGTTTGTGATTATTTCCTAACTGCAGTCTTTACTGCTTTGCCACTAATCTGCCAGAAAGCCACAATTGTATGAAAAAAGGACCAAAAATATAAGGCAGAAATCTGGACATTCTGTTAAAATCTGTACAGTTGAGAGGTATGGCGGACACTGTTAGTGTCTGTGGAGCATACCTCTCAAATGCAAAGCCTGTCATATCATCACCATTTGAAAAGCACAGCCCCCCCACAGATAATGTATAGAAAATAAAACACAACAGTTTAATTTTTTTTTTCAGTCTGCAATTAAGTTTAAGTGTAGCTGAGCAGGTGTGTGCATCGCACAGCTCTGCTCAGTCTAGCTTACACATCACAAGCAGCTAAATAGGAATATACATAAAAAAAAATCAGAAATAGCAAAGTAGTCAGAGTGTTTGCTTTGCAAGTAGTCATTCCTGGTTTGATCCCCACTGAAGCCACTTAGCACTTTACATGTGAAAGCAGTACATATTTTATTTTTTTAATAATTCGGTAGTAAATAACATATATTTGTTAACCAGAGTAGTGTAGTACGTCCAGATGTGAGGTTTTAGTGTAATAAAGTTGTGAAACCTTTATATAAACACACATGCCCCATACAGTATAGTCACATAAAAATAAATATATGGAAAGCACATAGGGGAATGTCAGGGAAGGTAAATAAAATTATAATATGGCAGGAATGATGAATCCATCCTATACAGCAGATAGTCTAGGGAGTAAGCGTTGCTAAGCAATGTCTACACAGATTAAGCATATTTTTCATTTAACCATGATTTAGGAATGCATAGCTTCATGCAAACTCACAACTGATTAACACTGCTTTAATCACTCTATTTCCATGAGCCACTGTTCTGCCCAGCAACAAAATAAACAGCCCTGGCATGACTTGAACCCAGGACCCTTCCCACTATAGTCAGAAAACATACCACTACACCATCTGAGCTGTAGAAATTACTGCTGCTTTTTCAAATATATCATTCAGTACAGGTATAGAATAGCAGGGAAAAAAACACTGTGGAATCACTCATGTTTAGTATATATAAATATATACATAATAGATGAGTATGGTGAGAGATACATATGAAAAAGTATTTACCGCAGCTATATTGAGATATACATATGAGACAAATACATGTAGAATATATGCACATATGTATTTATATAACTATAGATTTAGATATATAAAAAGAAATTATGTACACACACACACACACACATATATATATATGTGCCTATATATATATAAAAAATAACATATGTATATATATATATATATATATATATATATATATATATATAAATAACATATATATATATATATATATATATATATATATATATATATATATATATATATATATATATATATATATATATATAGACATACTCACAACATGTAGTGTGGTCATACCTCAACCCATAAGTTAACTCCTGTTACTGCAAGAATTGTGGACAAAGACTGTCAAAATGGGTGGACTATGGGCCAGTGACTAGGGACATAATGTGAATACTGCAGGTATCAATGTAGAATGTTGCTACAGTAACAGGATTTGTGTCGACATACATGGGCATACGGATGTGCATTCAAAAACTGAAATGTATGTCAGCATTTAATGAGAGAAATCCTCACATCCTCACAGTGATGCAAAAGAAAAATGGACAATAATGGATCTGTGGAACAGACTGGGAATATGAGAAATAAACCTGGACAGTCTGAAACAATCTTGCAACAAAGCATAAGCAAGCCTGAAAAAAAGGGGGGGAGGAAAGACATGAAAATGTGGACATTTCTGAAATACTGGTGTAGATGAGCTGACACAGTTGATGCAGTACCACCCTCCTGTCTGTTCCAACATACATTGAGTGTAATAGCACAAGTCCAAAGCCCAATCGCTTCATAGCAGTTAGTCACTTAAATCTTCACATCATCCCACTGATGTGTCAGAAATACACAACACACATGGGGCCAGGCAGCAGTACATCTGCAAAATATCTGGACATAACATTAAATTAAATTAAATTAAATTAAATTAGGGAACATACACTGAGCTGCTAGCCATCTCACCAAGAAATATCCAAACTACAGGCAAACTGACACAACAAAAAAACAATCTTGCTATGGGGGAATACACATGTAACTGGAAATATACCAGGCACTCCAGGGATGTAACAGCACTGAGAAACAGACACCATTGTGAAAGTGCATACAGTATAAGGAGTGTGTGAGCAAAACTGTCAGCATGTTTGACACTCACACACTGCCCCTACATATACTGGCCCAACATGCAGTGTAGTATGATGCCTGACTGTTATGGGGCATGTCACAGTCTTACCCTACAAAAATGTAACACTTGATAGAGCACCAGAAACTGGATCAGCATGCAAGGTCAGATAGAAAAGGAAACATAACACTCACATCTACCCCCCCTCCCCCAAATAAATAACATATTCACAATACACTGCTACACAATCCTGACAGTCTGTCAACAATAGCCAGAAATACAAAGACCTTCCAACTGTACACAGTCCCAAAGAATGTCCAGGCCTTGTCATCATATATAAAGCCTCTTACATATAACATGTCTGGCAGTCTGATACATAACTGGGATAATATTAGGAATTAAGTCAATACTTAATTATATAACATATCTCTCTGCCTCTTACTGCATGATATATGGACAAAGCCTGACATACTTCTGGACAGAGGCCTAAACACAGGTCCATGATTGAGATATTGTTGTTAGAAACTGAGAAAAGTTGATGGTGTAACAGGGTTTATTGTAACATATCTGTTCTGAGGAATATGAAGTTAGAAACAAACATGGATGTTACCATTTACTGACTGCTATCCTACAGAGCATGCTACTGACCTTCCAAATTCAATAAATGTGTGAGTAACACACTGATAATAAGAGTCCAAACTCTGGCCAGTCTGAACTATGTCAACCGCATACTACTCTCGCAGACTGCAAACCATGCAGTGCAGCCATATCCACACAAACCATGTCAAACTAGCATTACTTCAATTGTATAGCAGCAATATTCACAGTCTGTCCCTATGTCTGGAACATTTGTCCCTGGTGTGTTGGGCTGTCTTCGCAATCTTTGTTGTAAGCTGTTAGTACAACCCTCTGTGATGCTGTGTGTAACAGACATCCATGAAAAAATACATAAGGTACACAGTTATAGGACTGTGTTTCCAAGCTATTGGCTACAGGAATAATACCACACCTGTCCCACATGGAATTTGCAAGTGGAGAACTTCAATTTGTGCCCAGGCCATCAGCTGATCCAGAGCAGTACCTACAAAAGGCAAGCTGCTGCCACTGCAAAACACATGTATAACTGACATCTGAGAGAGAAAAAGAGAGAGAAAAAAACACAAAAAACATCTGAAATGAAGCAGCCAAGCAGACAGAAGAAAAAATATATATCCTTACACCAGGATAACATCCAACATCAACAGGAAAAAAAACAGGTATGTCAAACAAGTATGCATGTAATGGACTGCAGTAGGGGGTATGTCATCATTATCATCTTTTCGGCTGTTCTCGTTAGGGTTCACCACAGCGGATCATCTCTTTCCATTTCTACCTGTCCTCTGCATCTTGCTCTGTCACACCAACCACCTGCATGTCCTCTCTCACCACATCCATAAACCTTATCTTAGGCCTTCCTCTTTTCCTGTTACCTGGTAGCTTCATCCTTAGCATCTTTTTCTCAATATACTCAGCATCCCTCCTCAACACATGTCCAAACCAATGTAATCTTGCCTCTCTGGCTTTGTCTCCAAACCTTCCAACCTGGGCTGACCCTCTAATAAACTTATTCCTTATCCTGTCCACCCTCGTCACACCCAGTGCAAATCTTAGCATCTTTAACTCTGCCACATCCAGCTCTAACTCCTGTCTTTTTGTCATTGCTACTGTCTCCAACCGATATAACATAGCTGGTCTCACTACCTTTTTGTAGACCTTCCCTTTCACTCTTACTGGTACTCGTCTGTCACAAATCACTCCTGACACTCTTCTCCACCCAATCCATCCTGCCTGTACTCTCTTCTTCACTTCTCTTCCACACTCACCATTACTCTAAACTATTGATCCCAAGTATTTAAACTCATCCACCTTCGCTACCTCTACTCCTTGCATCCTCACCATTCTTATATCCTCTCTTTCATTCACACACACATATATTCTGTCTTAGTCCTGTTGACCTTCATTCCTCTTCTTTCTAGAGCATATCTCCATCTCTCCAGGGTCTCCTCCACCTGTTCCCTACTCTCACTACAGATCACGATGTTATCTGCAAACATCATAGTCCACGGAGACTGCCGTCTGATCTCGTCTGTCAACCTTTCCATCACCATTGCAAATAAGAAAGGGCTGAGAGCTGATCCTTGATGTAATCGCACCTCCACCTTAAATGCATCCATCACTCTCACCGCAGACCTCACCGTTGTCACACTACCCTCGTACATATCCTGTACCACTCTTACATACTTCTCTGACACTCCTGACTTCCTCTTACAATACCACAACTCCTCTCTAGGCACCGTGTCATATGCTTTCTCTAAGTCAAGGGGTATGTAATAATGGAAAAAAAGAAGTTTAATATACATGTCCTAACAAGACTTGCTGTATGGATATATTGCTGAGCAGAACCTATGGCCATAGCATCTGTGTCTTTCTGCAGTTACATAGACTACAGCTCAGCCCCTTGAGACACCCCAGGAAAGGATGATACACATATGGCAAATACTGGAGTGTGTGTTGAACAATACTGACTGACACTGTTAGGCCAGGTAAGGGGATGTCACACATATATCCAGACGTGAATTGTGAATACAACTATGTTATGCATGTTTGTCTCAAAAATGTCATGGACCTATACAGGGTAGTTGCATACTGAATTATTGTCACAGCTGTGTGTGATTAACTGCATGTGATATACCAAGCTCATACCATTCAGCTGTCGATTGTTATGCACACTGACCATATGTGTGCCTCATATTTGCAGTCATTTACTCAAAGAGTTGTATCATGTCTTGCAAATAATTGGCAATCTGTGAACAATGGCATTACATCTCTCTTTATTTAGCCATTGCTGTTTGGGGTCCCCACAGCAGATCATCTCCCCCCATGGGTTCCAGTCCTCTGCATCTTGCTCTCACACATCATAGACCTGCATATCTGCCATCACCACATGCATACACCTTTTGTAGGCCTTCTGCTGTCCCTGTAATCTGGCAGCCTCATCTGTTGCAAGATATACTCAGCATACCACCTCAGCACATGTTCAAACCAACATAATCATGCCACTGTCTGGACATGTCCCCAAGCCATCCAACCTGAGCTAATTCACTAACATACATGTCCCAAATCCAATCCACCCTTGTCACACACACACTGCAAATGTGAGCATCCCAACCTCTGCTATGTCCAGCTCTGAATCCTGTCTGTTTTTACAATTCCATGTTCTGCAACCAATATAATGTAGCCAGTCATACTACTCTCTTGTAGACTTTCCATATCACTCTTAATGGTACTTGTCTATCACAAATAACTCCTGACTCCCCTCCCCACCACACACAAACTGCCTGTAGACTCTTGTACACCTCTCCCCCACACTACCCATGACTCTGAACTGGTGCTCCCAAGTAGTTAAACCTATCCACTTTTCAAACTGTACGCCCTGCATTTTCACCATTCCTCTATCCCCACCATTCACACACATGTATCCTTTCTTAGTCCCGCTGACCATCATTTCTCCCCTCTCTGCAACACACCTCCACCTCTCCAAGGTCTCCCCAACCTGTCCCCTAATCTCAGTACAGACCACAATTGCATCTGCAAACTGCACAGTAAACAAGGGCCCCGGTCTGATCATGTCTGTCAACCTGTCCTTCACCACTGCAAATATGAAAGGACACACAGCTGATCCCTAATGTACTCCCACCTCCACCTTAAATGCACCTGTCACGTCAAACCCAGAAATCACTGCTGTCACACTAGCCTCTTACATATACTGTAGGTGTCTGACAGACTCCTCTGGCACCCCTGACCTCCACATGCAATACTACAACTACTTTCCAGGCAACATGTCATATGCTGTCTGTAGGTACACATAGACACAATGCAGCTACATCTGAGCTTCACTGTAGATCTCCATCAACACTTTTGGATCAACATTTGCATCTGTACTGCTCTTACCTGGCATGAAATCATACTGCTGATTATCAATCACCATGTTCTCAACCTAGCTGCCACCACCCTTTACCATTACCTCATCCTGTATCCACTCAATGTTATCTCTCACTTGTTACAACAGCTCTGCAGACCACCCTTGTTCAGATAATCAGTACCTATACAAATTCACCAACATCTCACACATCCTCTCACTTTACAAGATTACAGTAAACAATCCAGTTAAAAATACCACTGCCATGTCTCATAAACACCTCCATGCATCCACAAGTATGTTACCTGGAACAACAGCCTTTCCAGTATTAAACACCCTCATAGCTATCCTTACATCCTCCTTGATAATCTGTTGAACCTCTTGATTAACCATACCCATCTCAGCCAACCTTCTCTCCCTCTCCCATTTTCCTCATGGAACAGGCCATCAAAGTGATGTTTCCATATGTTCTAAACACACTCCTAGCTTGTATGTTCCACCCATATTCCTTTATCACCCTTTTGTGCTGCACATCCTTCCTAGCTATGTGCCTCTGTCTAGCCAATAGGTACAGGCCCTATACACCATCCTTGCTTTCCAACATTACATACAATCCTCAGACTCCCTATCTGTACATCAAACTCCCCATCCTTAGCTATGTCTAACACTCTCTATGCCATGCACCCCATCTTTTTATACTCATGTCTACTCTCTACATCTGTCTGTCAATCCCACTTCTCCTTTGCCAACACCTTTCTCTGCATACTCCCTTGTACTTCTTCATTCCACCACCAGGACTCTAGGAGCAGTCACCATGTGGGCAGCATGTCGACCTCTGTCTGATTGGGCATAGTAGGTCACAGGTGTATTAATGTCTGAGTACAAATTTGACACATCCACAGAGGGCAATTAGAAGGCCATCCCCACATATGTCTGCAGTCTCACAGGCAATTAACCAACCCACTCTGTAATGGAGGTCACCACAGCACACCATAGCTAAAGCCGACCTGCTTCAGACATGTTTAGGCCAAACATCACCCCCCTGGCTCAACATCAGTATAAGTGGATATGCACACCACATGCACCCCTACCCTCACCATGAATCAGGTACAAACTGCCTACTTAAACATACAATGCTATGCATGTCCATACAATGCTGCTATGTACAGGAGTATGATTTGATGTAATGTTATGACTACTGATACTCATTACTTGTGAGCTGTCTCTGTAAAGAACAATGGAGAATGTCTGATGTCTTGTGATGTGTTTTTCCCTGTTTATGTCTTTCACGTGCTATGCAGAGGCTTCCAGCCTGTGATGTCCAGGAGACAGCAGCCATAACTGAGGCCATCCTGGAGCATTATGACATACAATTCAGTTAGGGTCACCAACATCAGCAGGAGAGGACAGCACTCTGGGAACACATCACACAGAGAGTCAACATCTTGGGGAACCATGTCTGCATGTACGAACAGGTCAGGCACAGAGCAACTGACCTGATTCAACGTGCATGGCGATGGGCTGCTGCAGTGATGAGGGACCATTTTGCTACTGGTGGGGGGCCAGCCAGAGAAGTCCCACTTACAACAATGGAGGAGCACCTTGCCAACCTTGGGGTGGCCCACAGAGAACAACCAATACAAGATGTAGCTGTCGTGGAGGTGGGTGCCACCCAGGAAACCATCGAGAAGTGTTCAGGTAAGGTGAAAGTCCACATCAGTGTACTGAGGTTACATTCCAACTGTGTACTATAGAGTCTTTAAATGCATATGTCATTGCAAAATAGAGTAGTGGATGCAGATTAGTAATGCACACATGTGCTCATCCTCTGGTGAAGAATAGCAAATAGTGAAATATCATAGTGTATACTGTACCTGTGCATAAATGTAGCATTGCTCCTGGACCAATGGCTATTGTGAAGCTGCTGACAATACCTCTCCCTCACAATACCTAGGTACCGCTCGTCAACACAAGGTACAGCAGCCTGAGATCAGTAAGTATGTAATCTTCCTGTTGTGGCTTACCAGTACCCCAGACATTTTAAGGTCATGCATGTGGCCATGCACAGAACTGTTATAGTCAGCAAATTGCATGTATCTGCATGATCACCTGTGATGGGGTTCACTGCATGGGGTTCCTATTACGTGATTGAAAATCCCTTTAGGCGAATACGAAGATGTTAAACCATATTGCACAAAGTACGTAAACCCCAAACGTTCAAAACTGCGAATTTCGAAATGTCGATTTGTTTTGGCTGGCCTGTCTGCAGTATAGCTCTGTCAGGTAAGTGTGCGATACTAAGGACTTTAGTGTTAGGTTTTAGTTTAAGGTAAGTGCATAGACAGGTAATGTATGTAAGAGTTAGTGTAGTGTTAGGTGTAGGGTTTTTTTTAAGTGTATGTATGTGTATTATTTATTTTGTTTAGGTGCATGTCTGTAGGGGATGTGAGTGGTAGTTATGGACCTTAGAGTTAGGGAGGGGTTAAGGAGAGTGCATAGATAGCTATGTTTGTGGGGTTTAGTTTAGTGTTGGAGATAGGGTTTTGGTGCTTTAGTTTAGGTTAGAAGTAGGGTTTGGTTAGTGTATGTATGTGGTTTATTTATTTTGTTTGGGTAGGTAGTATGCAGCGGGTGGTGGAGTTGGCCGACTATGACAGTTTGATATTTTTTTTTTTGCGGTTTAGTGCATTCGGGATTTTTGCGGTTCACTGTATAAGGGGACGATGTTTCGGTATTTGCGCATAGGGTTTTTCGCTGTGGTAATATAGACCCCACTACATGATATTACAGGGGCCTATTTGCATGAGATGTCACATATCTGTAGCATAACTCACAAACCAGTTATTGCAGGACATCTGGATAATGATTCCCAAAATGTGGGGACAGAATGCCAATAGCAGGAGCATATTGTATACATTATTGTGATACAGTGCATATAAAAGGTGTACACACATGTCACAATGCCAGGTATTTGTGAGATATGAAAATGTGAGCACAATACACAAGACCAAAACCATGCAACCTGTTATGTGACCTATAATCCGTACAATGCAAATTTGAAACATACAACTCTGTAAGTGGAACATGTATGTGGAGTGGAAATAGTCCAAGAAGCTAGATGCATATGTGTGAGCAGGAGGAAGTTCATACCGGGGTGTATCAGCATTTGATAAAACCACAGCAGTTGATCATATTGGGTACATGCCTGCTATCAATCACAGAGTCTTGGATTACCTGCAAATAACAGTTAGCTCACATACCAAGATTATCCCAACACAGACCCACAATTGCCTGCTACACCAAAAGCCATGATTCGCATACAGCTTAACATGCTGCAAAGGGATCGAAGGCTATGGACACATACACACAGCATTGCATATGCTATGGAACACAGTGCAGATAGTCATCAAAAGGTGTACAAGATATGGTGCGACAGTGACATTTTGAAGAAGTTGTTGTATGTTGAGAATATCATCCCAGAAATGTCCAGGGAGGCTGCCAGGAGCCATACAGCAACGGTGAAGGAGTATCAGACATCTCTGGTAAGTACTGGGGGTATACTACATGTAACAACAGTCTTCTATGGACTCCACATGTCTTGGGTATAGGGTGTGTTTTGACGATGCCAGCTGTTACTCACAACACGCAACATCCAGCTCTGGGTAACGTCTGGACAGCAATACATCAGCTTTTCAAAATGCATGTGTGGAAATGTGTGAAGATGTTATGACACCAAGGTTGAACTCTCTTTGTTCACAATTTGATCATGTTAGTTTAGCACAGTAACAGCACTGCACAACAGCAGAACAACACTACCCACACAGTGGAGCAGGATGATGGCAGTGTCCTGCTTTGGGTTTGCTGTCCACCAGCTTGAACTGGGGCTGTAGCCAATTTGGATTGCATTATGACCAGTTCCAAACACCAGTACCTTGTGGCTATGATCTGTCTGGTGTCTGCCATATAGCTTTGGATGGGGAGGAATCCCAACATTGCACACAACAATGGGCCACACCCTACATCCAGATTTATTTTATTTTATTTTATTTATTTATTTATTTATTTTACATTTGTTGACTGGGATAGTCTGACTGGATTCATGTCCATTTTCAGGGGAGGCCCGGGAAGAAAAGCTCCAAGGTAAGCAGATACAATAAAAACAATGACAACATATTACAAATATGGTATTGACAAAGATTACATACGCAAACATGAATAAACAAGTTCTGCAGGTTAGAGTTACTCCCTGGTGAAAGTCAGGAGTAAATTCAATAGTAATCTGATTAATAGATTTTATACATTCTTGATGAGAATGCAAATGAACAAAAGGATGGATTTACAAGAACACAAACAACAATCTGTTGTGGCCAAGCCTGAGACCACACCTACATACAATACACAGTCTGAGTGTTGACCTGACAAGTGCTGTGCACAGGGGATGGCCCTGCAATTGGACAGATTTGGAGGTGTTTGGCAAGGGAGAGTTTGCAAACATTGCCATGTTGAGATGTGCCATGCTGAGAAACCCCTTCCCAAGAGGACTGACTGCTGTAATGAGAACAACAGATGCTTTACTAAAGTATTGGTTTATGGGTGTGCACCTTCTGCAAGCAAGCTATTGTAATACTAACATGTATGATATGCCACCCCTACCTGATGCGTAAGTTTCTCATTCAGAATGCACAAGTTACATGTCATGCAAAATGGTGAAAATGTCTTGGCAATATTAACGTGGTCTCATGTGATGTGTCACAAAAATCTTACATGATAAGATGGGTGTGTACACTTACTATATCCACTGTAAATTTGTGAAGTTGTTTGAGGCAACACCCTTGTTTTCACATACAGGTATTGCAGCTTATGATAATTGGAAATCACAGTATGACATTAAGTAGGGTCACCAATCCAGTGGTCAAACCAGTACTGTACCAGACCAACACAGGAGGTATGTGCAGCAGACAGGAAGTATGGCCCACATATTAAAATAGTATTGAAAGCTCTGTACAGCTTGTAGTTATGTTCCTTAGGTTTTGACACAGTGCTATCCAGGTGAACAGCACTAATGTCTACATGGATGTAGTGTATTCTAGGTGAAGGCTCAACACTTACTAAAGACACTCACACATCCCAGTGGTATAAAGTAGTAGTAAAAGTAAGTTGAAAGGTATGCACTGCATGATGTTGAGGGCCTGTCCAGAGTGTGTCTGTTTTGGTCTGAGTGTGTGTCATGACTGTCACCTTCTGCCTATTGTGAGGTCTGTGTAATGCCTGTGGGACACCGTGTGTGTATGTGTGTGTGTGTGTGTGTGTGTGTGTGTGTGTGTGTGTGTGTGTGTGTGTGTGTGTGTGTGTGTGTGAGTGTGAGTGTGTGAGTGTGGGTGTGTGAATGTGAGTGTGAGTGAGTGTATATAATAGCAAACTGTATAATGTTGTTAGTAATGTACATATGTTGTCTTTACCTCACAGGTGGGCATGGTGGTTCCAGTCCCTCCTGCTATACAAGCAATGTGAGCTTGTTTGGTGACTCTGACCAAGATGACAATCATAGTGGGGTGCATGTGGAGTTGTCAGGGGCTGCAGCTGTGTCACCGGTTGGCATTCCACCTTTGTCAACCCCATCGCCGCACACAGTCACAGTGCTCACACATTCCCTGTCACCAGTGGCCACAATTGAAGGACAGCTGGGTGCAGGCACAAGACATGCAAGTGTGGAGACTATGGCAAGTGAGCAGCCAGGCACTAGCCATAGCCAGGCTGCTGGTGAGGTCACATACAGACAGATGGGTAGGGCTGGTCGAAGGAGGATTGTTGCCCATCCAACCCATGTAGCAAGTGCCAATCTGGCAGTTACCAGGCACATGTTTCAGACTGTAATGGATGCGCAGGCAAGTAATGAATGTAACACCAGACAACTGCTCAGGCTTGCGGAAGACCATCTCCCTGGTGTTCATGGCTGTATTCAGGACCTTGTTGCAGCCAGGTGTGAGGTCAATGAGATCATGGTTAGATGGTTGGGTGAGATCGGGGCACTCCTCAAATGTGGAATATCTGTGCTTGAAAGTTTGGCAGGGGAGAGGCAGCAGCCACGTGGACGTGGCTCAACACCACAATCAGCTGGGGGTCCATGTGGCCATGCACCATCACGCTCCTGTAGTGGCAGTAACACTGGCAGTACTGAGGGTGGTGTGCTGTCCACACCGCAATTCAGCAGGCCATGGGCACATTGTCCTGGCTGGTCCCAACAGGGTTGCGGTTCCAGCAGACATCAGTCACTATCAGGAAGTAGTACTGCCTTGGGCCTTGCCCCTGGTGGTGCCAGTCAGACCCTTGGCAGGTCCAGTCCCCATGTCCATGGCCAAAGAAGGTGAACTGTACACTCTGCCCTGTACTACCCACAGCTGTCCAAAAACCATCAGTGTAGGGCAGCCACATTGTGTGACTGCGTGCATGCAGACACACACAGACACATATCACAATCAGGAAAAAGGTGACCTCCACACACACATGCACCACACCTGCATTGGCCATATCATTACCACACCCCAAACACACACCCATAATGTCAACCAAATGGTGCAGCCTAGGGCTCTGGCAAAACCATACAACACCCTGTGCATATGATGAAACCTTTGCCAGATCCCTGCCATCCAAACCATCGATGCAGGGACATGCAAATATGGGTCTGGTGCACAGGATGAACATACTAAATTATAGCTATATAATGTTGTGTAAGGTGCTGTCATCTGACATGTATAAGGGGTACACATCAGAGTGTGTGTACAGTTTTGGCCATTATGCATTATTTTTATTAGTAATGCTGAGTGAATGTGCCCTCACAGTCTGCATTATGTTTGTGTTCTAGGTGTCTGTATGTCACCAGGATGTGGGCCTGCAGGAAATCCAAGAGGTATGGCAGTGTGATAACATCAGTCATGTCATAGGCAAGGTACAGTTCTATCTTAACAGATTTTCATGGTCTGAATAACAGTGAATGCATATGCTTCACAGCTTATAGTGCCAAGTGTTGTATATAGGTATGTGGTGATTGACATATTCTGTTGTAGAGTGGAGAATGGTCAGTGTAGTGGGTTGAACACACCTACATTTGCTGATAACCACACCTCCAGGGGATATTGCATCAACCAAACACAAAGAGATTACTATTTACACACACACACACACACACACACACACACACACACACACACACACACACACACACACACACACACACACACACACACACACACACACAAAATTGCCAGCACTGGGATCCATAGGTTCATAGATTCATATGTGTGTTCTAGGTGAATAGCCATGAAGGCTGTACAAGGCCAGCCCATCGGAATACTCTGTCATCACAACACCTGACAATAGTCCCTAGTGTGGCCACTGAGTATGGTTACTGGAGTGATCCCCAGGGGCGAGTGTTCCATTCCACATCCACTCATCCAGACATGCATTGCTGTTGGCCAATCATGTGAACTGATTCACATGTATGTGATGTTTATTCCATACCATGGACAATGTCTGGGTTGGTGAACATGTCCCACCAGCATGTTCTTTGTAGTGTGGAAGTGTGGTTGAGGTCTCTGGTGCATGTTGTGGGAACAGATTCGTTACCTGAGATGTCACATTCCTGACCAGATTTGGTCAGACATGGCTGTGTATGTCAGGCAGTGATCACACCTATGTAGCCAACATGGTACAGGGATTCATTGGGGGTATATCAGTCTGTCCATACATGGCATGTGTGTAACACCTGGGATTATCTTTGTGGGATACATTTGCGACCTTTTTATATTTGTTGCAGGTGTACAGGGGGTTACATGGTGAAAGGCCACTGTACACATTGATTGGCCTACTGAGGGGAGGGTACAGGATGGCCATGGCCTGTTACTTGCTGGATTACACACCCTTAGTCAGGAGATGTAACACATGGAAGGACTTTCTGATGTCAGTGGCACTGTTATGGTTGACAGAGAAGTCACTGTCAACCTGTGTCCCACATTCTATTATAACATCCTCACTGTTCAGTGGACTACCACCAAAGTATTACTTCATGTGACCCATAGTGTTCACAAAGGGGATGGTGGAACATATCCTAGCATTGCGGTAATGTAATTAAATAGGAGTATATGAACTAAACAAGTAATCTGAAATAATGTAGCTGTCAGAGCTGCTGCTTTACATGCAGGCATTCACAATCTGAGCCCCAATTAAGTCATTTTACTTTTATATGTGACAGCAGTTGTAAAAGTCATATGTTCTAATACATGAGGTAGTCAATAAAATTAATCACCCAGGGTAGTGTAGCAGATCCAAATATGAGATGTCAGTCCAGATAAGATGTGAAATCCCCATATAAACACAAGTGCCCCATATGGTATAGTAACACAAGAATAAATGTAATGAAAGCACAAGGGGAATGTCAGGGAAGGTAAACAAAATTATAATATCTCAGGAATGATGAATCAATCCCACACCTGTCACACACGTGTCCACTGGACACATGTAATCTGGTCTAATTGGCTTTACAACACATTATTGTTTCCCTCACCCCTCACTCAGGGGTTTGAATGTCCAAAGTTACCTTCAAATTCAGTTTACATGCACAGCTGTAGCTGTAGAATAAATGGACAGCTATGAACCTTCCCTACACCCATCCTGCACATTCCTAGCTATCTTTCATATTGTTTTTTCCTCTTCATACCCCCTTTTTCACCACTTTCCTATCACACCTTTTTTCTTTTCTTATAAAGAAATTAGCCCAGTGGTAAGCTGGAGTAAGCAATAGTAAGCTGAACTAAGCCTGTTTGTAAGGTGCAAATGATGCCCACACAGATTAAGCACTTTTATGGCTAACTGTCTGTCAACATAGTTAACCAGAAGTTACCATTGCTTACCGCCACACAAACCCACATAAACCCACTTACAACTGCTTAAAAGTGGCTTAATCACTCTGTATCCAATAGCCCTTGTTCTGCCCAGCAACAAAACAATCAGCCATTGCAAGTCTTGAACCCAGTTTCCTGCACATGATAGCCACAGCAATTTATCACTAGGCCATCTCAGCTGTAGATATATCTTTTGTTTTTTCAAACATATCATTCAGCACATTCATTCAACAGTAGGGAAAAGGTTTGTTAACATCAGTTAAGTTTTGTACATAGATATAAATGTATATGTGTATGGAGATGCATGTATACACACACACAAACACACACACACACACACATATATATATATATATAAAACATTAGTACATAATATATGTAGAGATATACATATAAAATATACACATATATGATATTTATTTTATTTATTTATTTATTTACATTTGTTCACCAGGAAATTCCAACTGGATGCAGGTCCTTTTTCAGCGGATGCCCGTGGAGAAAATCTCCACATCATGTACATGATAAATAAAGATACAAAGTTACAGCAATAGTAAACAACATTACAGGTTGTTGGCTTTAATACAATAACAATATATTGATTATCAACAGTATATACAGTAAATGTTGCAAGTTAAGATAGTTTATTGTAGTTTGTATTAGTAACAAAGTTGTCAGACAAGATGTTAAAGTATGTAAAGACAACTAGCTATTTCTGACTGTAGTTAGTAGTGGCGGTAGTATAGTTGGGTTAAGAGTCTAGATGGGGGGGCAAGGGTGGGGGTGTTAGTCTTGATTTGAACAAGGACAAAGCCAGCACAAATTTAAGTGGAATTTGAGCGCAGTCTTGAAAAGGCTGCTGGAAGGTAGAGTAGTTATAGAGGGTGGAAGATTGTTCCAAAGTTTAGATATGGTACATGAAAATATCGCTTCTCCTGTTGAGTTTTTGGGTTTGATAACAGTGAGTTGATTTTTGATGCTTGATCTTAGGGGCCTAGTGGGGTGATAGGGTTGGAAAATGGTTTGAAGGGAAGGGATGGTAAGGGGATGGTTGATAGGATTATGAGCGAGGGTGAGTTGATTAAAGTGAAGGAGTTGTGGGAGTTCTAACCAATTTAGTTCTTTAAGGGAGATACAATGATGGCTGCGGTAGGAGGTTCCAGTGGTAAATTTAGCAATTTTGTTGTAGCAAGCATCCAGCTTGTGTAGGTCTGTCTGTCTATGGTTGGTAAGTATGGAAGATGCATAGAGTAGGGTGGAGATTAGCTGGGAATTGGCTATGGAGATTCTAGACGCCTTGGTTAGGAATTGGCGGCTTCGATATAATGCACCACGTTTCTTGTGAACTTTTTATTGTGAGAGATATGTGGGTGTCAAATCTACGTTTGTTGTCTACTTCCACAACGAGCAATTTTGTGTGTTCTGATGGAGACATGATGGTATTGTTTTTGACAAGAATGTTGAAGTGGGGGGTGTTTTGGGTGGCTTTGGATGGTTAGAACAGGATAAGTTTTGTCTTACTTGGGTTGAGTAGGAGCTGAGCATTGGATAGCCAGCTTTCTACATAAGAGAATGATTCCTGTGTGATTTGTTGTAGTTCTGGTAGAGTGGGAGCAGAGCAGATGAGAGTAGAGTCGTCTGCGTACTGTATAAGAGATGCTTGTGTGGTGGCAGTATGTAGGTTGTTAATGACAAGTGAGAATAGCAGAGGGCCAAGGATAGACCCTTGGGAACTCCAAGAGTAACTGGGAGGCAAGGTGATATGTTATTGTCCCAGATTACTGATTGCTGGCATCAAAATCAAAGAACTATAAAATCCAAATAATTTTTAAAATCCCCCCCCTCTAAAATCAGGATATACAACTTCTAAGACTGAAAAAACAAATTTCTTAAAAACAGAACAACTAACTGAATGCCTATACAAAGCAGGACAACCAGAACATAAACTAATATAAACAACACCTTTAGTGTTGCAATTAGCAAAGGATGGCACAGCTATAATTTTTTGATATGTATCAATACTAATGTAAGGGCCCTCAGAAATGTAACAACAAATATTACATTGTTTACAAGCATTCATTCCTCTTTTATCAGTAGGAATGATAACCGAATTATTGTCATGAAACTCTAACATTTTCTTTAAACTGTTGTTGTTCTTTGAGACAAAAAAAGGTCTGTCTCCCAACACGTTATATAACTCTAAATTACCTCTGATAATCCTCCAGTTGTTTCTCAGTATTTGTTAAATATGCTGGCTATCCAGTGTCATCTCAAGGGTACAAATCAAATTAGTGTTCATATTATTGTTAGAAGAAACACTATCAAAATTCAAGTCTATTGCAGTGGTATAATCTAACAACGGCTTGTAATCATTTGCATATTTGTTTTTAATTTCATCACTAACTTTTAATGAATCAGGTTTGAAGTATCCCCTGTCAACAAACAACTTGATAATAAATTCTAACTCATAAATAAAAACCTTGTACTTAGAAGTCATGCGGCTTGCTCTTATATGTGGGGATGACCACCAGGCACCTAAAAGTGCGTATTAGGGAACACCTTTATGCTATTCGCCAGAAAGATGGCACTAATGCTTTGTATAGGCATTCAGTTAGTTGTTCTGTTTTTAAGAAATTTGTTTTTTCAGTCTTAGAAGTTGTATATCCTGATTTTAGAGGGGGGGATTTTAAAAATTATTTGGAACAACGTGAGACTTTATGGCAGATTAAATTGAAATCAGATGTACCACCGGGCTTGAATGACACTATAAATGTAAAATGTTTCCTAAAATATAGAGGTTTGTCTGTTAATAAGAATGCTGACATTATCTCTGGTTTTTCTTGATTCTGTCTTTTTAAATATTTTTTATTAATGAAGTTAATTATTCAATTACTTTTTGATTAACATTGTTATATATACTTTGTTTTTAGAGATGATTTTTAATCTGATGAAGTCTGTTGATGAAAGCAGACAATAAAGAAGTGTATGCTATTTTTTCTATTATCCTTGACTGTGGTTTATTTTTTTGATTGCTGGCATCCATGTAGATAGCTGTGGAACCAGTTGCAGGCTGATTGTGAGAAGGAGAGGTTGGGGAGAGTAGAGAGTAGTAACTCATGAGATACCATGTCAAAGCCCTTTGACAGATCTACAAATATGGCAGTAGAGAAGAGGCCATTGTTTTTGTGATGCAGTATAGTGTTGGTGAAGGAGAGCAGACTGGAGGTAGTGCTGTGATATGGCCTGAAACCATGTTGGGTTTTGGAGAGGAGATTATTAGCTAGGAGGTAGTTGGAGACCTGGGTGTTGATACATTTTGCAAGTATCTTGGAGAGAGGGGAGAGGATATCAATGGGGTAGTAATTGGAGAGGTCAGTGGAGGGGGTGCCTTTGTGGAGGGGAATGATGTGGGATATTTTCCATATCAAGGGGACATAGCCTTCTGGTATGGAACAGTTGATTAGAATTGAAATTGGGTAGGCTAGTGTATCAGCTGCAATTTTCAAGTATTCAGAGAGGAGGTTGTCAGCCACGAGTTTGATAGGTTTAAGTTTTGACAATAGTCTTTTTATGTTGGAGGTAGGTACTGAGGTGAAGAAGAAAAGAGGAGTGGTGGGTTTAGGGTTAGGAGTTGGTGGGCTGTTGTAGGGAAGTGTTGTTTGTTTAGAGATGTTATAGTTTCAGTGAAGTGTTTGTTGAAGGATTCAGCATTACTGCTGGAGGAGGGGGTAATGGACAGCTGGGGGTATCAGCCTTCCCTGGGTAGAGGATAGTGTTAATAGTGGACCAGATTTGCTTAGGGTTGTGGTTAGTAGAGTTTAGGGTGGATTTATAGTAGCAGGATTTGTCTAATTTTATATGCTTTTTGGCTTTATTGCGCAATTCAAGGAATGATTGCCTATGTGAGTTGTTTTTTGTTAGTTCTCTCTGGATTTCATTAGGGTTCTGGTGGTCTTTGCTAACCATTGGGCATGCTTGGATCTGACTTTGGCATTTCTTACAGGAGCATGGGTGTTTAGGATGGAGAGGAAGGTACTGCTGAAGAAGTGGACAGCCTCATTTAGGTTGAGGTATTTTAGTGGTGACCAGTTAATTTTTTGCAGGGAGGAGATGAAGGAGTTGGGGTTGAAGCTGGAATTGTTGCATATTTGCCTGTGGATAATGGGCTTCAGACTGTTTGTGTGGTGCCGAATTAGGAAAGTGGGGGAGTGGTCATTAAGACTGTGTGGTAATCACCCTGCTAGGTAAGAGTGAGGGGCTTTTTGACTAGGATTCAGTCAAGAAAGGTATAATTGTTACGGGGATTGTTGATTCAGGTAGGAGATTGAATGAGTTGAGTGAACCCATGATATATATATATATATATATATATATATATATATATATATATATATATATATAAGTAAATAAATGCATACATATATATAAATATGTCAGTATGTACATAAAATAAATTTTATCAATATCTATATATATAAATATATACATACATATATGTGAATATGTGTGTGTGTGTCTGTCTGTGTGTGTGTGTGCGTGTGCGTGTGCGTGTGCGTGTGTGTGTGTGTGTGTGTGTGTGTGTGTGTGTGTGTGTGTGTGTGTATATATATATATATATAAATATATATAGTATATGTATATATATATATATATATATATATATATATATATATATATATATATATATATATATATATATATAGTGCAGTCGTATATCAGATACACACTCTGAACCTCTTACTGCAACAAATCTGTCGAAAGGCTGTCTAAATGGGGATGAAGGGAACTAAACTAAGGACCTCTTTTAATTATTGCCCTTACCCCTCTTCCCCAGCAGCAACTGTTCTGCCTTGCAACAAACAAATAAGGCCTACCAAGTCAAGGCAATGTACCATTACACCATCTGAGTACTATAAAATAGTGATGACTGTCACAACATATCAGTTAGTACAGTCATTCGACAGTAGGGAAAGGAGTCTGTAGAAACAGTCAGGTTCCTTATATATACATGTATATATGTATGGAGATGCATATATGTGGACAAATCTATACATAATACACACATACACACACACACACACACACACATATACATATATATATATACATATATATATATATATATATATATATATATATATATATATATATATATATATATATATATATACATATATATATATATATACATATATATATATATATATATATATATATATATATATACACACACACACACACACACACACTCACACACACACACACACATACATTTATATCTACATATATGCATACACACACACACACACACACACACACACACACATATATATATATATATATATAGAAAGGTATACAAATACATGCAAATATATATATATATATATATATATATATATATATATATATATATATATATATATATATATATATATATATATATATATATGTGTGTATACAGAAATATATGACAACTGCAAACATATGCAATCTGAGGGTCATGCTGCTGCACACTAGAAGTCTAAACCTGAAAATGCACTCACTGGAAGTACTCCTTAAAATGGGGAAGAATGACATCTGTGCTGTAACAGAGATCTGGTTAAAGCAGCAGGAAGCATCCCTACATTACCAGAATATAAGTCATTCCAAACCTTTTGGTGGCAGAACTTGTACTGAAGCTCCAAAGGTGGTGGTATTTCCATATTCATTAAGGATGCACACACCACCAGAGTGGTAGACCAACATTATGCATTACAGATCCTGCAGGTAAGACAGTGATTTTAGCCTGCTATAGGTCCACAAACATGTCCCAAGACTCACACTCCATGTCCCTAAACACCATGTAGAATATTAGTGTCCATCCTAACACTCTCATACCGGTTGATGTCAACTACCCCACCATTAACTGTGAAAGCTACTCATGTCCATCACATCGACCTGGTCTTTGCTAACATGGGTGACTGTTGCTCTACAACAATAGTCAACCCCTCCCTTGTTACATCTGAACACAAATTAATCACCTTTGGAAATCTACAGCCCTCCCACCCCCCCTGCACAGGCTGGCCACTTGTGAGGGTGGCAGACATCATATCAGCATGATGTTTCAGTCAGTTATGATACCTCATGCTGCCATATGTGTCATGGTGACCTGTTTGGCTACAATATCACATACACGGGCATTGTTAAGGCACACAGACCGCTTCCGGCCACATATAGGTTGCAAACATATGGATATTCCAGACACATCCTTACAGAGGACTGTACAATGGTTTAACCTGCTGCATGTGAGGCAGATTCTGTTACCACACTATATAAAGTAATGGCAGCAGGAGGTGGTCACTAGCCGTGTATGGTACACACATCAAAATGGTATAAGCCACTCAAGATATGATCCTCACACACACACACACACACACACACACACACACACACACACACACACACACACACACACAGTTGCCAGCATTGGGATTAGAACTCCAGCCTATCTAGGTATTTTTATTATAGTCCTACACAGTTATCAGACGTGCCACAGAGCTTGTACATTCCCACCTATTCCAAAGGTACTTCTAAGGTGGATGATATCAATGGGACTACTAAATTGGAGTGAGGGGAAGTGTAAAGGGTAATACACAAGTCAAAAATTGTATAAGCCAGACACTACATGATTCACACGCACACACACACACTCATTTGCCAGTATTGGGATTAGAACTCCTGCCTATGTAGTTATGTCTACTATAGTGTTACACAGGTACCACATGCGCTACAGAGCTTAACGAGTTTTTACATGGCCAAAGCTGCTGATAACTGCATAGCTGAGGTAAAGTATTACAGGTGGTAGAAAGTCTGCCTTCTGTTCCACCCTTACATTATGCTAGTTCTTTCTGTCTTTTACTTCAAATAGCATTATGGTTTGATACTTCACCAGATTATTGTATCAAGAAGTGTGGCACACCTGGGAATCATCAGCAGTACTCGTTCATCACAGAAGTTGCCACAGTACTTACTAGTTATGTCCACTCCTCCTGGCATGTTTGAAGGGCAGTTTTCTGTGCTTTCACCCATTAACCTGGTGCACTTCTCCATTCTGAGGCACTGTTGCAACTGCTTCATGTACACAGACAACCATCCCCTGTAAACTCCAAACACTCACAGTTACCCATATATCACCCAATGTGGACACATGCACTCTCCAGCGAAGACTAGATTAGCAGGCCAAGAGGCTAAGATCAACACCTGCACCACACCATGTGAAACACATAGCTCACCATGACACCCATTATGACAGCCAAGACACATAGTGAAAAGCCACACAGCCACCTTCACAGAGACACTCAATGGACATTTACCCAAACAGAACAGACCAGCAAGACAGACACCCACTCAGACACCATGACATGACACATGCCAAGGGACACATATTTAACCTACACAGTGTGCCCCTCAACCTAAACTCCTAAGGCTAACCACCTTGCACAATACAGTGATCATGAGTAACTCAGTACTGATGCACACACATATCCCACTCACTAAGTTGAATATGGAGCAGGTAGCATCCAAATATCTATCACATACCAGCATCCAACACGGGACACAGTCAGTCATGGCACTCCACAACAACTACGAGTATCACTCTGTATCCATGTGGGTATGACTGACTTGGGACACACCTCCCTGGATTACATGACAAGAGACCTGGTTGAATACTCTGATTATATGGTCCAGGCAGACGTGACAGTAGCCCTGAGCAGTGTACCGCCATCACCCAGAATGATGCTGCGGCACTATCAACAGATGATTAACTTCAAAATTTGCTTACATGTTTTGTGTCGTTCTCAGGGGATTCAGTACCTCTCTGCGTGGGATGACATGACAGAGAGAACCCTATGACTTCCAACAGATGTCCTATATCTGTCAGCGCTGGGTTTCCAGGTACCAACTAAGTGTCTCACCTTATGATGCCTTATTAGGCAGTGCTCCTAATGTAATTACCACCATAACAGCTAGACATGTATGCAATCTGAGGGTCATGCTGCTGAACAGTAAACATCTAACTGTCAAGATGCAGTCACCCAAAGCACTCGGAGTGGAGGACACGTCTGCTGTAATGGAAAGGTGGTTCACAGCAGCTGACAGCAGCCCAGCAGTATCAGGCTATGACACATTTCACAGCTGTCAGCCCCCAAACATGGACTACACAACACCTCCACACGTGGTGTTGTCTCCATATTCATTATGGCTAGGAACACCTCCAGACTAGTATACCAGCATAATGTATTGGAGATACTTCTGGTACAACTGCCTTGGGGTAATGCTGCAATCCAGACCATAGCCTGCTATGGGTCCACATCTATTTCCTAGACTGTCAATGCACATTCATCAATACCTTGCCGTCTATGATGGTACAACGCAACACTGACATAGCATGAGACTTCAAGTACCCCTCCATCACCTAAGGAAAGTAGCCAGGCACCAGTACAGTGGTCCAACACTTCTGGGATTCATCATTCCAATGCCCTGGGGAAGCTCATACTGACCCCTGGTAGAGGATGCAACAACCTTGACCTGTGCTGACTACTTAAATATTGGACTGTTGCTCATCCACAGTTGTCAATCCCTGCATGGTGAAATCCACACAGGCTGTAATCAACATGGGACTCATCATGTCAACCAAACCCCCCAAAAAGGTAATCACCTTGCAAAATCTCTCCAAAGCTGACTTTGCAGTCATGAAAACAGGGGTGGATGACTTCACTGCACCCATGGCAATGGGAAATAGCTACATGACTGTGGAATCATACACATATGCACTGTACAAACAGGTACATGAATGCATGGAACTAGCCAGAGCCAACAGAACCCAGACACTGTCCTCCAAACACTGTGAGACAATGTGATGGTCCCCTGCCTTTACTAAAGTGTACCTCATAAGGAGACACTGTTGCAGAGAAAGGTGGTGTCCCATGACTGTTGAACTCCCTTATTAGCTTCAAACACAACTTTGGATCCCTCATGGAATCCCCTACAGGCATCCATAATGGCAGACATGCAGCAGACACTGACAACAATCACAACAGCCTTTGATAGTTACATCAACAATATCGACAGCATTAAACACAAGTGCTGTGAGTTACTCCACAATGCTAATACCTATCCCGAGACAACAGATATTGGCCACAGTCTTGGAAACACATTCAGTGCCAGCTTTATCCCTCTCTCACCCCACAAGTGAAGTGCTGAGTGAATGTGTTCTCACATGCTGTATCTTGTTTCTATTCTAGGCATCTGTGTGTCACCTAGATGCGGCCCTGCATCAAGACGAAGGGGTACGACAGTGTGGTAACACATCCACCATGTCTTCAGCAGGGTACAGCTGTATCTGCATGGAATTCCCTGGTCTGTAACACAGTGATTGCATATGCCACCTAGATTATAGGGCTGAGGGTTTCACATAGGTATATGCTGATTTAAAACATCTGTTGAGTGGAGAATGGTACGTGTTGTGGTTTGGACACACCTCTGATTGCTAATAACCACAGCCATAGTGGATATTCATCAACCAAACACAATGAGATTACTATTCATACACACACACACACACACACACACACACACACACACACACACACACACACACACACACACACACACACACACACACACATTCATTGCTTCATAGGTGTGTAGTAGGTGAATGGGCCTGAAGGCTCTTCAAGGCTAGCCCAAGGGAATACCCTGGCATCAGGCCACATGACAATAGCCCCCAGTGTGGCTCAGGAGTATAGTCACTGGAGTGGTCCCCAGGGGTGGGTAATGTATTCCCCATCCACTCATCAAAATTTCTATTGTGGGTGGCCAGTGATGTGCACTGCTTTACATGTATGTGATTTATATTCCATAACATGGACTGTGTCTGGTTTGTGCACATGTCCCACATGAATGTTCTTTGAATTGTGGAAGTGTGCTTGAGGTCCCTGGGCCATGTTCTGTGACAGATTGGTATCTTCAGAAGTAGCATTCCTGACCTAGTTTGGTGAGACATGGCTGTGTAACTGAGGTAGTGATTGCACCTACATAGACAGTATGATGCAGGGATTCATTGGAGTTATTGGAGTCTGTCCATACAGAGCATATGTATAAGGCATGGTATTCCCTTTATAGAGTACATTTGCAAAATCTACAGTAGTTCCAAGTGTCCAGTGGGGAACATGGCAAAAGTAAGTTTTTATAGCACTGATAATAATTATTGTTTGTTCCAAGACATTTTGGGTTTTATTGGACATATTTTATTGTATATATATTGCTTGTTGCACAGATTTATACATATGATGTTCATATTTTCCTCTAAAAACAGTGGATAGTTTTGTATTATACCTACAAGCTGGCATTTTTTGTAATTTGGTGTTAAGGGACACATTTACCACTTATATACATTTTTATAGTGGTACTAAGTAATGGCTTATATTTTAATTTACTGGTAAAGAAACAATTCAGAAAATAAGGGATCTATGTCTTTAAACATGTGTATGCTTAATTATTCAATTATTCAATTGTATTTAATCAGTGGCTTAATTGTTGTATGTATAAAAGGATGGTCTTGCTGGCTGTCTGGTATTCTGAAGAAGTCAATCCTAGTATTTGACATTCCTGTAACCTGCTCCATTTTCATGTCTTTTGTTACTTGGTGTTTTTCTACAAATTTCCATCATGTATGTATTCCCATACAGAGATGGGTTCCTGCTGTACTCATTCCCTAGAGCAAGGATATGACCTGTGATAAACCTGTGGCTGATGGTAGGGTGAGCTGGGTGCATGTGTGATATGGAAGCTATGGGACAGCAAATGTGATGCTAACCTCTATGCATAATTCCAAAGTTGTGTGCAGTTGACAGTTATTTTATATGCACTCTGTGTAGGTTACTTCCACCTTTGCACTGTTTCTATGTATAGGCCGGCATTCATGGCATGTCTAGCTTTTTGACGGTGACAGATATTGACATCTGGACAGTGAGTATGTACAACTGCTAACATGGGTGTAGCTGAGAAGCAGTGTGGTTGGCACTGTAGTTGTTGAAACATGGCCCTATCAGCCACTGTACTATACCTAGGCCACTGAGACACAACCATCCAGGCCCACATACATACCACTTCCAGGCAATATTAAATACGCAACAAACTTACCACACTGACCGCTGCATATTGTACATGTGCAACAATGTCGGCTGGGACAGCTCTGGCAATCTGTGCTCTAGTGATATTACTCCTCAAACTTACATGTTACTGCATTTCTATATGGGATTGTGGGGTGGGGTGCACAGCTGAAGACTTTAAACATTTGCAATGACTGTACTGGTATTTCGTTTACTCTGTTGGCTTCCATTTCATATTGTATTGTGACCTATTATGCAGAAAGGAGGCATATCAGCAGAGTACTCATGTTACGTTTTAATGGCATTAATTTGAGTTTCAGACTTCTTACCCTTCAGAAATAACATGCAACTGCCAGACCTGTTGTGTTATGTCTGTGTAGGTCTGGAGAGGGGTTGTTCACCATTGCCATCATTTGGGGGCCTTAGCCCGGCCTTTCTTTATGGTCATCTACACCTGTCATGCTAGATGAGGCTGGTGGTGGGTATGTGCCCCTCATTGACATCCATGTGTATGACCTATTGACACCCACAGTTATTTGGGCCATCACATGTACTGCATTGGGGGATGTCACTTTGTGTAGTACTGCCTAGTATGTTGACACCAGTATTTGTTATGGATTTCTTGCTGACCCATATAGCCGTCAGCTGTCTACTGCTATCCCGTTCAGCCACCCAATTCCCTTGCATGCTTGCATCCATACCATACATACAACTATCTGGACATACTACTCCATTCAGTAATTGATAGGAAGAGTGACTTACCTTGTTGCTAGGCCAATATTGAGGACGATCCTGGAGGGATGACTATGTCAGGTGCACATAGTACACTCCCTATACATGGTAAAGCACAGGTAGTGTCATGTTTGGCATCCCTTTTACTGTATGTGCAAGTCGGAGAGAGTTATCAGTCCCTGGGCCCCTACGGTGTCAGTGTGGGTGCTATGAGTTGCCTCTTTGCCAAGGCCTGGGCATACCCAGCATGCCTCTTTCTGCCTACAGTGGCAGGCTCAGGAATCTTCTCCTCTGAGTCCCTCTGTGCCTGTTCTGGCCTTGGCAATGGGTGGCTGTGAGGCCCTGCCCCATGCTGTTCCTGCTGCAGCTGTTTAAGCAGGATCATATTGTGTAGCATGGCACATACTATGAACATTTGTGTACATGTAGCTAGAGAGTACTGCAAGGTTCCAACAGATATGTCAAGGCAGTGGAACCATGACTTGAACATCCCAAACACATGCTCTACAATGATCCTGGTTTGTGCGTGTGCCTCATTATGGTGTCCTTGTTCGGGTGCGTGTGCATTTCTGATGAGTGTCAACAGCCATGGCTCCAGTGTATAGCCAGCATCCCCCACTAGATGGCCATATGGGATGTTTACCCTGGCAAACCCCTGTTAGGGGAAGCCCTTGTGGTGTATATAGACCCTACCCCACTCACCAGGTGGTGATTTGATGTGGATGTGCATGCAGTCTATAGCACCAACTACCTCAGGATATTCTGCTATATGGTGGAAGAGATGCATACTTCTGGTCAATGCCTAACGGGTGTTGGGGAAATATTTGTGCTCATTGGCATGTGGTGTCATGGCATCCAGGAACTGGTGAAATACCCTGGATGCTGATGCCTGTGAGATCCCCATGATATCCCCAGTTGGTCTTTGGAAGGTACCTGTGGCTAGTATTCTTAAGCCTACACATACCTTGTTATCTACTGGGATGGGTTCCCCTCTGTTGGTTCTGTGTGTGAGGTGAGGGCAGCACAGTTGGACAATTTGCTGTAGAATGTCCCTGTCCACCCTATAGTGCTTCACTATCTCCAGCTCATGTAGGCCCTGGTAGGTTACCCTGGGTCTGTACACTGTTCTCCTCCTCCTTACTGTGGGTCGGTTGTCAGCATTCTCCTCCTCACCACCCTCAGTCTCTAGCACATATTGATGGAGTAAAGCAGCAGCACCCTTTAACATTTTTAGTTAGTTTGCCTGTATAAAATCCCCTGTCTGTATACACCGCTGGTGTAGAGTTTGTGGTAAAAATCAGTCTGAAAGGTGTTTGTATAGTTTATAGTAGTGTACTGTTCTGCTGCATGTGTAATTGGCTGATTCTGATACATTCCACCTGCCAGCTATGCTAGTTCTCCTTGATTGCCTTCCTACTGCTGGTTCCCCAAAAAACAGTCTGAAAGGTGTTTACATAGTTTATAGTAGTGTGCTGAGCTGCTGCATGTGTAATTGGTTGATTCTGATACATTCCACTTGCCAGCTATGCTAGTTCTCCTTGATTGCCTTCCTACTGCAGTTTCACCTTCCCAGTTCCTCCCTAATTAAGCTCCAGGGCACGCCACACATACCCAGTGCTGAAATGTAAACAGTGCTGCCATTTCCTCTTTTTTTTTTTTGTTTAAAACCCAGTGCACAGCACGCACACCCATTTAGGCCATGTACACAGTGCTCAGGCACATGTGACACACCCCATTCCTTAGCTGTGCTTAGCTAAGGGCAAACGTAGGCCACAGAGCTCCAATGAACTTTCAGCAAGCATGACACCTCCCCCCTTATGAAGTCATTCAGCTCTTAGACTTGCACTGTTGTATTGCTGCACCTACATGGTTAGGTACAAGCTGACACTTTGAAGAAATATGTGATTCAGTATAACTCCCCTCATTTTCCTACCCCATTGTGTAGGCCGTAATTTACTGCACTAAAACAGACCCTTTCCCCTTGACAACTAGTGCTCCCTAGTATTGTTTACTTTGTGCATGCCATTGACTGTAATGGCAAAATGCAGATTTAACTTAAAATTGAGTTTTCCATTTTTTTTTCATTTTTGGCCCGATCTCATTTGCTCAACGCTGACCTATGCTTAAACTGCTGAGATCGACCAAAAAAAAAAAGTTTGATTTTCGTAATAATTAATCACGTTTTAATGCCAATGGCCTTATATTTGGCCATTGGCATGTCTAATGTGCATAATGCATGTGTTTTTACGAGCTGTCATGCTTTCATTTTGTCAGTTGCAGAAATGTACTCAGTTATTTTCTGAATACATTTCTGCACTGACACTAATTTAGCACGGAGACCTGGCAACTTGGTGAATCACTAAATCACATCATTTGCCTGGTTTTCACCAGCAAATGAGGTGATTTGCATATTTGCCAGTTTTCTGTGATGGAACAGTGTAGGCCACTTGTGCATGTGAAAACGGCACTATCCTGAATCATTCAGCAGCCATTTTCCATGCAGGAACTCCTACACTGTTCCTGTATGGAAAAAACGGTTTCCTGAATCCCAGGGTAGCATTTAATCTAAATTGCCAATGGAGCTCTGGAACTTCCAGAGCATCTTTCCAAGCCCACCCTCTTGGGGTGAATAAAACTTGTTCAAGAATAAAAACAAAAACTTATTATTGTGTTACATAACTGTTTATATAAAAAACAAAAACGAATGTTCCCAAACTCCAGTAGTCAAAGAATTCCAATAGCTATGAATGCTCAAACAGGTAGTAATGAACTCCAAGTATTCAGGTTAGATGATTAAATGCAATTTTTAATGAAAGACAAAAGTGTTTTCGCTACAGACGTTTTTGTTTTTTATTTAGTTTTACATAACTGTTTATGTTTGTACAAAGCATTGCTCATTTGCTTATTATTGATTTCATAATAACGTTCATATATTTCTTTCTTAAGAGGTCTTTCAGTTTTGCCAATATGGTGGAAATGGCAATGGCCACAAAAGGCAATATATACCGCACCAGTGGTATTACAATCACAGGCTTTGTTGGCACTTTATTTTTACAATGACATTCTTAATTGTATTACTTGGTCCACAAATATATATTTACAATACCGGTCTGAACCACAATTTAGCATGCCCTTATTAATCTTGTTACTATTTTTTGTCTCACTATAAATATTACCTCTTTGCACTTTAAAAGTGAAATTAGGGGAGGGTCCCAGCATAGTACTAATACTGTTGTCACTATTTACAAGCTTTCAGTTAGTTAGAACTATATTTTTATAACATTCAAAGCATTACCAAACTTTGTAATCATGTTCTCGTATTGTTTATCAGTATTTTGACTGATGGTCTTATCATCTCCATTGTTTTGACCTTTACCCAGTATGGGGTAAAACTGGTCAATCTTTTTGTTAATATATCTTTTTTATGTTCTGACAAGGAACTGGGATACCTTCTACCGTGAAACTTGTCTTCTAGTTTATCAATCTCAGCCAGAAAACACATTTCATCGGATATTATTCTTGAAATTCTCACCATCTAGCCTTTAACTAAACTTTGATTTTAAAAGTGAGGATGGTTACTTGAATAATGCAAATAATTATTTAAAAAAGTTGGTTTTCTGAATAACCCTGATTGGATTTGGAAAGGGAGGGGACAAATAATTCAGAGGGTAAGATGATTAAGTGATTAAGTGTGGGTCCTGTACTCAATGTCAACACATTTTAGAATGTAACTCAGTTAATGTCCATAACTATGGGTCCATAAAACTTAAAAAGAAATATAGTTGCAAATCGCAGAGTGTAGTATATTTAGCATCTTGCCAACAATGTCTGCATATTATGTGGGAAAAACTCAGAAACAGTTCCGTACTAGGATTTATCAAAACTTTTTCTAGTTGAACACATTCCTTAATTTTTAGCATGGTATTTTGTACAAAACCACACAGAAAAGCAAAAAAGTTATTTATTTGTTTATATGTAATTTATTTTTAACTTTTTGTATAGATAATCTCATGCAGGGTTTTACTGTACTACTTCTTTAAATGTGGAATGAAAGTTTGTAGTTGTCAATCAGGTGTTTTTGAATGGTATATAAGGTGGCTGTTCAAATTATGTTTTATTCTGATGAAGTCATTTGCATTGTCAAGACGAAAGTGCTAAATTAAAATACGCTGGTGTGGTTCCAGTTTCGTGGTCATTCTTTGTTATTTACTGGAATTTGTGATTCTCAAAATTTTTATATAGTGTCATATCTAAATAATCAATATTATTTAATGAATATCTATAAGTGAAACATAAAAAAAATCAGCGTAGGAACTTAAGAACATACATTCATGGAGTTCACAGTCATCCCCTTTCCAAATCATAAAGATATCATCCAAAAAATGTACATAAGTAGCCATTTTATTCATATAGCAGGAATTAAACACTTGCCATGGGATTTAGCAAACTTCTGTGCAAGAATAACTTATTCTTGCACTTAAGGGACCAGTCCCATAAAGCACAGCAGTGCACCATGCATATTCATAAATCACGCTGCCGTGCTCTAAAATGGACACATTTCTGTGCAAGAATGCAGGGGGTGTATCTGAGAGCAGTGCCCACAGTATACACCTGCCCCTTGCTCCCCAAAATTGCCATACAGCAATTTAAATATAGCAAGAGTGTCCATGGACATCATTACTTGTTAACCAGACAAGAAATCTGGACAAAGCCATAGTAAATAAGGGACAAATGTGAAATATTGCTCTCACAAATGTATAAAGTCGATTAAATGGCAGGCTTCACATTAGCATGAAGTCCACAAAGGGTTTTAAGTGTAAAACTGAAATGTCTGTCATTATTTCATAATGCAGTCCCTAATGATTTGCCACTAATCTGCCAGAAAGCCACATTGTATGAAAAATGGACCAAAAATATAAAGCAGATATCTCGGCATTCTCTGATAATCTGTAAAGTTGAGAGGTATGGTGGACACTGTTAGTGCCCGTGGAGCATATCTCTCAAATGCAAAGCCTGTCATGTCATCACCGTTTTAAAAGCACTGCCCCCACAGATAATGTTGCAGAAATCAATGTGCATACTCCTACATTACAAAAATAAAACACAACAGTTTAATTTTTTTTTCAGTCCGCAACAACGTTTAGTCCTTCCTGATTTGATCCCTAGTAAAACCAATTAGCATTTTACATGTGAAAGCAGTGCATAATTTATTTTTTTAATAATTAGGTAGTAAATAACATATATTTATTAACCAGGGTAGTGTAGTAGGTCCAGATGTGAGGCGTCAATGTAATAAAGTTGTGAAACCCCCATATAAACACAAGTGCCCATAGAGTATAGTCACACAAGAATAAATGTAATGAAAGCACATTGGGGATGTCAGGGAAGGTAAACAACATTATAATATGTCAGGAATAGTGAATTAATCCCATACAGTTGATAGTCTATAAAATCAAACATAAGCAATGCTAAGTATTGCACAGCTATGCTGATGGGTTGTAAGCATTGCTTAAATATGATGCTAAGCAATGAGTAGCCCAGCTAAGTGGATTTGCCCATTGCTAAGCAGTGCTGAACCTGCATCTTTAAGCAGTCCCAACCTTAGCTAAGCAGGTTTGCCCATAGCTTAGCTTAGCTCAGCATATTCAAAACCATCCTAATCATGGGAAAGGGTGGGAAATCAGCCATATTTAAACCTCGCAGGTGGGAATACAGCTCATAACTGGTTGTAGCTCCCCACTGTAGGCAGTATGGCAGGTGTTGGAGCGGTCATGCACTTTCGGCCGCAGTGATGGGGCATACAGGAGTCCAAGGTCATGGTAGGGCTCCTTGTTAAAAAACATAATGTGAGACTGCTGCAGGACCAGTACCAGGGCTCCCAATATAACGTGGAGGCCTTGGAAAGTCTTGCCAGTGACCTCACCAGTGCCACTAGCATCCCTCTGACTGGTGAGCAGGTCCGGCACCACTATTCTGACTTGAAGTGGAGGAAGAGGTAGCTCTTGGGCCAGTGGGTCCAAGAAGCAAGGCAGAGGGGTTATGTCCCTGGCATGTGTAAGTATTCATATCAATAACTGTTTACCAGAGTCCAGCCTGTGTACGTGATGGATAGGTATGCATAAATGTTTCTCTATCATCTTTACAGCTCCAGCTAAGCGGGCTGCGAACCAGGAAGCCCATGACATCTGGTTGCAAAGGCTGCATTGGGAGGCTGGTGAGTAACAATCTAGCTTGTAGTATTCATACCAAATAAATATAAAGGTGTAGAATGTCACCTGGCAATATTAAAAATGGGTATGATTTGTACTGAATAAACCAGACAATGTTACAGTAATAGTCTCATATACCGTAACTGCCTGTTAATAAAATTCAAAACCCTGGACTGGTTGTGTTTACGCTGGTATGATATGCATTGAAATGTGTACAGGTTATTCATAGCAACTATAGCTCTGAAAGCATTAAGCAATCAAGTCTCATCTGACAAAGTCAGTGCATCTGTGAGACATGAGATTAACTGATATTAAAAATGTCACTCACCAAAATCTGATATCTGAATAGTAATGTGTTAACCACTGTTTTCCACACTGTTCTATGTCAAAATGTATGTATATGAATGTATGTATAAGAATGTTATAATTACAAGGTTAGATTGTACAACAAAGAGAGAATAAGACAGAAATCATTCAAGAAAGAGACAGCAGTTTCTCAATAGCTCCTTCTGATGAAACACAAACTTGTATTTTTAGCAAAAACAGCCACAGTTCAAATCCCGTGAGTGGTAGCAAGCTGTATGCATAATTTCAACTAGGATTTTGTGAATATGTGTAGAAACAGTCAGGTCCCTCAACGGGTCTTTCAAGTAAGATAAGGTATAAAGTAGCTATAAGAAGGCTGTAATTATACACTGTGTACAAACATACCACTGCCCAAGCCAAGGCCATAGGTTGTTGTAATAATATCTGTAGACTAATGATTACAACAATGATCATTAAAGCTGTGACCACTGCAAGAATCTACATTTAATTGACATCTCTCTCTCTCCACCACCTTATCTTCCCCAATAATCTAAGC